>NC_045437.1:34722360-34982437 GCF_002776525.5 Piliocolobus tephrosceles
CTTCCTTCCTTCCTTCCTTCCTTCCTTCCTTCCTTCCTTCCTTCCTTCCCTCCCTCCCTCCCTATCGTCCCCTCTCTTTCTTCCAAATTTAGTGGTCAACTATTTGGATTTTTAAACATTCATTTAGAGAGATTAACAAAGTCACTTGTCTTATTTCTATGGAATCTTGGTTGTCATGTCCATGATATTTAAATGTAAGTGAGATCTGCTAGGCATTTATACATTCTTATAACTATCACTTCTAAATACAAAAAAAAAAAAAAAAAAGGATAGAGGGAGTCTGTCTCCATCACAGGCATTTGAATTGCCATACTGGTTCATCCTTTAAAATGAAGAAAAAAATATAGCCCAGGACCAAGGGAGGAAAATAATTAAATTTATTTGGTAAATAATGCAGAATGTAGTGAATTTTTTTTCAAGGAACAAACTCATTAATTGGGACATCTCCAGATCATCAGTTTTCCAATTTCTCCCTTCCAATATATTTCTGAACTATATCCCAGGGAATTTAAGATAAATATACTCACATCATTCTTCGCATTACAATTACAGTCAATGAAAAAATGTAGAAGTCACAAGGCAACCAAGCGTGTGACCAAGAGAAGTTCAAGGGTGCAACATATCAAAGCAATGTGGTTATTTACCTCTTCTTCAAAGTGTTTGGCCATCATTTTTATTTTATTGCATTATTTCATTTATTTATTTATTTAATTTTTAGAGACAGGGTCTCACTGTGTTGCCCAGGCCATACTCAAACTCCTGGGCTCAAGCAATCCTCTAGTCTCAACCTCATCAATAGCTGGGACTACAGGTACATGCCACTGTACCGGCTTTGGCATCATTTTTATTACAGATACAGTTGTCTTATTGCGTAGGCACATTCAATTGAAATAAATCCAAATACAGCCAGGTGCTTCAGATGGATTTGTGATTATCTTTTAAAAACACCACAGCTAGTTCCCTTAAAGAGTTTATGATCAAATCCACTACCAAATGTTCATATTAAAGTTAGGACTTAACATCTCAATGTGACAGAATAATGCTGCTATTAGAGCTATCATTCCAGAAGTTTCAACCCATAGTCTGTCTTCAGGATAATTTTAACTCAAAGTTAAGACCGGAGCCATTTTATGCAGTTCACAAATGTAACTGTTTACCTATGGGAAATAGCATTAGCTTGCTTACAATCATATAGCCCAGGTTATTGAAGTAAATCATCAATGATTTTTGTGTGTTGAATTTTGTTTAGAAGCCCTGCATGGTAAGCAAGAATCTCTTCAGGAAGGAAAAGGGAAGAAAAGTGAAACCGCACTCAAAAGAAAAGGTACAGCAGATAAAAATAGATACAATTACATGTAATTCTGCATTTTATAACTATCTCAGTGCAAATAACTAGATTTGTATAGTAGTATACATTGACCACTTCTCTCAGACATTTGTAAATCATAAACCCTTGCCGAATATAGTCTCAAACTTTCTGCATCCTGGTACTTACCAGAGGCCCTGCTAAGAAAAGTGATGCTTGCAGAGATAATTTAGACAATATCTAATATGCAGAATATCCATTCATCAGAGATATTTTAACTATTATCCTTGGGCTAAGCTGTGCCATCAGAAAGCTACATACTGAAACAAGTTTTCTTGGACCCCTTATTGAATTTCCTTCACAGATAAGCACTTTGGTAAAAAATAAAATAAAAATCTTACATTATCTTAGAACATTCACAAAACTAAGAAAGTAACCTTGGTACAATACTGTTAAGTAAGTAGAACATTTAATTTTTACCATCTATTTTCAGTGGAACTCTTGAAGTTTTTGAGACCTGTCTACATTTTTTTTTTTTTTTTTTTTTTTTTTGGTAATCATTTAAACCAGTAATTTATAAACAATTAAAAATGTGAATGAATTAGGGCTGGGCACAGTGGCTTATGCCTATAATTTCATCACTTTGGGAGGCTGAGAGGTGGGCAGATCCTGAGGTCAGGAGATCGAGACCATCCTGGCCAACATGGTGAAACTCCATCTGTACTAAAAAAATACAAAAATTAGCTGGGCATGGTGGTGCGCACCTGTAGTCCCAGCTACTCGGGAGGCTGAGGCAGGAGAATCCCTTGAATCTGGGAGACACAGAGGTTGCAGTGAGTCAAGACTGTACCACTGCTCTCCAGCCTGGGTGACAGAGAGAGACAGATCTCAAAAAAAAAAAAGTGTATATATATAAATATATATATATATTATATACATGAATTTGAATTAACAAATGTTTACAACTTGATGTAACTTCTTGGTGTAACTACATACTGGCAAAGGATTTTAATGATTTTACTTTGTTCTAATTTGTATTTCATGCAATGGACTTTAATTCTTATTACTTGTTTGAGTTTCTTCAGAAAATTCTTCAACCATCAAAGAGTAAAGAGAACCTTGCAAATATTTTAGAGAACTTTGAGTTACTTTCCCCACTCTCAAACCCACTCCCTGCTTTTTTAAAGAATCATAAATTCCCTGGAAAATGTATGTCATGCATATACCCTCAATAAGTAAACTTTTAAAAGCCTATTTATGAGGGCTGGTGACCCTTTTAGGGTATTTGGATGTGTACTCTGTAACTATTTTTTTAACAGTCAGGTACTTTTAAGTTATCTATCTGAGCATTAACAAGTTATTTTTGTTGATGTTGTTTTATTGAAAATTATTTTGACCTGACATTCGTATTTGGTATTTACTTTGTATTTCTTTTCTCAGTATTACAATTCCATGGCCTCAGTTCTGAAATGCAAGCAATTAAGTCCAGCTTGTTTTTAGATTAGGTTGGTTTGTCTTTTGGGTTTATTTTTATGTATGTATGTATTTATTTATTTATTGTCCTCGACTGCTTCCCTACTGCCCAGGTATCTTACAACTTAATCTGGTGGCATTGCATTGCTTGCCTTTTTCAGTTAATTGTAAATGCCTATGGCTTTATCCATGCAACACTGTCTCTAAAATATCAGGCTTGCAAAGTTTTTCTTCTGCATAATGTTTGATTATGAAACAATAATGTTTGATTTTAAGTTGTTTCTTGTTTTGAAACAGGGTCTCACTCTGTTGCCCAGGCTGGAGTGCAGTGGTGTGATCATGGCTCATTGCAGCCTTCACCTCCTAGGATCAAGCAATCCTCCCATCCCAGCCTCCTGAGTAGCTGGGACAACAGGCATATGCCACCACGCCTGGCTAATTTTTGTATTTTTTTGTAGAGATGGGGTTTCAGCATGTTGCCCAAGCTGGTCTCAAACTCCTGGGCTCAAGCAGTCTCCCTGCCTCAGGCTTCCAAAGTGCTGGGATTACAGGCCTGAGCCATCACACCTGGCCAATTTTAAGTTTTTATAGAGTTATTTATTGTAAAGAATTTTGTTAAGAACAGTTTTTCTGAAGACCATGTTTTCACTCAAAACTCATTCATGACTTTCCTTGGTTTTCTAATTTAGTAGGCCAACTTTAATGTCCATTGAAATGAAATAAAACTTCCAGTAAAAAAAAAAAAAAAAAAAAAGTCCTCCACAACTTAACATAGCAGTGGGGGTGAAACTTTTATTATACCAATAATAACCTGATATTATATTTTCTGAAGGAATATTATGCCCACTACATCATTCAGTGGCCCCTGTATGAAATCCTAGGTGATAAATTTTGTTCAGAATCAAGGGACAGGAAAATGTCTCTTCCTCTGGGTGACTAGATAATGGGCACCTCTAAATGAGAGCATTTTCCTTTGTGTTTTGGCTGAGTAGAAGTTCAGAAAAAAACTCAGGGCTCAGGTTTAGTATCTATGCAAGGACCTAGATCTCCATGTCTGCCTTCTAATTCCTCTCTTGATTTTGAACTTCTACTTTAAGTTATATTTTTCCTGACCCTAGTTTCATTTATGTTCTTTTTTCTATTTTACTTTATTTCTGTGAAATAGGGGGATACAATTTCTAAAGTAATTGATAGTTGGTGAAAGAAAATCCCAGGCTCTAAAATGCTTATCAGTTAGATTCATATCGAAGCTGCTGTAGCAACCAATTAACTAAAGATTGAAACGCAATTATGGATGCATGCAGGTTACTTCTTCCAGGTTCATTCAAGTGGCATTGTCATGAAGTATGTGTCTTTTTAAAATTGTTCATCACAAATTGCCAGTGCTGTTGCAGTCCAAGAGTGTGTAATGTTCAAAATATAACATGCTAAAATAGACGTTTGGACATTTAAATATACATAACCATGATTCTCACAGAGAATCTCACCCTTCTCTAATTATATGATATGATGGGTTTAACACTGAGATAAATGTTTTAGCTAAAATTTTAAGGACTATAATTTATGCTCGGCTCTCACGTGTTTACTAATAGAATAATTTTCATATTTTACATTACTCATCCCTTTTTTCTCATCAGGATCAAAAAAGCAAATGAAACATCATTATAGAATCATCGAAAATAGAAATTAAAAAGACTTGTGTATATTAGGTACCAAAGCATCAAATTAGACATAATTAACACATGCTCTAAAAGCATCCTTAATAAAAGCATACAGACTCCAAACAATTCATAAGCAAACACAAGTTCAACAGCAAAATACATACATTGGAGGCATGCAGCTAGCTCAAATTAACTACAAAGATTTCCAAATATTTTTTGCTTTTATTTTACTATTCTATTGCATTAAATAATATTTGAAATAGGTGAACTCTCAAGATTTAGACATTTTTATGTTACATATGAATAATGTGGTTTTGGATGTCCTTCCTGTGGAATAAATGATTTTATTTCTTAATATTTCAAATTAATACCATTGCAGGTGAACACCATTAATTGTTCATCTGTTTATTTCACAGGCCATTTGATACCAATTATATTTGAAGTGCCTCTTAGTTGAGGAACTATCTATTTTTTTCCTTTCTTCAAACTTGTTATTTCCTGATGTCTTTGATTCATTTATAATCTTCTCTGCATAGTAGATCAATCTCTACCCTTCTCCCTCCCAAATCTCGACACTGAGATGCCATTAACAATAGTATTTAGAGTGTTCTTAAAAAATATTTCACCTCCTCTTGAACCCATTTGCCACTGTCCCATTATGTTTCTTCATTAAACAATGGCTTTTCAAACATATAGCCTTACCCAGGAGAGATGTTAATTAGGAGCCAAATGAAGAAAGTTTTCAATAATCAACTAAATTCAGAAAATGACAAGTTACATCAAGTTAAAATGTTTTTAATTACAGGATTTTTTTTTTTTTTTCTATAACAATGTGCATTTCAAAGGGAGCAGGAGACACCATATGTAAGATCCCAGGGCATTCTGGCTGCAGAATTCTTCTCCCTTGGAGGAATATCTGTTGGGATCAGAGTTCTCTGGAACAAACACTTGGAAATAATGCCATCTTTAGTTCCGATGCTTTGCCACATGTATTAGTGTTAGTATTGTTCCAGTGTTTGCCTTCTGATTTGTCTTACAGGGTCAATTATTGTAGGTGCTACCAAGCCACTTAAAATAATAAATGTAGTATCAATGTTATGAGCATTAATGTCATAGGACTTTTCCTTAGTTCAGCTAAAGACGGGGTTCTTGTCCATCCCATGGCCATGAAAATTTAGGCTCACAAATGGTTTAAAGGGTGAGTAAAACAGGGTTTTATTGGGTGAAAAGGGAAAAAAAAAGGGAAACAGGGACTCTCACAAGGTCAGAGTCCCTCCACTGGAGCCCTTCCTGCCTGGCAGTTTGAATCCCTGTTTCCACACAGGAAAAGGAGGGGCCAGGCTCCTCCCCACCACAAATGGTGTGAACTTCCCAAGTCTCCACCTTAGTGGGCAGGCTGGTTGGAGTTTCTCCAGGGACCCCCTGCTACCTGGCTGTCTCATTCCCCTCTCTAAAGAAGTACATCTATCTAACTGTTTGTTGTTAGATTAAAGATAAGGACAAAGACGGATCTTAACTGCTTCCTGCTGACAGGGGTCGCTGTTTTGGGGAAATGGCAATCAGAGCTCCCTCAGAGGCCTATTTAAAGGTTCCCAGCAGAAGGGGCCATCGTCAGATGCTCCACTTGCATGACTATTTACAGTTTGATGGCCTGAAGGCAAGAGCAGACAAATGGAGTTATTAGAAAACATGTATCAAAACGAAATAAGGACAGCTCAAAAATTCTGAGGCCTTTTACCAGTTTGCACAGGGAGAGGGAGGCCAAATCCCAACTGGTTAAAAAAACTCTTCTCTTTTGCTGGCATGTCAGGCTTCTGGGTTCCCTTCCCCTGAGCCCAGTCCTAAGCCAACTAGTTTAAGGCTTGGGAAATAAACTCTTTCAAGTTTGTAGGATGCATCTGAGGAGAGTGTCCCATAGTAAGGAGACACAATTACCTGTGAAGAGAGGGCAGAGGAGGAGAAAGAAAAAAGTAACACCTTTTCAAGGAGTCCCAGAGGGTCAGGATGCATTTGAAAGGGATACAGAATGAAGATGAATGGTCACCCATCTAGAAAGAGGGGAGCAGGCATCCCTGGTTTCTGTCTCTTCCTAGCAAATAACCAGGGTACATGAGGGAGAGGGAAGCGTGTCCACTTTCCCTCTTCCATACTTGCATCTGAGTGATTTTGGCAGGTCCCGCCATGAGTGCCAAAGCACCTTGCACCCATGAAGCAGGGAGGGCCTAGAGAATAGAAATTATCTGCTCTTACCCATGTATGCCTTATCTCCCCTGCTGCCAGTAGCCTTGGAGTTTCCTAGATATCATTTATGTCTGGATACTAACTTGACCTTTATCCATGAAACAGGAAGCTTGGGGTTGGCTTAATCGGCAGGAATCAGCCACTCTCAGCTTTGCTGTGCGTTTTAACCTCTGTTGTCATTTGCCCCTGAATTCCCTAGATCCAGTTTTCCTTCCTAGGGCTTTGACCCAAAACTTGGAATTGAGTTTGGTACAAAAATGTGCCTCAGGGAGTTGCATGGACTCCTTATCATAAGCCGAATGCTAAGGTGACACTGTGGAACTGAGTCCTCCTCCAACAAGGAAGAGGAAAAAATGTCTTGTGACACACCCAGATAAGAGGTAGCTATAGTTATGCTTGCTAAGATTTGGGTGCATGGTGCTTGGGTTTGGTTAGCTGCCTTGGTCTTACTTTCCCAAAAAGGAAACCTCCGAGTGATGGGCATCCTATTTATTCCCATCACCTCGCAGGATTTGCAGGATAATTGCTTAGAACTAGAATATCCATTCAGATTTTTATATTACTCATCCCTTTTGTTCTTTGTGACCTGGAGCCAGAAATTGCTGGTTGGTTCACAGGAGTAAGCAGGGTTAGTCTAAAATGTAGGTGAAAACTTAAAAACAACTAATAACTTTTGAATTTAACGACAAATGTGTAAGTTTTGAAACATGATTTCTCTCTCTCCCGTCCTCATTTTTGTCAAAAAGTCATCACAAGACTAAATGGTTTGCAAAATAGATTTTTGTCTTATACTTGGCCTGATTATTTGCGTAAAGTGCACCAATAATAATTATTTCTGTATAGGCCTTTTGGATTGGTTTTGATGAAAGTCTGTTCCATAAGGAATCTCACATGAGACCTTTTAAAGCCAAGCCCAACCATGAGTTTGTATCCTCAAATACCTGTGAGGTGGGTGGCCGTCTTCTCTTATGGTCCCAAGATAAATTTGGAGCTCCTGAACCTGTTAGAAAGTGGCATTAGTGACTTTTTTTTTTTTTTTTTTTTTGAGTCTAGCTCTGTCGCCTAGGCTGGGATACAGCAGTGCAATCTTGACTCACTGCAAACCCTGCCTCCTGGGTTCAAGCGATTCTCCTGCCTCAGCCTCCCAAGTAGCTGCAATTACAGGCACATGCCACCACAGCCAGCTAATTTTTGTATTTTTAATAGAGACAGGGTTTCACTGTGTTGGCCAGGCTGGTCTCAAACTACTGACCTTATGGTCCACCCACCTCGACCTCCCAAAGTGCTGGGATTACAAGTGTGAGCCACCGCACCCGGCCAGAAAGTGATATTCTTTACTGACCACAGGTCAGGAACCCTGTACGGGGACTGCATAGATGAAGGTATGAGGCCAGTTTCCCCTCCGGGCTTTTACTGGCTCTGCAAGTAGAGATTTACTCCTTAAAGGGAAGCATACCCTTCCAGTCAAAGCCTTGGTAAAATAACCACTTTCTCCAGCGCAATTGTGTCCTGTTGCAAAAGAAAAATGGATTTTTATTGCACTGATGCAAACACCTATATTGCCATAAGAATACTCACAGATAGGTTCTAAATTCTGGAGGAACCAGGCAGAGAGAAACAAACATGCTCCAAATTTTGATCACAGGAGTATACCTTGCTTACTCCTTAATTATTAAAGGCCATAAATAGCTCAAAATAAGTTTCCGTGACTCTGAGAAACAAAATAAGGATCAGCAGTATTCCAAGCAAAAGTCAAAAAGGTTGCTTCAGCTTTTTGAGTTCAGTCCATTTAGTTCTTGCTTCACTTGATATTTATGAACATTTCAGCTGTTCATGAGTTCTGTACATTTTTTTATTCCAGTGTCACAGTCTCCAAAGTTATCAGAAACCTGTGTTTGAGAGCATCTGTTAAAGTTCTATCGCTCATTATAAACCATCTTTGAAAACGATTAAAACAGGACAATTGTCTGTGGATAGCAAAATGTCCAGGGTAGTTACAGTTAGAAATATGATTGACAAAGAAGTTTGGTTTTCTCCATGGTTTTCAATAACTTAATGTAACAACCTTAATTATGATTGATAGCATAAACTTAGACATTAGAACTTTAGAAATTTTATATAATTTTGGAACATATATTAGCATTATTCACCAAGATATAACCTAAAGAAACTTGAGCATCATTTTGGCAATCCAACATACCTAAACCTGTCAAACAATCCTGTTTACCTCTCTTTTCTGGACACTTCAGGGGCCCTTTGAAGTATTCAAATAGCCAGGTGCCAGTGAAGATAATTTTGATACTGAAGTTTGATTTTGGGAAGCCTTTTAAATATGTGTAAAGCACTTGATATTATTAAATAGAATTCCATATTGCCATAAACTATTTATTTTGCCAAAGTGATGACTCAGAAATTTTAAAGAAGCACAAACCTTTTATATCCCTTTACAAATTTTACCAAAGAGCAGATTAATGCCTTAGGAAAACCTTGTTATGCTTTTATTTCAGTGATCAATTTACAGGAAAACCGTATAATACCCTTTTTGGAATTTAGTCAATATGTTCACATAGAGAACCTTTTCTGCAAGATTACTTTCCACAATTATTGTGCCACTTCGTTGAACCTTCAGCTTTTTCCTAATTTAATTCAATACAATCCTGTAACCCTAGGCAAAGTTTTACATTTCCATGCCTTCTTATAACCTTTTACTAAAAAACACATTTTACTGTTCTTACACACCTTGCATGTAAATCTATTTCTGATAGTTTCAATTAACTCCTGTGAATTTTAACTTTAAGGTAAAGCTTGGTGAGTTGCTTTAATTGTGTGCTAAGTGTAGCCAAGGTTTGCCTTCTTAATTAAGAGTGTGGTTAGTTCCACATGTGCCCAGACCTTACCAATTGTGAAGTCGCATGTCAACAAATAGTTCTCAAAACCCAAAAAGCAGTTTGTAACCTTAAAACACTTAGTAAACCTTGCATCTGACCTGGATTTTACCAATAGTCTTTCAGGCTGTTTTTACTTCTTAAAGATTAAAGTCACGTGAACTGAAAGGTACCACAGCTTTTAACTTCCCTTAAAAAATGTATTTGATCCAAGTGCTTGTCTTTCTTTAGGTCAAATTAATTAGAGCCCTTTTCACAGACATCACACACAGTACATACATAGACAGGCAGAAGAAAATCCAGTTGCTGGGTGGGGTCTTTTAAGAGACAGAGATAGGAAAACATGCAGACATTGAACGAGAGAGGGCTCATCCCCTAATGCAGTATTGCTAAACAAAGCTTTGCCAAGTGGTTATGCCCCCAGGATGTAAAGCAAGATGAAGGCTTTCAGCACAAACCATACAGACATGCAAAGCACACCAGATTGGCCACAGCCCAAGACTAGCCCCAGCCCAAGACTAGCCTAACAAATCCTTTTGCAGAATTAAAACTTTACAGAAAATATGAACAGTATTAGTTGAGGGGCCTGGCCTAGTAAAGGTGGGGGAAAACTTTAAAGGTTAACTGCTGACAGGATGGAGAAGAGGAAAGAAAAAAAAAAAAAACAGTTTAAAAATGTCTAGGAAAGAGCCTCTTACTCTTATGCAAGTTGTTCCTCCACCAGGGTGATGCGTTCAATTACTGTCCAATGGAGTAAAACCCTTTGGCTGGGGAAAGGGAAGACTGTGGTGGCTTGTGGCTGGAAACCAGCCATCCAGCTGGTCAGGACCCTGGGACCATGTGTCCCAGCCCTAGCATGGGGCAGGGAGCATCAGGGAGCTGATGTTCACCCATCTATCCAGTAAAAAGAAGGAAAAGGCCATGAAAAGACCTGGGATTCATGGGGGTTGGGGGCTTGGTTTCCCCCACCCTCAGAAGTCCAAGGATGAAAAGGCTTAGAAGCAACAGTGAGCGGTTTTGAGTCCCCATTTCACTCACTGCTTCTCAAGTCCCACGTTGGGTGCCAAAAATGTTGCAAGACTTTTCCTTAGTTCAGCTAAAGATGGGGTTCTTGTCTGCCCACAGCCATGAAAATTTAGGCTCACAGATGGTTTAAAGGGTGAGTAAAGCAAGGTTTTACTGGGTTAAAACAGAAAAAGGGGGAAACAGGAACTATTGCAAGGCCAGAGTCCCTCTGCTAGAGCACCTCCTGCCTGGCAGTTTGAATCCCAGATTCCACACGGGAAAAAGAGGGGCCAGGCTCCTCCCCACCACAGATGCCATGAACTTCCCAAGTCTCCGCCCCAGTAAGCAGGCTGGTTCAGGGATCCCCTGCCACCTGGCTGTCTCATTAATGCCATTTAATTTGAAGCATCTGGAAGAACAGAGGAAAAAAGACAAAAGTGAAAGGAAATTGAAATAACTAGATCATCTATGAGAGCAGAGACTCTTAAAGTATGGTTTTGGGACCAGCAGTATCTGCATCTGCATAACCTGGAAAATTGTTAGAAATATAGATACTAAATCTGAAACTCCAGGAGTGGCGCCTAGCAGTTTTGTGTTTTAACAAGCCCACTAGAGGATTCTGATGATCATTAACATTTGAGAACTACTTTACTGGAGCCCAAGGCTTACTGCTCTATTGTAGCCACTGGAAAATCAGAAACATTCAATGATTTCTGGTGTATTATTTATAATATACCTCTTCCTTCAAATATTGAAGTTAGATTACAATGAAAAAACATGTTTATAATAATGCTGTTGAAATACAAATAAAAATCCAAAGCCCTTAAATGAGGAAATTAGCACATTCAGCTCAAACACACAATGCTTATTGTGATGACTCATTAATCAGAACAACCTGACAAACAAGGTGATGAAGGAAGTATGATGCGTTTAAGTTTTAACAGGATTAATTTCTAAAATAGATTTTTATCACCTGAGACCTTTAACAGAGGACAATATGTCAGTATGTGGCACAATATGCAAGGTCATCATAGATTTATAGCAAATGCAAAATACATTGGGTTTCATTGGAAGGTTGTATAGCTGGCAATTTATGATTGATCATGGTTCTGGTAGTGAAATTCAGCCATAGTCATCTTTTATAATACAATTTATAAGCATAATAACAAACTACCTCTTATAGAGTACCTTTTATGCACCAGGCACTATATGAGATAATTTACATATACAAAGTCATTAAGTTCTCACAATCATCTATGAAGTAGAAATTATTATTTTACCATGTCAAAGATGAGGAAATTGACAGTCAAAATGAATAAAGAAGTGTTTTGTTAAGAACTGTTAACCTATGAGGAGAAAGCAAAAAAGAGCCTCTTCACTCTTTGGAGAATATTATCTACCCTCCCACATTAATTTGCACACTAAATTGCTCATAACTTCCCTGGATTTTGCCTCAATGATGTTACAATTGTTTAAATAAATTAAATAAATACTATTTATGCTCTTAAGTACGAGTCTTTTAATAAATCTGTTTATCAGACTGTAGTTTAAAAAATTTTACCAGAAATTTACCAAAAAGAAAATTGGTATGCAAAATAAATAAAATAATCTTAAAATCAACGAGCCAAGTAAATAATAGTGTAAGAACTTCTCTGAGTTTGCAGACTTCTAAGTATGAATCAAAAGAACATTTATCAATATGAAATACATCAATAGACACTAAAAGGCAATGAGGTATGACAATCAGAAGCATGGAGTTTATAGCCACCCTGCCTAGACTGAAATTCTAGCTCTGCCATTTACCATATATGGGTTACTTCTGGCAAGTTACTGTACCTTAATATGCCTCAATTTCCTCATCTGTGAAATGGAGTAATAGGAGTATCTACTCATGTGGCTATTATAAAGAATAAGTAAATGTGCAAAAAAGTAAATAGTACAGGGTCTGGCCTAGAATAAACTGTAAATAAATATGGACTATTATTATTGGCCCCAGACCAAGTTACTAAAGACAGTGGGCAGAAAGGGGAATCCTTTGCAAAGCTGACCTGGAGAGTTCCCTCTTGTCACTGATTATAAAGATGCTAAAATTAGGTTTTATAAGCAACCCTGGATAACCAGTCTAATTACTTTATAGTCATCCACATTCTGTATCTCCAGGTCTACACAGAGTAACAGCATAAATTTCAGGACAGTAAGCAGAGAAAGCTTTCCCTCCATGAGCTTTTTCAGAATAGTTTTTCAACAGTGAGTTCTGAAACACATGCTCAGTCTCTGGCTCCTTGCTTAACACTGGACCTCTTCTCTTCCTGGTCATGTTGCTTCAGTCTGGTCCATTTCTGAGCTAAAATTTTCATCTTATCTAATACACTCTAAATCTCCACTTTGATTGCCATTGTTGGCAGCCCAGGCAGCCATTAGCACTGTTAACAAAAAGATGGTTTTTGCTGAACATGGTTGACCCCCAAGGCAATAAGAAAGCCATCACTGTTAATTGATCTGGTTTCTATCTAGTGAAGCTGTTAATTAAATTAAGTCCTAGAGGACATATTTTGCAACAGAGAAGTAAAAATAATGCCTTTCTTAAAAGAAAACAACAACAACAAAAAAACACATAAAGCGGACTTTCCCTATCTTTTCCTCCCTCTTACAATTCTCACCTCGCAATCCTTTCACCTCCCTGAGGAAGGCCAATTTAATTTCAAAGTATTTGGTTTTCCTAATGCCCTCTCATCAATTGATCCTCTTATCTTAGAATTAACTATTTACTTTCTTAGTTGGAAATTTTGGTTCCAGCTCTTGACTTTTAATTACTCAGACCTTCACTGAGTTCCTATTATTATCTCTTTGCTCAGACCTACTGATCTGTCACTTTGTCTTTGATTGTTTCTTTATTTATAACATTGATTTTTAAAATCCAGTGTTCTAAAATTGAATTTCTCTTTTTACTGTGTTTTATTTTTATTTATACTCATTGTAGTGCCGTGGGTTTCTGTGTGATACTATCAGGTTCTTAACAACAAAAAAATTGGTAATATGTACCTTTACCATATGCTAATCCATAGATTATTTTCCAAACCTTTCATCCATGAGCATGAGGAATAGTTATACTGAGGACTCAATGATCCAACTTACAAGTGAAAGCAAACATCTTATTAGAAAATGAAGCCTTCATATGGTTGCATGGAGGATACTTTAAAAGTAATGCTGCTTGTTACATTTAAGATGCTGGTAAAGATTTTGTTCAAAAGTGAATATTCACTAACGCACAGATACATTTTTATTTGTTCAAATATTTTGCCCTTCAGCATTTTCATTGTGAAAAGTTACACAAAAGTTGTATAGAATCAAAGCACAATAGTCCAGAAATATTCCCTGACTCTCTCAGTTTTCACTGGATGATCATGATGTTTAAGAAAAGAAAAAGAAATTCATTCCAGTCTCTAATTTATCATTACAAAATTCTTCTTCTTAGGAATTTTGCTTAGAGAAATTCATTTAAAATTGGTCATAGAGTTATCATTTGTACTTCACCAGAGATTCAGGTCGAAGGAAAATCATTATATAGAAAAATACAGCAAATTGTGAAAATTGTCAGTTACTGCCTAAACAAAGACTATCTTAAATTTTTCTAAATTTTATATAATTCAGATATAACTTCAGATCTACAGATAATAGATACTGTTTTTAAATATATAAGTAGAGATCACCTAAACTGCCCACAAGATATAATTAACAATTTCTCCTCTACTTATAATCCACTTATTTTTAACTAACATAAAAGTGGAAGATGTATTTGTTTTTCTAAACAGCATTGTCATTAAATAATACTTATTAAAGAAATACATTTTGGAGGAAGAAAGTGCTCCTAGTTCTACAGGTGTCTGTAAACTGCATCTAAAAATTTCAATAATTAATCTAAAGGTAAGTGGAATTTTAAATGGAGTGAATTTCCAAACTGTAATAACTTGATCTTTTCTGGGAATATTAGTGCTCTCTGAGTTAAGGACCAAAGTTGTTCATACCATAGGGTACCACTTAACAGATCTAGATTCCCCT
The DNA here is from genome assembly GCF_002776525.5 of Piliocolobus tephrosceles. Taxonomy (NCBI): domain Eukaryota; kingdom Metazoa; phylum Chordata; class Mammalia; order Primates; family Cercopithecidae; genus Piliocolobus; species Piliocolobus tephrosceles. The sequence goes on from NC_045437.1 coordinate 34,736,991, forward strand.
CTTGATGCCATTAGGGAAAGTGAAGTGAATGTCCTTTTCGGATTCTGAATTGAAAATTAGACCTCCTCTTTCTTGTTTTCTTCCCAAGCATCCCCCGCTTTCCTCCCCTCGCCTCCCCTTCCTTTCCTTCCCTTTCTTTTCCTTTCTCTTTCTCTCATGGCTTGATTCTGCCAGGCTTATGGCACAGCAACTACCTTCATCTTTATTCCCTAACTGTAGCAAGAAATATAGTTTCCCCACAGAAACCCTGTGTCATGTGCAGAGAATATTCAGGGGCTACAACAGCTCCTCTTCTCCTCCCCTGCATCACTCACCTACTCCAGCTGACTCTTTTAATATCCTCCTTTCTCTCTGCCCTCTTACCTGGTCTCCAAGGGATACCAAGAGCACCACTCATGTTCTAGCTACCTTCTTTCTCATTCAGCGTGGACAGTTTAATTTGCCAGTGTTTGAAATAGTAAGTGAAATACACTTTGTTCTAGAGTCTAAACTTTATAAAAGTCGCATGTTCATTATGAAAGCAAGAACAGAGATGAAAATAAAATATCAAATATATTAGCCACTCCACTTGGATAGGTTGGATTGCTTTAAGACATTTACTGTTATTAATATTACTGGTTAATTTGGGGGCTGTGAAGAATAAGAATTTTTTGTAAGACTCCTCAAAAAAGCTTAAAAAGTAGTTAATGAATCACCTGAAGTCCATGGCAATTTTAGATGTATTCATCCACCAGAATTCTGTCCCATTCATTTACTTGTATTGGAATAATTTGATATGCATGTTTAAGGTTCTCCTAAAGGAAAATCATCAGGAGGCAAAGTACCAGTAAAGAAATCACCTGCTGACTCTACAGACACATCACCTGTTGCAATAGTGCTGCAGCCACCTAAGCCAGGATCAGAAGAATGGGTCTATGTGAATGAACCAGTCCCTGAGGTATGGCCATTTAGAATCAAGCTGGTAGAATTCATTCTTTCTCCTGCATATAGTAAGATTCATGCTGTCATTTGCAACATCCTGAAGGTCTTTTACAGCAGGTAATATATATTTACCCATCAAAAAGCTGAGATTTTTTTTAGAGACTACTCAATGACCCATATCTCATCCTTTCTCCTACTTGAGTTTCTGAGTCATGCTTTGAACTACTATTGAGTGCTAAAATCGGGGGAACAAATGGGTTCTGTGAGGAACAATTTTCTTCTCAAGAACACACAGAGATGCAGATTCCTGGAAGAATGACTTCCCCAGAACACATATCCAGCAAATTTCTAGCCTTCTATTCATGTTTTAATACCCCCATCATAATGCTTTTAAAAGAAGTTTAATCTTTGACTTTTTAAAGTAGAAGAATATTTTTGAAGCTAACTAAACCCATTAAAGAACAGACAGCTATCTGACCTGGGAACGTTAATGGGTGTGCTGGTGTAAGGCAAGGAGATGTCCCAGGGTAGCGCTGGAAGCTCCGCCCAGCTCAACTCGCAAGGCCCGGTTGCCATCTACCATTTTTGGTTGCTTTAACAGATGAATTCTCAGAAAGTCCACACAATGGTCCTTCCTTTAAAACTTTTTAAATGGCAAAGAGCTTTCAAGTTCTCCTTCTCCCTCATTCCAGTCCCCAATGATCTCTTACTCTGATGAACTCAGCAGCAACCATCTGTGCCAGGCATTTGAGACCCAATTATGAAATGCAGCAATTGTGGTGTTGCTGTTATTATTGAGCTTTCCTAGGGATATGTCTTCTCTCCCAATTAAATTGTAAACTCTTTGGCGAGGGTAGGAACATGGAATAATTCACTGTATTCAACACAAACACAGTACAGAGTATGTAACTTGATAGGTTTCTAATTGATTAATTAGCACTGAGAGTGAAATTAGAACAGAAAATATTTAAAATTGAGAATACTAAATGATGTAATTATGGAGGTATGTAATTGACCTCACTCAGCCAAACAGAAGCTACTTGAATATATATTAATATTAATATATATGTAGGTTCAAAAAACTTACCATAGAAGCAAGACAGAGAAGAGGGTGTTAGCAATGAGATAAAATTAAAATGATACAATATGGTAAGTGATGGGGAATGTGGGGCAAAAACACCTAAATTCATTCCTTAACTCCAAAACTTGAAGCCCTTGAAAGAAATAAATCTATAGAGGACAAGAGAGAAATAAAAAGCGGGAATTTTTTTAAAACAAAATTAACATTGAAATATGGCACCAGCTCCCAGTAGATCTTCTAGCACTCAGGATTCAATGGAAAACATGACAATTTGAGAAAAGTAGAATAAAAGACTATTTACAAATGTGTAGGCAATAAGTATGGCAACCTACAAGGATAAGATTATTCCCTCCCCTCCAACAAGTGACAGCTGGGGGTCACTAAGGCCCCTAGGCTGAGGAGGTGCAGAAAGGGAGTAGATCCTTGGACCTCAAGAGAACTTCTGCACTTAGAGGGCCATCTGACAGGAGCTGTGGCCTTCCCCAGAGGGATGCAGTGTGACCCCGCAAATAGGAGCAGAAAAATACTCTGGCCAAGAAGATGGAGGGCCAGGGAGTTTCCTGAAGTAGCTTACATACATTAGCCTCCCCAGCCACTAAGCAAAGTGAAGGAAACTGATGTGGAGGGACATGGAAGATGTGTAGCACTCACCTCTCATTTCCTAAGTAAGGTCAGGTAGCAAACACATTTTGCTACAGCAAAACAGGCCCAGTCTAGTTCTTTTCCACTCTGGACTCCCCACATGTGAACTGCCGAGTTTACCTGCTGATATGGTTCGGCTTTGTCCCTACCCAAATCTCAACTTTAATTGTATCTCCCAGAATTCCTACATGTTGTGGGAGAGACTCAGGGGAGATCATTGAATCATAGGGGACAGTCTTTATCGTGCTGTTCTCGTGATAGTGAACAAGTCTTACAAGATCTGATGGGCTTGACAGGGGTTTCCACTTTTACTTCTTCCTCATTTTCTCTTGCCGCTGCCATGTAAAAAGTGTCTTTCACCTCACACCATGACTGAGGCCTCCCCAGCCATGTGGAACTGGAAGTCCAGTTAAACCTCTTTTTCTTCCCAGTCTCAAGTATGTCTTTATCAGCTGCATGAAAACGGACTAATACACCTGGCAAGGAAGAGGAAGACAGATGCCCAGTTCCACTTGGATTTCAGTTAAACAACAAATTTAACTGAGAATCCTTTACTTTATCTGGTAACCCTGTTTCCAGACCTTCTCAGGGCCCCAGGTCAACCTTACTTCAGTAGACAAATGGAGGGAGAGAGATTGAAAAGAGAGGCTGCTTCCATATAGCATTCAGGTAGCAGCCAAATGTGAGGAAAACCTGGGATCTCTTCCCTTTGCCAGCCACAAAGGAAGGTGCAGAGAGAGCACAGAAGGCAGTTAGAGTGAGAGGTCTTTGCTTCCATCCTGTGGAGTCACAAAAACAGACTCCCAAGGCCAGGACTCCATGAAAGAGGCAGCCATGCCTCTGGCCATGTGGCCCACTTAGTGCCCTCACTCACATTCAACCAACCTGTAGCAATACTCCTCCCTGAAATTGGACCCAGGGTCCACAGGGCTATGTGTGCTGGGTTTGGAAACCTGTCCTCTTTCAGGAGGCTGACAGACGTAGGACTCTACTGCCAGACGTGTAACTCAGATTAAAGCAGAGCTTTTGATCAGTTCTCTACTGGCCTTGCTGACAATTTCAACATTCAAAATATAGAGGGGTCTATGCTTCAAATTGAGTACTGACCAACAAATATGGATAGTTAGATAAATGGAAATGATCAATAATTTAGGAGAAAGTACTAATAAAGGAGGTGTAATAGTAAAGGAAGGATCTGGCAGAACATAAGAAATATGTGCCCTAGTTATCAGAAAAGCATATTTCAAACCTATAGTGAAATCATAATCAGCCTTTAAAGGGGAATAAGGCTCTAAGAGAAGTGGATGGGCTCAAATAAGAATAAAATTTGGCTTAAAATCCCAATTATGTACCAAAGAAACTAATGTGATCCCAGGGCATTTTACAGGGGAAAGGAGCAATAGTGGGGAGGTACTCAAAAAATTTGAGAGAATTATAAAAGGATAGGAATTTAGTGAGTGTCCAGCCCACCATAGGCACTCAAATGTTGAAAGAATTTCAAGGGTATGTGTAGATGTCTCTGCCAAAATGCCAAAAATAAAAAGATTTTGTAGTTACATTGTCTAAGAAGATAATGGAAGACTGAAAATGGAAACCCAACTTGGGTAACCTGAAATCATCTTAAATGAGAAAAGAAATGAAGTCAAATTAATTAACGGTAGTAATAAGGTTTTGTGAGTCCCAAAGACTTGGTGGACCCTCTTTAAGAAAAGAAGCACAAAATTGCAGATACAGAATCAATCATGAAGTGAATATTTATTTAGAACTGATTTGTATTCAGTTAAGAAATATTTTTATAACTGTAAGAAACAGACAAGCACCACAAACACTTTTTAGGTGCCCAGTACCCCTCTGTTATTCTTTATCTTTGCAGGCCTTTACATGTGACAATGATTTTGTAAGCTCATTTTCCTACACAGAGAACAGAAAGATAATTGAGGCTTCCCTCTAGCAAGGTTCATTGGATTTTTTAGTGTTGATAGTTAGAACATTTTCTTTTAGCTTCATAACTCATTATGGAAGGAAACGTGACAGAGAGGAAGTCAAATTGGAAAAAGGCAGAAGACCTGACCAGTGGTACTTGAAGATGAATCTGTTGCTTGTGTGAGCAAATTACTACGCTCCTCTCAGAAACTTGGACAACGCCTATATAAAGTGAGGGTGTCTGAAACTTCAGAGAATACTGCCTTGGTTACTAAATTCCTACTATGATTTTGTGTTCTCTAACAAAGGGAAAACTATTTAATTGGAAAGTACAGCTCTGAGCACCTCATTACATCATAAAAGTTCAAGTTCCCAGACCCCAGAAAAATTACATCTCAGGGGCTGGAAGAACGTACAGATATTACATTATCCATGACTCACAGAAGTCACAGAGGGTACAGGGGATTCCAGAAAACTAGATGCAGGCAAATGCCTAAATACTTAAGAAAAGGCAGTGGGACTTAGTAACATACAGACCAATAATGTATACATTAATTACTGTTTTAATTTAAGAGCAAATTATTAAACACATTACTTTTGAGCATTAATAAAATATAAAGATGATCATTTGGAGCGTGGACAGCAAGAATAACTCCTGTTGAGTGGACCCATTCCTGCTCTAGCCTTGAGAGCAAGGCTGAATATGTGGATCAGGGAGTAAGAGAAAGAGAGAAAGAGTCCTCAATCACGTAATTTTTTTACAGTATATTGTCATAATTGTTCTATTTTATTACTAATTGTTAATATTTTACTGTGCCTGATTATAAATTAAATTATATCATAGGAATGTATGCAAAAGAAAAAACATAGTACACATAGTACAATCCATTCCCGGATTCTGTCCCTTCCGCCCTCTTTCCCTATGTCATTGCCTTCCTTCAAGCCAGTCTCTGCTATAAGAAAAATAGTGAGAATGTAGTCTGTCCTTCTCCAAAGAGGATAGCAAGGACTCAGTGGAAATTACAGAAAGACGAATTTCTGCTCAACAGAAGAAAAAGTTTTCCAGTAACATGAGTTGTGAACATTGAAGGAGGCTGCCTTGAAATTCTGTGCTTGATGCATACATGAGGTCCACAGGGAGATTAGATAATATATCTCTAGCATTTGGCATTTCTTGATTGGAGAGGAAATTAGCCCAGATGACCTCTAACATCTCCGTATGTAATTCCCTGAGTAAATAAATGCACAGCCAATAAAAATATAATAAATATAATATGGATCCTCAGCTTTATTAATTTAGATTATTTCTTGGTTTTGATTGTTTATTTGCATTATTAAAGAAAATATAAAAGAAAATTTCTGATTTTCGTGAAGCTCACAGGAATGAAAGAACCTTCTAAATGTAATCAGAGAAATAACTCATCATCACCCTGACATGAACACTAGGTGTTCTTCATGCTAGGCAGTTTCCTAACTGAGACAAAATATGTCACCTGTGATGATTCAATTTATACATTCAATAACTATTCCTTGAGGGCCAACTATGTCCCAAACACTATGGTAATTAAAGAAAAGATGGCATGAGAGGACTTCAAAAAGCTTGTGGAAAAATTGAATTAAAAGATAAAAATTTAAAAATAAGCCTTATTTCCCAACATAAGCTTCAAGTTTAAGACACTTTTGTAGGAGATAATGCCAACAATGTGGTCCATCCTTAAGGAAATGAGGGTCCTGAGAGTTGAACCATGTCAATGCAGTCTTTTTACATTATTTGTTTTAAAAAAAATGGGTACCCTTTACAGATATTTCAAGATTAGGAAGCAAAAAGAAGATAGATGGAGCCAAATCAGAAATATAAGGTGGATTGTATTAGTTTGTTTTCACAATGCTATAAAGAAATACCCAAGACTGGGTCATTTATAAAAGAAAGAGTTTTAATTGACTCACACAGTTCCACATGGCTGGGGAGGCTTTGGGAAACTTACAATCATGGCAGAGAGGAAAGCAGGCACATTGTGAAAGTGTGTATGTGTGTGTGTGAAGGAGGAACTGTCAAACACTTATAAAATCATCATGTCACATGAGAAGTGACTCACTATCATGAGAACAGCATGGGGAAAACCCTCCTCATGATCCAGTTACCTCCTACCAGGTCCTCCCCTTGACACATGGAGATTATGGGGATTACAATTTGAGATGAGATTTGGGTGGAGACACAGAGCCAAACAATATCATGGATGCCTAATGATTTCCCATCAAGTGTTTTACAAAATTGCTCTTGTTTGATGAGGGGAATGAGCAGGAGAATTGTTGTGGTGGAGAAGAACTCTCTAGTGAAGCTTCTCAGTTGTTTTTCTGCTAAAGCTTTAGCAAACTTTCTCAAAATACTCTCATAATAAGCAGATGTTATTTTTCTTTGGCCCCTCAGAAATTTAACAAACAAAATGCCTCGAGCATCCAAAAAAAAAAAAAAAACTGTTGACATGACCTTTCCTCTTGATATAGTCTGCTTTTACTTTGGCTGGACCACTTCTATCTCTTGGTAGCCATTGCTTTGATTGTGCTTTGTCTTCAGAATCATACTGATAAAGCCACACGTCATCTCTCATTATAAATTCTTTGAAGAAATGCTTTAGAATCTTGATCTCACTTGTTAACAATTTCTATTGAAAGCTTTGCTCTTGTCTACCGCTATTCTGGGCACAATGGTTTTGACATCCATCTAGTGGACAGTTTCCTCCACTTTTATTTTTAGTCAGAGTTGTGTAAGCTGAACCAATTGAGATGTCTGTGGGGTTGGCTATTGTTCTGCTGTTAATCATTGGTCCTCTTCAGTGAGGGCACAAAAAGTTAATTTTTTCTTTGAAAATTGATATGAATTGGTCTACTGCTACAGTCTTCATCTTCAACATTATCTCACCTTCTTAAGATCAGTTAGTAAATTGCTAATTTCTTTGGAACATTGTGCCCATAAACTTTTTATAAAGCATCAATGATTTCACCATTCTTCCTCCCAAGCTTCACCAGCAATTTGATGTTTATTCTTGTTTCAATTTTTGCAGAATTCATGTTGCTCAGATAGGGGCTTTTTTCAAGCTGATATCTCATCTTTTTCAGTGTCTGAAACTACATCCTATTCAGATGTGTTCAAATATTGAATTTCAAAATTCATGCATAGTTTTTTCATAATGTGCATTTTTCATAAACTTTTTAAGAGTCTTCTTATAATGGTAAACAAGACAATCAGTTTCTGGCTTTATGGGACTGCCATTCTAGAGGTGAGTACAGACAAGTAAATGATGATGTTACAATTAACAGCATCAGTGTTATGATGGGAAAAGTACAGGATGCTAAGGGAGAACCTCAGAACCTCAGTGTGTGACCTTGCAGACTTGTTGTATCTGGGAAGGATTTCTGGAATAAATAATATTTTTTGAGATGGAATTTCACTTTTGTTGCCCAGGCTGGAGTGTAATGGCACAATCTTAGCTCACCGCAAGCTCTGCCTCTCAGGTTCAAGCAATTCTCCTGTCTCTGCCTCCCGAGTAGCTGGGATTACTGGCACATGGCACCACACCTGGCTATTTTTTTGTATTTTTAGTAAAGACAGGCTTTCATGATGTTGGCTAGGCTAGTCTAGAACTCCTGACCTTAGGTGATCTGCCCACCTTGGCCTCCCAAAGTGCTGGGATTGCAGGCATGAGCCACCGTGCCCAGCCCCCCAATTTCTGGAATAAATAATATCTGGGCTGAGACATGGAAAATTATTTGGAATATGAATTTGCTGTAGTGGGGCACGTGGGAGAGAAGAAGAGCAAGAAGTCTCACAGGGAATGCTTTAGGTAGTTGCAGTTGCATCTTGACCTTTTTGCTTGGGACTATTCCTTTGACTCTATTATTCCGAAGAACTTTCATTTTGAAGTAAAAATTTCTATACTTTACAATTTAACAGGAAATGCCTTCGTTTTTAGTACCTTACTGGGAACTAATAGAAAATTCCTATATAAACACCATCAAAACAGTACTCAGGCATCTGAGGGAAGACCAGCATACTGTGCTTGCTTACTTACATGAGATTAGGTAAGTAAAGTTTCCAAAGTTAGAATTTTACAGTTTAGAGGCATGACATATAAAATTTATCTCATTCTCTTCATGTCTACAGAACAAGTTTCCAGGAGTTTCTAAAGCGTCCAGATCACAAGCAAGATTTTGTAGCTCAATGGCAAGCTGATTTCAACTCCCTTCCTGATGACCTGTGGGATGATGAGGAAACAAAGGCTGAACTACACCAACGAGTGAATGTAAGGAAATAGTGACCTGTTGGGACAGGGTTAGCTGGCTTTCATATCTTGTCCTGCAAAACCCCAACTCATTTGCTCCTCACTTTTGTGAGGTATGAGGATGAGAAAGAAAATGGTTTGAACTATTAACCAGCTAACTTTCAAGGTAGTGGCTTTCCCGTACTTTGAGTTTAGAATTAGAATACCATAGCAAGGCTTCTGGTAAGAAGGGCCAAAGTCCGCAGTGCAAGCACATTCTTGGCATCTGTCTTGTAGATTTCTAGTCCCTTAGTCCCTTTGTGAGTCTATGTAACTGTGTTTATGCCTGGTGTTAATCACATTCCTGCCTTGAGCACAGTTACACATTTGGTTGATAGCAAGGAGAAGGGGAATGAGAGAATGACATGGAAAAGCTAGAATTGCCTCTGTTGAATAGATGTCTTAAGGGCTGGTACTAAATACTACACGTCTTTGTATCTTTATCAAGCACAATTCCTGGTAGTGCTCCAGCAAGCACAATGACAAGCAGATTTTCGTAAACTCGTGAATGAATTATATTACCGTGATGCTTTAGAAAGGGGCCTCTGATGTACAAAAAACCTAATTTCATTCTCTTACCCTTCATCTTTCCTTTTAAATTGACAGTCCCCCTTATCCCATCAGAAGAGTACCTTGCTACTACCTTAAGTATAGATTACTAACAGTCAAAACTGATTGTGACCTAAATATTGATTTATGTAATTAAAACATTGCCAATCTCAAACCCATACCCCATTCATTTGCTCAATAAATACTTATTGAGCATCTATTATGGTCCTATCGCTATTAAAGAGGCTAGGGATTCAGCAGTGGACAAAATAAATCTGTGACCACACGGTGTTTATATCCTTGTGTCCAGGAGACACAGAATAAGCAATAAACAAATAAGCATATAATGAATGTGTCCTTAGTCATAAGAGCTATGTAGAGAACAAGAAAGCAGGGCAAGGGGAAAAGAAAGTTGGATGTGCCATTTTGTAAACAGTGGCTGTGGTAAATCTCACTGAGAAGGTGGCATTTGAACAGACTGAGGACAGAAGTGATTGGATAAGCCATGTAAATATTTGGAGAAAGGGTGTATGAGGCACAGACGAAAGCAAGAGCGATGACACTGAAGGGGGAGGACACTTGATGTGTTTGAAGAACAGCAAGGAGGCTGGTGTGTCTGGAGCAGAGTGAGCTAGGCAACAGTTGACTGATGATAGGGTCAGAGAGATTGTTAGGTAACCAGATTGCCTAAGGCCTTGGAGGTTATTACAAGAATATTGCTATTGATCTGAGTGAGAATGGGAAGCATTGCTCTCTGGTTTTAAAAGAGTCTACAGTACAGTAAAAACAGCAGGAAGACATGTTGGAAGACCAGATGGGAAGCTTTTGCAATGGAAGCAAGGCGTTGTTGTGGCTTGGGTGATAGGGTGGGTGCTGAAGGGTTTATCCCAACAGGTATTCAAGTATCCTGGTAAAATCAAAGTATTTTGCCTATTCGTTGACACTCTTCAAAGAGTAATTAATATCTATATAAACCCTACAATTTTTTTTTCTGTTTTCTTTTTTCCTACCTATTCATAAAGCCAGCCTTCCTGCATACTTCTTCTCCATGTTAGTCAGGTGATTGTTGGCAGAGAATGAGAAGATTTGGAAATTTAAAATATCTTATTTGGAATTTCCTTTTTCCTAATTCCAAATGCAACATACGTTTATTGTAGATAAATTAGATAATAAGAAGCAAAATTTAAAATGACAAATCCCTAATAGTCAATGGTGGTTGCTACCTTGGTGCACATCTGCATGTCTTTCCAGATAGTTTTTACAAAAATTTGATAGCAAAATATGTATTGTTTTGTAACATTCTTTTTAAATCAATAGAACATGTTTTCTTTTTCAATAAACATTCATCTACAACACCATTTTTATGACTAAAAGATATGACTAGTGGACTATATCATTTATTTTACAGATTTCTATGTTTAGTCACCATCTTATTAACAATTTCTTGAGTACCAATGTTTTATTACAGAGAATTTTACAGTAAAATTTCATCCAGCTAACTATTGACCACATCCTTAATTATTTCCATGGGCAAACTTTTTAAAGTGAAAATTGTTTAAGATTATGCTTATTTTTAAGGTTTTTAAAATATATTAAAAATTTACAATTTGAAAAATTTACACAGTAAGAACTTGTAAATTTTATGCCAACTAACAGATTATGCAAATATCAGATTTGTATATTTTCAATTATACAAACATTTTAAATCTAAATTATTAGATTTATATGAAATATTAGATTCTTTTTTGTTCATCTTTGCCAATTTAATGGGTAAAAATATGAATATATTCCTGTAATTTACATTTTTTCTTCAATTTACAATTGAAGTTGACCATTTTCTCCTGAGTTTAATGGCCATTTATTTTCCTCCTGCTGAAATCTGCTTGCAATTTCTGCCCCTTTTTCTGATGGAGCATGCTCTGTTTCTTACTGACTTCTAAGATCTTTTTATGTATTAAGGAAATAAGCCATCTGTTGATCATATAATACATATGTATTCCCAGTTTGATGTTTGAAGTGAGTTTTAATATGCAGAAGGTTTTCTAAGTTTATATAGATAAATAAGGAAATTTCCTTTATAGCTTTTTTGTAATCAATTAAAAAATACTTCACCCCAAGATTATATAGAAATGTAACACAATTTTTAATACTTTTATAGTTCTTTATTTTACTTTTAAATATTTAAAATATTATGTTACTTCGATAGGAATCTCATTTAACTTTTTTCAGAAAGTTATTCCAATGATGTGAGAAGACTCTAAAATATATTAACATAGACTTACACTATATATATATATATATATATGTGTGAATATTTAGCTACATGGTTAGATATGGTGGAAATAGTCACTTTTATTTTTCTTCACTTATTATTAGGCATGGAAGAATAGAAATAAATATAACTTCAAAAAGAAGCTAGAAAATAAAGCTGAGGAAAGGAGAAAGGAATTGATGAGGACAATTCTTAAAAACTTGGCATTAAATTTAAATTTAAAATTTGGCAAATAAAGCATATTAAACTTAAAATTCAATCCAGGCAATAAAGGCAGAGAAGCCTCTAGAAAGAATGGTCAAGGGAAGAAAAATAAATTTGATTAGAAATTTGGATATTAGAAATGATCCATGGATACTAGAGAACAACATACATAATTTCTACTTGGAAGGTTCAGTAAATTTTGGCCAAATCAACCTTATCAAAGACATTATAACATTTTTAGCAGTGGATCTTCAGTGACAGTATACAGTAGAGAAACTTCTGAAGTCAAGTTAAAAAAAAAAAAAGCTAAACCTGCCTTTGTTTCATTCCTTATGACCAAACTAATTAGATTTAGTATAAATCCTTGTATCACATTTGTTTTTAAAAGGGTACAGGTAATTCTGATTGAAATAAGCACTCTATTCCTTTTTTTTTTTTTTTTTTTTTTTGACATTTTTATAGCTACATGATCTTGTAAAAACTGGTGAAAGTAAGTGAAAAACTCCTGTGACTATTACATTTCTATCCATTTTCCTTGCTATGGTTTTTGATTTTCATCAATTTTAAGGCAGCAACAGTAATAACTAAATGCTGAGCATGCACTATGTTCTGGCACTGTCTTTTTCATCCCCACAATCACCCTCTGAGGCAGGTACTAGTAATACTCCCATTTTATAGATGAACAAATATGGTAAAGTAGCCAACATAGTAAGCAGTAGTGTTAGGATTCTGTGCCCAAGTTGCCCTGTTCCTCATTATGGTATAAAATCTTTGTGTCCAAAGTGTTTTTGTCTTAAATTTGACTGCTATCTTATATAAATACCATAAACCTTGCTTTATTTTTAATTTGTATGTGGTCATATAAGTTTCCACACTGACCTTTTTGTGTCATTTTGTTTTATGTATCTCTAGTAAGCACCACATAAGTTGAATGTGGGTTTTTACCCAGTGGAAAGTCTTTACACCTTTTGTAAGAATAGAAGTTTTTAATGATTTAGTCTGCGTGATCTTCTCAATTAATACTTATGAATCTCTCTTAAATACATCTCTGATTTTTATATTTAGTAATTCCCTAATTCTTGCTAAATAAAATGTGAAAACCAGAAATGCCTCTGGGCAAGTTCATAACAAAAACTCATTGCTTTAATCCCTTTTTATCCCTGGTAATATTCCTTGTTCTTCAATTATTTCATTCCAATCCTATTAAATTAATAGAGAGGTTCTGCTGTTGCATTGTTCTCATTTTGTCCATTACAAAACTGAGCCACAGACATGATGTTACTTGCAAAGGTTTCACACTGAGTCCGTGGGAGAAAAAGAACTAGAATCAAGGTCGCCCTGCTTTTGTGCTTTTTCCTCTGCTGTGTCCCCTCTTTTCTTTAAAAAAATATATAAAGAGGAGAATTGCATGAACCTAGGAGGTGGAGGCTTCAGTGAGCCAAGATCACGCTCACGGCACATTCCAGCCTGGGCAATAGAGTGAGACTCTGCCTAAAAAAAACCAAAAACAAACAAACAAAAAAAACTGGATCATCATGGCAGATACGAGGCAGGACTAGATGACAACTCTGGACAGAGCAGTGTATGGAGGCTTGCAGTGTATGGAGGCTTGCACTGTGAATTTTAGCTCCAGATCAACTGCAAGAACAAACCAGCAATCTCGAGAGGACCCACAGACCCTCTGAAGGAGGCAGACTGCTCCTGCGGGACCTGGGAGACATGCCAAATACTATGAGTGCCCCAACTGCGTAAGTGGGAAGGGAGACCCTCCTCTCCTGAGCACACCCTCACTGGAGAAACTGAAAGTCTGTTTGCAGAAGTTTCTAACCTTACCTGGAGCTGAGTCAATTTCGAGAGCTGAGTGAAATACAGGAGTAGAGGAAGTAGCAGAAAGGCACTGGGAGCTCGCTGGGTGCCCAAGCAGCCCATTCCCGCCTGGCACCACAGGGTTCCATCGGGAGGGTGGCCAAAGGAGCAGGGGGTAAAACTCCACAGGGAGAAGGACATGTGTAGCTGAACCTTGTAACAATTTGAACTGGGCGAGAAGCCTCCTGGCCAGAGCTCGGGGGAGGGTGCACATCCGGTGTGCAGACTCCACAGGTGGGGGATGACCCAAGCCCTTTTGTTTCACAGCTGGGAGGTGGGTATCCTTGAACAAGTTCTCAAGCCCATCTCACCCACTGCCTGGAAACAGACTCGGGGCTGTTGGCAGAGGCCCGGTGGGAGTGAGACCAGCCCTTCGGTTTGCATGGAAGCTGCATGAGGCTGTGACTGCCGGCTTTCCCCCACTTCCCTGACAACCTACATGACTCAGCAGAGGCAGCCATAATCCTCCTAGGTACATAAGTCCAGTGACCTGGGAATCTCACCCCCATCCCCAACAGCAGCTGCAACAAAACCTACCCAAGGAGAGTCTGAGCTCAGATATGCTTAACCCTGCCCCGACCTGATGGTCCTTCCCTAGCCACCCTGGTAGCAGAAGACAAAGGGCATATAATCTTGGGAGTTCTTGGGCCCCGCCCACTGCTGGTCCCTCTCCACACTACTATAGCTGATGTTCTCTGGAAAGCACCACCTCCTGGCAGGACGCCAACCAGCACAAAAATAGATCATTAAACCACCAAGGTTAAGAACCCTCATGGAGTCCATTGCAGTCCCCCACCACCTCCACCAGAACAGGCACTGGTATCCATGGCTGGGAGACCCACAGACAATTCACATCACAGGACTCTGTGCAGACAACCCCCAGTGCCAACCCGGAGCAGGGTAGACTTACTGGGTGGCTACACCCACAAGAGAGACAACAGTCACTGCAGTTTGGCTCAAAGAAAACCACATCCATAGGAAAAGCAGGAGAGTATTACATCAAGGGAACATCTTGTGGGACAAAAGAATCTGAACAAGAGCCTTCAGTCCTAGACCCTTTCCTCTGCAGAGCCTACCCAAATGAGAAGGAACCAAAAAATCAGCCCTGGTAATATGACAAAACAAGGCTCTTTAACACCCTGAAAAAAATCACACTAGTTCACCAGCAATGGATCCAAACCAAGAAATCCCTGATTTATCTGAAAAAAAAAAAATGCAGGAGGTTAGTTATTAAGCTAATCAGGGAGGCACCAGAGAAAGGCAAAGCCAAATGCAAGGAAATCCAAAAAACAATACAAGGAGTGAAGGGAGAAATATTCAAGGAAATAGGTAGCTGAAAGAAAAAACAAACAAAAATTCAGGAAACTTTGTACACACTTTTAGAAACCTGAAATGCTCTGGAAAGTCTCAGCAATAGAATTGAACAGGTAGAAGAAAGAAACTCAGAGCTCAAAGACAAGGTCCTCAAATTAACCCAGTCCAACAAAGACAATGGTAAAAGAAAAAGAAAATATGAGTAAAGCCTCCAAGAAGTCTGGGATTATGCTAAATGACCAAACCTAACAATAATTGGTGTTCCTGAGGAAGAAGAGAATCATAAAAGCTTGGAAAACATATTTAGAGGAATAATTGAGGAAAACTTCCCCAGCCTTGCTAGAGACCTAGACATTCAAACACAAGAAGTACAAAGAACACCTGGGAAATTTATCACAAAAGAATCATCGCCTAGGCACATTGTCATCAGGTTATCCAAAGTTAAGACAAAGGAAGGAATCTTCAGAGCTGTGAGACAGAAGCACCAGGTAACTTATAAAGGAAAATCTATCGAATTAACAGCAGATTTCTCAGCAGAAACCCGGATTGGGGCCCTATCTTCAGCCTCCTCAAACAAAACAATTATCAGCCAATAATTTTGTATCAAGCGAAACTAAGCATCGTATATGAAGGAAAGACATAGTCTTTCTCAACCAAACAAATGCTCAGAGAATTTGCCATTACCAAGTCACCACTACAAGAACTGCTAAAAGGAGCTCTAAATCTTGAAACAAATCCTGGAAACACATCAGAACAGAACCTCTTTAATGCATAAATCACACAGGTCCTATAAAACAAAAATACAAGTTAAAAAGTCAAAACAAACAAACAAAAAAACCAAACGTACACAGGCAACAAAGAGCATGATGAATGCAATGGCACCTCACATTTCAATACTAACATTGAATGTAAATGGCCTAAAGGCTCCACTTAAAAGATACAGAACTGCAGAATGGGTAAGAGCTCACCAACCAACTATCTGCTGCCATCAGTAGACTCACTAATACATAAGGACTCACATAAACTTAAAGTAAAGGGGTGGAAAGAGGCATTTCATGCAAATGGACACAAAAAGTGAGCAGGGATAGCTATTCTTATATCAGACAAAACAAACTGTAAAGCAACAGCAGTTAAAAGAGACAAAGAGGGACATTATATAATGGTAAAAGACCTTGTGCAACAGGAAAATATCACAATCCTAAACATATATGCACCTAACACTGGAGCTCCCAAATTTATAAAACAATCACTAATAGACCTAAGAAATGAGACACACAGCAACGCAATAATATTGGGGGACAATAATATTCCACTGACAGCACTAGACAGGTAATCAAGATAGAAAATCAACAAAGAAACAATGGATTTAAACTATTCCTTGGAACAAATGGACTTAACAGATATATATGAACATTTCACCCAGCAACCGCAAACAGCAACATTCTGTTCAACAGAGCATAGAACTTTCTCCAAGATAGACCGTATGATAGGAAATGAAATGAGCCTCAATAAATTTAAGAAAATTGAAATTATATCAAGCACTCTCTTAGACTACAATGAAATAAAACTGGAAATCAACTCCAAAAGAAATCTTCAAAACTATGCAAATACATGGAAATTAAATAACCTGCTCCTGAATGAGCATTGGATCAAAAATGAAATCAAGATGGAAATTTAAAAATTCTTCAAACTGAATGACAATGACACAACCTATCAAAACTTCGGATACAGGAAAGGTGGTGCTAAGAGGAAAGTTCATAGCCCTAAATGCCTACATCAAAAAGATCGAAAGAGCACAAACTGACATTCTAAGGTCACAGGAACTAGAAAACATTCTAAGGTCAAGGAACTAGAAAAACAAGAACAAACCAAACTCAAACCCAGCAGAAGAAAGGAAAAAAACAACATCAGAGCAGAGCTAAATGAAATTGGAACAACAACAACAACAATACAAAAGACAAATGAATCAAAAAGCTGGTTCTTTGAAAATAAAATTGATAGGCCATTCTCAAGATCAACCAAGAAAAGAAGAGAGAAAATCCAAATAACCTCACTAAGAAACAAAACAGGAGATACTACAACTGACCTCAGTGAAATACAAAAGATCATTCAAGGCTACTGTGAACACTTTTACACACATAAACCTGAAAACCTAGAAGAGATGGATATATCCCTGGAAAAATACAACCTTCCTAGCTTAAATCAAGAAGAATTAGATACCCTGAACTGACCAATAACAAGCAGCAAGATTGAAATGGTAATTTAAAAATTACCAACATAAAAAAGTCCAGGACCAGATGGATTCACAGTAAAATTCTACTAGACATTCAAAGAAGAATTGATACCAATCCTTTTGATACTACTTCACAATATAGAGAAAGAAGGAACCCTCTCTAATTCATTCTATGAAGCCAGCATTACCCTAATACCAAAACCAGCAAAGGACGACCAAAAAAGGAAATTACAGACCGATATCCTTGATAAACATAGATGCTAAAAATCCTTAACAAAACACTAGCTAACCAAATCCAACAACATGTCAAAAAGATAATCCACCATGATCAAGTGGTTTTTATACCAGAGATGCAGGGATGGTTTAACATACACAAGTCAATAAATGTGATACACCACATAAACAGAATTAAAAACAAAAATCATGTGATCATCTCAACAGATGCAAAAAAAGCGTTGGACAAAATCCAGGATGCCTTTATGATTAAAACTCTCAGCAAAAATTGGCATACAAGGGACATACCTCAATGTAATAAAAGCCATCTATGACAAACCCACAGCCAACATAATACTGAATGGGGAAAAGTTGAAAGCATTTCCTCTGAAAACTGAAACAAGACAAGTATGCCCACTCTCACCTCTCCTCTTCAACATAATACTGGAGGTCCTAGCCAGAGCAGTCAGACTAGAGAAAAAAAATAAAACGCATTGAAGTCAGTAAAGGGGAAGTCAAACTGTTCGTTTGCCGATGATATATGATCGTTTACCTTGAAAACCCTAAAGACTCCTCCAGAAAGCTCCTAGAACTAATAAAAGAATTCAGCAAAGTTTCTGGATACAAGATTAATGTACACAAATCAGTAGTTCTTCTATACACCAACAGCAGCCAAGCAGAGGATCAAATCAAGAACTCAACCCCTTTTACAACAGCTGCAAAAAAAAAAAAAAAAATGAAATACTTAGGAATATGCCTAACCAAGGAGTCAAAAGACCTCTACAAGGAAAACTACAAAACACTGATGAAAAAAATCATAAATGACACAATGACGCAAATGTTTGGGTGAGGGAGAAGGGACAAGATGGAGGAAGGTGAACAAGATGGAGCAGTACCTGTTGTTTCTGGGTTCTTCATCACCAACTTACCTGCGCCCGGGAAAATGCAGCCTGCGCCCCGGAAGATGCAGATCAACCGAGCATGCACCAGGTGATGTCAATATGAAGAGATCGAAACTTACCCGGCCACGCCTATGGAGACGCCCCTATCACACCCTTATCCCGCCCACTGCCCTCCCTCTTCCAGTACCAATGCATAAAAGTCCGCTGCCGGCAGGAGCCAGCGTGACTTCTTCGGTCCCGCATTCATGGACCGGGGAACCTCACTCAAGAGCCCTGCCTGGCGTGACTTCCCTGGCCCCCCTGCACCTGAGGACCAGAGAACCTCGCCCGAGAGTGTGCATATTTGTAATAAAGGGCTGCCGCTTTCTTATGTACTTTGGCCTCATGTTTAATTACTTAGCTCTCCTAAATTAAGTTACATTAAATTAAATTAAGACAGCAAACACATGGAAACACATACCATGCTCATGGATGGGTAGAATCAATATTGTGAAAATGATCATACTGCCCAAAGCAATCTAAAAATTAAATGCAATCCCCATCAAAATACCACCAACATTCTTCAGAGCATTAGAAAAAACAATTCTAAAATTCATATGGAACCACAAAGAGCGTACATTGCCAAAGCAAGACTAAGCAAAAAGAACAAATCTAGAAGCATCACACTACCTGATTTCAAACTATACCATAAGACCATAGTAACCAAAACAGCATGATACTGGTATGAAAATAGGCACATAGACCAATGGAACAGAATAGAGAACCCAGAAATAAACCCAAATACCTACAGCCAACTGATCTTTGACAAAGCAAACAATAACATAAATTGGGGAAAGGACACCCTATTCAACAAATGGTGCTGGGATAATTGGCTAGCCACATGTAGGGGAATGAAACTGGATCCTCATCTTTCACCTTATACAAAAATCAACTCAAGGCGAATTAAGGTCTTAAACCTAATACCTGAAACTAAACATTCTACAAGATAACATTGGAAGAACCCTTCTAGACATTGGCTTAGGCAAGGATTTCATGACCAAAAACCCAAAAGCAAATGCAATAAAAGCAAAGATAAATCGCTGGGACCTAATTAAGCAAAACAGCTTTTGTACGGTAAATGGACAATCAGCAGAGTAAACAGACAACCCACAGAATGGGAGAAAATTTTCACAATCTATACATCTGACAAAAGACTAATATCCAGAATCTACAATGAACTCAAATCAGTAAGAAAAAAACAATCCAATCAAGAAGTGGGCTACGGATATAAATAGACAATTCTCAAAGGAAGATATACAAATAGGCAACAAACATATGAAAAGATGCTCAGCATCACTAATGATCAGGGAAATGCAAATCAAAACCACAGTGTGATACCACCTTACTCCTGCAAGAATGGCCATAATGAAAAAAACAAAAACCAGTAGATGTTGGCGAGGATGCGGTGATCAGGGAACACTTCTACGCTGCTGGTGGGAATGTAAACTAGTACAGACACTATGGAAAACAGTGTGGAGATTCCTTTAAGAACTAAAAGTAGAACTACCATTTGATCCAGCAATCCTATTATTGGGTATCTACCCAGAGGAAAAGAAGTCATTATTTGAAAAAGATACTTGCGCACGCTGTTTATAACAGCACAATTCACAATTGCAAAATCGTGGAACCAACCCAAATACCTGTCAATCAATGAGTGGATAAAGAAACACTGTGATATATATTTTTTTTGGTGAACAATATGTTACACCTGTGGTCTTAATTAACAAATTTATGCCCCTGATTTAATACAGCTGCCTATTTTTTCCACCAACAATTGCCATTTCCCCCCAAAAAATTCACTGAAATGACTTTTTCAATCAAACACATTTTTTTTAGGAAGGATTAAAGCACATAAAACATAGCCATTCATGAATAAAGTAAAACATAATGGGTTTGTGGTAGGCATAGACATATGATGTCATGAGGTCCTCTTCAAACGTGAGGGACTGACACAATAGGCTCAAAATGAATATTGGTTGAATGAGCACATACAATACAGGAGTGCAATTGGTGTAAAATTTCTTTAGAGACATTTTTAAGAGAGGCAAAGGATTTTAGTTTTATTGCACCTAGGTGGTTTGAGCAGCGGTCTAAAGCATAATGACGATGCCGATGCTTCTTTTCTGTCTAGGATCTGCGAGACCGCCTGTGGGACATTTGTGATGCCCGGAAGGAAGAGGCAGAGCAGGAGCGGCTTGACATCATTAACGAGAGCTGGTTACAGGACTCTCTTGGAATGACAATGAACCATTTCTTTTCCCTGATGCAGGTAAGAGCAGTGGTCACAATGACCCAGGCACTTCCCTTCACAGCCTCATCCCTCAGTCCCTCATATGACACTTTCTTGGGAATATGAGAGGTCTGTTCACGGCTTATTTTGGTAAAGCACTATGCCTGTATGAGCTCCAACTCACCAAGAAAGCTAGCTGAAATAATACATTTTGGTCCAGCCCAATATACACCCAAATTGGAAGCATCCCAAGCAACTACCCACCAGCTTTGCTCCAGGTGGCCTAGATATGTAGAAAGCCACAGTAGAAATAGTGTCTACAACTGAGTTACCTCACCAGACTCTCAAAGCAGACCCCGTAAGTGGACAAAGAAAGCCCAGGAAAGCAGCCTGACCACAACAAACATAGGCAAGATCAGGCCAGGCAGACATTTGATTCCTGAAAATAAAAAGTTTTCCAATACTGGACTAGAAAAACAGACCATAATCAATGCAACCTGATTAACTTATATTTTCAGCCTATTAAGTTAAAAAAAAGTTGCACAGGACAAGATTAGAAGACAGGTGCTGATTTTATTCTGACACCATTGCCAACTCTGCCAAGACAAAGGGCTAGAGAGTTTTTAAGAGCTGGAGTAGGTTAGAAGGTATGGGTCATAGGCCAACTGTGTTTGCCAATTGATGTTATCAGAAGGAAAAGTCAACTTTCTACAATCTTCATCACAGGAGGTAGTTTTAGGACTTGAAGCAATGCACCTAGTGAAGTTAGGCTCCTACTCTCACACAGGAACTGGGAGACAGAGGCACTGTATTCCTTGATGATTAATTACATTTTTTAGGTGTTTGAGAAAGACATTCTTTTCTGGGTTGTACAAATGGTAGGAGGCTTTGAAAAGATTTACGTCTCAAAGGAACAGTGAAAGGATTTACAATGTCAAGTTTTCTTAAAGCAAATGCTCTAACAAAAGGGAAGTGGGGCCTAGAGTCAGGAAGCAGCCTGTCTAAAGTTGAGTCAAACTGAAGAGAATATGAAGGCTGTCTTCATTCAAGTTGTGTGTACATGAGTATTTTTTTCCTAAAACAACAGGAGTGAAGAGAGATAATGGAAAAGGGTACATGTCTGGTCTTTAGTTGATTAACTTAGATAAAGAGATACTGCAGGAAATGAGAGTACTTATCTGGCAATCCCTACAGCTAGTGCATAATAGGTGTTCAGTAAATGTCTTTTCATCAAAGGACCAATACATGCTGGTACTTCCAGCCTTCAAAGGGACAATTTATGGCTCAGGCATAGGCCAGACCACAGAAGGTCTGAAATATCAGCAGAAATCTGAGAAGCAGGAGCAGCCCCTCAGGTAAAAGATTTCAAGAAATCAGGATACCAGGACAGTGAAGACCCCATGCAGCCATGTTAGGAATCTGGATTGGAAAGAGAAGATGGAGTTAGAAAGATGTCATCCAAAGCAGAGGACAAAGCCAGGCCACAACCAGGAGGACAGATCCACATGGCTTGAGTTGTATGCAAAGATTAAAGTGAGGTGCCTAAGCAGCCTAGACCAGTCTGGATAGCATCCCCATGACATTGGTTTGGGCAAGCAAAAATCAAGTATTATAAACAGTTGTATCAAAAGCTTATGGCAGAAATAGCTGAAAACCAATAATGAAGGCAGATAAGTTTTATGAATCATTCTTGATTAACAGCAATACATACCACCTTTGAAAATATTATATGATTCAATATTTTAATAATCCCTAGATATAGGACTTTTATCTTGAGAAATTGAACTAATATCTAAGACCAACAAGGAATAAAGAGGAAAAAGCAGTAAATAAAAGCTAACATTTACTAAATTCTTACTATGTATATGCCAGGCACCATTCTAAAGATTTTCATGTAGAATACATTAAAACTTCCCAACAAGTTTTCACTCTTGCACCCAGGTTGGAGTGCAATGGTGCAATCTCACCTCACTGCAACCTCTGCCTCCCAAGTAGCTGGGATTACAGGTGCCCGCTACCACGCCTGGCTAATTTTTGTATTTTTAGTAGAGACACGGTTTCACCATGTTGGCCAGGCTGGTCTCAAACTCCTGACCTCAAGTGATCCATCCGCCTCGGCCTTCCACAGTGCTGGGATTACAGGAGTGAGCCACTACACCCGGCCCACTGCAAGTTCCATTATCTTCATTTCACAAATGAGGAAACTGAGACAAACACAGGTGAAACAATTTGCCCATCTGACTTCAAAGCCAATACAGTAGCTCCCCCTTCTCCTCGGGTTTATTTTCCATAGTTTGTTACCCTCAGTCTGAAAATATTACATGGAAATTTCCAGAAATAAACAATTCATAAGTTTTAAATTGTGCTCTATTTTGAGTAGTGTGATGAAGTCTCACACTGTTTCATTCTGTGTTGCTCAGAACGTAAATCATCCGCCTGTCCATAGTATCCACCCTGTAGATGCTACCTGCCCATCTGTTAGTCACTTAGTAGCCAATTTAGTTATCAGATGAAAAATCATAGTGTATATAATGTTTGGAACTATCTGAGGTTTCACACATCCATTGAGGGTCTTGAAACTTATCCCCCATGGATAAGGGAGTGTCTACTGTATTCCTAACCACTGCTTTATTGTTCAAATAGTTGCAAGTTTGCCACATAGAACTGAAGAGAGCCTTATTTTGCACTGATCAATAAGATCCTATAAAAACCAAGGGTGGAAATTACAAAAGAAGAGGTTT
This sequence comes from Piliocolobus tephrosceles, assembly GCF_002776525.5. Lineage (NCBI taxonomy): Eukaryota > Metazoa > Chordata > Mammalia > Primates > Cercopithecidae > Piliocolobus > Piliocolobus tephrosceles. The sequence continues at coordinate 34,760,440 of NC_045437.1, forward strand.
CAATTCAATATTTAAAGAAAGAGCCTAATGAACAGCCCATCAAGTAACAGACTTTGGAGGCAATGAGCTTTTTGTCCAGGATGCTCAAAAGCAGAAGTTTGCACATGGTTTTGGAGGATCAGTGGAAAGTACACTAGAGAAAGCCTTCAAGAATCTGTGGTATTGGATAACAGACAGCTAGATAAATGTATCCCAAAGCAGGTTCCATAGACAGTAGTCCTACAAGATGTTTCACAAAACAAGGACTCTGTGATAAAATGACTTTGGGAAGTGCTATCTACTCTAGCCTTCCTCCCTCTCCCTGGGAGACTGACGAGTGTATCGACATATTTAGAAATTGAAATGCCCTACAGGAAGGAAATCCTTTTTCTATTTCTATTTTCTACACTATTTGACCTTGAGAAGTTTTTGTTTCATCCCCAACAAGGTACTCATTAACTGCCTATAGGACAAGTTTTCTACAAAATGTATTTTAGAAAATGCTATGCTAGATGATTTCTAAAATTCCTTTTAAATCTAAGATTCTGTCACAATTAAAAATCTTAAGAGAAAATATTGTTTACTAGTTATCATAAATGTAACAGGAATTTTGATTAATTCTGCCTTTATGAAAATCTTGGATATAGTATGGCATCTTATTCAGATTTAGTTAATTAAATTATGCCTTCTAAAAATAAATTAATATTTTATATAAGGTAATCACTATAGTAAGGTAAGACTAAGGCACAGAGAACAGCACTGTCCCAAATACCAACTGTATAAAAGAAGCTCTACTAAACCTAATCTTTATTAAATAGTTTAGTTCTATAAGTTAAGGAGGAAATAATTTCCTGATTTCTAAATTTATTTACTAAATAATACAATGCTATGATTTAATGACTAATACTTTTTATAACCTCAACACACTTATTTTAATTCCCCAAAGTTGTCAATATTCAGTCTGTACAAATTGGGTTTCTATATGATCCAATTCACCATAAATGTGGCATTCTGCAAGTTCTCATGAGTAAAATTTACAAGACTCATTTTTCTCCCGTTTTACCAAACCTAAACATGACAGGTGTAAACACTTGTTGTCAAACTGTAGAATTAGTTCATACATTAATATTTTAAAACTTAATTTGGTTGTTTTGCAAGGAAAGAGAAAAAGGTTTAGTTTTTCTTGTCATTTCAAAATGCTAGTTTAAAAAACTACTTAAATATGTATTTATGTTTAAAATCCAAGGAGACTATTAAAAATGTTCTGTAATGTAAAACAATACATAAATGGTACTTTTATTTTTTAACTTAGATGCAAGTTCACCAAATTAATTTTTTCCTGTTTCAGTCATTTAGTTAGAAAAGTTGAATAGTACAGAAAACAGCTTTTTCCAGGAGCGATTTGGCTTAACCTTTTCTGTATCAAACACAGACTTATTGAAACTGTTCTTGTCTTTTATTGTAGACTACAGTAAAAAACCAGACATTTATTTATTCTGTACTGTGAATATGGCAATAAGATAATATTTCTTGATATTTTACAAAATAAGTAGTGACATAATTGATAAATGTAGGGATCCCTTCATAAATATCTTTGAGTTTGGTTTAGATAAGGCTTTGAACATTAGGTCAATTTTGTTTTTCTTTTTAAAAAGATGCTTTCTGTAATTAGCTAGATATCGTGGAATTCATCTATGTAAGGAGCTTCAATATTTAGGCCCTCCAATATTTAGGTACTGAGTAGCCCAGGTGACTAAAGGAAAGTCTGGAGGTCATGTTTACACTAACAAAGAGAAGCACAGATATACACGATATTGTCCTAAACCCAGCGGGAGACCAGGTTGAAAAATACCACATTCTACATTTGTGTTGTTGGCATTGTGCAGAATCTCACTATGCACACACTTCAGCGTATGCATACCACAAAGGGAAATGACCTTTGCTGACAGGGAGTCACAACAAGGGAGTGACCGATGCTCACCTTGCCACCAGCTCCTCTGGGTTGCTCCATTTTTCACAAGGTACTTACTGGCAAAGCAAGCAGAAGGGTTTAGTTGTGAGCACTGGAGGAACTGAATTCTCTCTCTTCTCCACATATTGAACAAGAAAGGAAATTGTGGAAAGAGAACTATTCTTTAGACTCTATGTTGCTGGGTGCAGTGGCTCACGCCTGTAATCCCAGCACTTTGGGAGGCTGAGGTGGACAGATAACCTGAGGTCAGGAGTTTGAAACCAGCCTGGCCAACATTGCAAAACGCTGTCTTTACTAAATAAACAAAAATTAGGAGGGCGTGGGGGCAGGGCCCTGTAAACCCAGCTACTCAGGAGGCTGAGGCAGGAAAATCGCTTGAACCCAGGAGGTGGAGGTTGCAATGAGCTGAGATCATACCACTGCATTCCAGCCTGTGTGATAGAGCAAGACTCTGTCTCAAAAAGAAAACAAAAAAAAAAAAAAAAAGAAAGAAAAAAAAAACTTTATGTTGCCCTTTGTCGTTTCTCCACAGCTAAGTTAAGTTGCTCTAGTGAACCAGAACCTAGTGTCTTTTTGTATTTGTATTTTGTATTTGTATGTATAGTGTTTTTTGACATCTCCCAAATCAACTCATATGCTACCTATGACAAAGAAGTTTGCTACTATATTGGCTGTTTGAATCTAGGACACAGGAATTGCTAATGTTAAAATAGTGAATAGCATGCATTACTTGAAACATCATACATTCTGTAACTGTCACAATGTCAAGAGGCATAGAAAAGTCATTTTGTTAAGTAGAATCATGTTTCATAAATGTAGAGAATGCAAAGTCACTAGTTATCTTTAATTTTAATGAAAATCTTAGATATAGACTTATAACCAATGCTCCTTCTTAATTTCCAGAAAATTATTTTCAATGTAAATGTTTCCAAAATAGCAGTTTCAGAGGCTTATATCGGAAATATGTACAGATCAGCTTGTTCTTTCTTGGATATTAACATTCACATTTGCTATTAAAGGCAGAACTGAACCGTTTCCAAGATACGAAGAGACTCCTTCAAGATTATTACCGGGGAATGGAAAGTAAAATCCCAATAGAGGACAATAAGAGATTTACTCAAATCCCTTTGGTCCAGCTGGATAGTAAAGACAATTCCGAAAGCCAGCTTAGGTAAGGCAGGCTATTATATCACACCATAATTGTTTTAAACATAAAGCTTTGTGATTTAAAATTAATTACCACTAATAAAAATCACACTCCTTTATCTGCAAATCCAAGGTCCAAAAAAGCTCTAATAAACAAACTTTTTTTTTTAACGTTAGTGTATCATTGACTTAAGAGTACTAATATGCATTATCCAATTTATAGGGAATATTTACTCATTTTGCTGCAGAGATAAAATGCGTTTTATGATGGAGTCATCCCACAGACTCTGCAGGTGGTATTCAGGAATATATGGAATACACAAATTCTGAATTCTGAAACACTTTTGGCCCCAACGGTTTCTGGTAAGAAATTATGAACCTCAGCCAGGTGCGGTGGCTCACGCCTGTAATCCCAGCACTTTGGGAGGCCGAGGCGGCAGATCACGAGGTCAGGAGATCGAGACCATCCTGGCTAACACGGTGAAACCCCGTCTCTACTAAAAATACAAAAAAATTTAACTGGGCATGGTGGCGGGCACCTGTAGTCCCAGCTATTCAGGAGGCTGAGAATGGCGTGAACCCAGGAGGTGGAGGTTGCAGTGAGCCGAGATCGCGCCACTGCACTCCAGCCTGGGCGACAGAGCAAGATTCCAATCTCAAAAAAAAAAAAAAAGAGAGAGAAAGAAATAAATTATGAACATCTAACACTTTTATGAAAGGACCAAAGCAGGGGTGTGTGTGTGTGTGTGTGTACATATTGTATTATATAAATTAAAATGGAAGGTGTTTTCAGTCTTTTACAGGTAAAGACATTGAGAAATAGTAAAGTCTCAGTAGTATGTGATAATGACCTTATGAGAGTGACTGAAAGACCTATTGATAGTCTAACATCAGATTTCTGCCAGCAAAAAAATAAACTTGGTGGTAGGATAGAAGAAAAATTTTATTTTCAGCCAAGCAAATCCTGTGCAATGTAAAATTCTGTAAGTCATTTTTTTGGTACATCCAATGGGTAGGAGCAAGGGAAAGGCAAGATCCCCAACTCTGAGAAGTTCTGAACAGGTAGAAAAATGTCTTCTAGAAATGGGAGGTAGGAGTGGTGGTGATTCCTGTGACATGGCTTCCAACTATAAAAAATTAAGAGAGCTTTTAAAATTAAAGCAATTAAAAAATAGAAATCAAAATCCTTAAAAATTAAATGAATTTTAATTTGAACTAAATCAATAAAATATAGTGAAGAATTAAAACAATCCTTTTAAATGATCAGTATGCAGGTGATAAACAAAAAATATTATATCAGATATGAGGAGGAGAAAAAGAAAGTCAGATTTTAAAAAATAATATAAAGTCACCGAAAGTTAAATGTAAATCTCCAAGGGGATGAGCTATATATTTTATGTTGAAGGCAGTGTACCATATTTTTACAAGTTTGCTCAGTCAATGCAGGTGTCAGGAGTTGCACAAACTAAACGCAGGATAATGAATATATTTTGAAGTAAGACAGATCTGGTTTGAATCCCAGTTCTGTTAATTATTGTATGTAAATAAATTAAAACAATTTATTTGTTGTCACGTCACTCCATCTCTCTTAAGCCTCAGTTACCTTATCTGTAAAGAAGGAATGTTGTGAAGATTATGGAAAATAAAATCTACAAAACATTTAGTACCATCTCGTGGTATCAGAAGATGAGACTGAGTCCCAATAACACTCAATAAATATTGATTATTACCTATTGTATCCTCCTGATTTGTTTCTTTTACCCTCCCTTATTCCAAAAAGAATTTGAGATGGCCTGAACACAATATTTTATGCAGTGATCCAAAGCCCATTTCTGTTCTCTCCTGGCTTTTTCCATCTACTCCCATCACATCCCTGTCAGGCCCATGTGTACACAAGAATATCTAAGAGTAAAAATGTGTTCCCTCTTTTTGACACAAATAGAAGGAAAATATTCAGCAAGATGCTGAAAGAGAACTTTGAGATTAAAAACAATTTCAAAAAATCCAAAGGCAATATAAACCACTAGAACCATCAAAAGAGGCCAAATGTCTATGTCTAGAGTGGCAGTACATTCTGTTCTCAGCACACAATAGCAAGTTAGGCATAATGGGTAAGCTGTTGATGTTGGGTAGTAGAATGAAACTGGCAAAAGAACAGCCAGTTCTTATTTCCTGTGAATAACTCTGCACAAGTCTCAGCCTCAAATCACAGCTTTGGGTACCTACTGGAACTATCAGTCAATCAATCTATCAACCAATTAACCTATCAACCTGTCATATATAAAGAAAAACAAGAACAATGTTAAAATTTTCATATATTTTGTCTGCTTTATTCCTCCCAACAACCGTATAGTAATAATAATATTAGTAGTAATATCATAAGATTATTCACAATGATAGTAATAACTCTTAGTTGATAATGATTACTTGTAATAATTATCATATTTGTATTATTCCAAGAGGAACTGAACTTGATAAAGTCAAATGACATGCTCAAGTTTATACCTACTAATAGTGAGAGAGCTACCTCAATCAGAGTTTTTTCCAGTAAATAAATTCTAAATGCAAATTCTTATTCTAAGTTATATACCACCAGTTCTGTCGTCCAAAGCAAGATGTTGAAAAATACATGTTGTACTGTATTAAACATCTCGAGATGATTACATAAGCCTTACCCTAACTTATTGAGCACATGAATCACAGTCAAACTGGAGTGACAGTGATTTAGCCTTATTTGATTTTTAAAATGTAATTTAATTTGGGGGTAGATGAGTAGCAGATCCTCAATACACTGCCTTTTTAGGCACGGTAGACTGTGACTGTGATGCTGTACCAGTGATTCATTTTTCCGAATCACTGCTCTGTTCTCCAGCAACTTGAGTCTACAAAACCAAATGCTACAAAACCAAATGCAGTTCCTAGATTACTGATTCTGACTCTCTTCCTCTAGTTTCAACAAAGGCATCCTTGGAGCTGTTCTCTTCTCGTTTCTTCCCCAAGCTGATAGCCCTTTGCTCTTTCTATTACTAAAGGGAGATCTCAGTCACAATAAGCATTCTACCTTGTAGATCTTTCCCTGCTTCTGTTAACCTTTGAGATCCTGGGATCCTTCTGGGATAAGATATTCCCAGAGGCAGATCAAAAATTTCTTCACAGGAGCAGCAATAAGGGAAGAGGGAGGGAGAGCTTAACTTTGTGTCCCCACAGCACTTTATAAAACAAAGAAAAAACCTTTATGGGGGTGGTGCTGCAGGCTACCCCACCTACCATCAAAACTTAGCTGCCTCTGTGCAGTAGCCCCTTTCAGATCTCACATGACTATTAGTCATGTGCTACTGTCAGAGGAGATCAGGTGTGTTCAATGTGGTATGGCCATGGACAGTCATGTCCTACCTTCAGTTGTGCCCTCCGGGATGCCAAATGATACTTGTCACCTTGGAAAAGTGATGCCCAGTTTTGTTTGGTTTGCTTTTTCATGACTGACTTTTTAATTTATCCTTCATGGGAAGTGTATGCTCTGGAACAAATTACAAAGTCACATTTTTTTATAATGGCCATTGTCTAATCCTCTGCTTTATAATTACTGAGAATTAAGTCTCAAAATTATGTTTTTTGTTGTTGTTTGCTTTGAGTCTCTTCTTATTAACAAGATGTTCTAGACCACAAAAATTTGAATGCAGTCTTTTGTAATCTTCTCTCCATTAAAATAATTCTTCCAAGAAAACTTTGAAAATTGAAATTAAACCAAGAGAGTAAAATTTACAAAGTAACATGGTCACAAAAACAGAATTCTGTTAAGCAAAATTTTTATATACCTTTTGCTTGTTTGTTTCTCAAAGAATTCCTCTATTTCCTCGAATATCCATTTCTCTGGAAACAGTTACGCCCAAACCAAAAGCAAAATCAGTACTGAAGGGCAAGATGGATAATTCCCTAGAAAACGTTGAGTCCAACTTTGAGGCTGATGAAAAGTTGGTCATGGACACCTGGCAACAGGCTTCTTTAGCAGTATCTCATATGGTAAGCAATGTTCGTTGTATTTCCTGTTAGTAATACACATTCATTGAATACCAAGGTTGATAATACGCTATAAGTAGAAAATTTACACAATGTTCTCAAGCACTGTAGAAAGTTGTACCTTCAAAACATTTTTTTTTTCTGAAAGAAATAGAGAAATGTGATTCGGTCAATAAATTTTTGAGATCATGAAACAAATGAACCAACACTTAGGTTATTTTCTGTGCTGGACTCCGGTTCTAAGTGCAGGGCCTAAAGGCATTCAGGAAATGTTAATGAGGCGAGTCAAGTGTAAGAAAATCAAGACGGAATGGGTCTGGGGCCAAGCAGAAGTCACACCCCTGTTTGCAGGAGCACATGCAATTGCCATTTAAAAATGAGGTCTGGCATGGTCAGATTTTTCCAATTTTCCAAGAAAAGCCAGGCATTCAGATTTTTATGTAAAACTACTAATTTTAACATGTAAGAAATGAAAGAAAAATTTTTTAAAAATATTCTGCAGAGCCAAGCAAATCACACATCTGGCCTATAGGGCTCTAGTTGGCAACCCCTCTGCTAGGCATTTTTCGTAAGTCACCTATGGGGTAAGTATTGTTATTATCCAATTTACGGTGGGGAATTAAGGTTCAGAAAGGCTAAGAAACTTGCCCAAATTCTCCTAGCAGGTAAATATCAAAATGACATTTGAACCTAGGTCTATATGACTTCAAAGTTTGTATCATTTCTACCCAAATCAAAAGGGAAAGGGGAGGCATACATGTAACTTTAATCCAAGCAGAAGGTCCACACCCTGAAGAAGATACACACAAGGTTTAACTCAGATGATCAATTGCTATTCCCTCGTCTGCCGGGTCCTGGGTATACCAAGATGTCTTCTCTTTTCACAACATGCCAGGCCTTCTTTGAGTTTCTGTGAAATATCTCATTCAAACAGAAAGCAGCATCAACTTTCCAAAAGACTTTGTGAAAGAGGTAAAAGAGGACCTTGCATCGCAGATCTCACAGCAAACAAAATTTCCTACTGGGCACTTTCCAAGTCCCTTCTTGGCCTCTCTGCCTTCAGGCTTCTTTTTCTCTGACCTTCTCATGCAAGCAGCCTCAGTGTTTCCTTTCTTCCTCCCTCCCTTTCTTTTGTTATTCTTTCCCTCTCAGAAGCAATGATAACTCCTCTCATTGTTTTGCATGACTTAATGAACCCACCTAAAGTAAATACTCATGGCACCACTACCTGGGGAGAAATAGAATAAGGGGTGCAGCTACCTAGTCATACTTTGCTTCTTCCCATTCCTAACGCACTTCGTATTCTCTAAAGGGACCACCATATTGCCTTTTTAGGAATCATTTCCTTGATGTTCTTAAGAGTTTTATTACCAAAGTCTATAGCTCTAAACACTGATGTGTAGTTTTCCTTGCTTTTGAGCTTTAGATAAATGAACTCATATCTTTTGTCTTTTTTGTGTCTTTTTTTGCTCAACTTTCTTTGTGAGGTTCATCTTATATTTTCATTTTTTGTTGCTGTGTTGTATTTCATTATATTAATGTATCACAATTTATTTAACCAGCCTGCTTTTGATATACCTTTGGGTTTTCAGTTTGGTGTTGGTATGGATACTATGAATGCTTGACCGTGTCTACTGGTACCCATGGGCATAGATAACTGTTGGGTATACATCTAGCAATATGTGCAATCTTCAAAGTTAGTAGACAACACTATACATAATACCTCAGTTTTCATAGGTAGTGCTAAACCCTTTCACCGTTTCACTGAACTATCATCTTTGTCATACATTAGATGACCACTTATGTGTAAGTCTGTTGCATTGCTCCAATTGTCTATCCTTATGCCAACACCACACTGATATCATATCATTTATTTGTTACCTGGATGAGCAAAAGTTCCCATCTTGTCATCTGCCAAGAACATTTTGGATTTTCATAACTTTTTGCCTTTCCATATTAATTTTCAAATCAGCTCATCAAGATTCACAAAAATGTTGGCTGCTGATTTTTAGGGCAGTATTTATCAGATTATGAGCATTCCTTTTCATACCCTGTTTACTCTGAGAGGTTTTTTCATGAATTGTATTTTCAAATGCTTTTTCTGCCTCTATTATATACTTTTTTCTACATTTTCTGTTAATGTAAAAAATCACACTGACCAATTTTCTAATGTTAAACTTATATCACATTCCTAGAATAAGTCCAACATTTTAATGAGACATCATGTTTCTTACATATGGGTGAATTTGTTTTGTTAATACTTTGTTTAGAATTTTAGTCTTTGAGTAAGACAGTGAAAGTGAGAGAGTTCTGTAATTTTCCTTTCTCATGCTAACTTTGATGGCTTGGAGCATCCAGATAATACTAGCTTCATAAATCAAGCCTGGATATGTTTCCTCTCTATACTTTGGAAAATTTTGTCGAAGTTGGGATTATTTCTTCTTGAAATGCTTGGTAACATTCACTAAGAGGCCATCTAGAACTAAAGTTTTATAGGAGTTTGTAGTACGAGTTTTTGTTGCCCTCCTCCCACCCAGGAATTTATTATCTTTAATAGATTATGCAATGCTTTCTGGTTTTGTTTCTTCTTAGAAAAAACTTGAGTTGATCTTGGTAAATATTATTTTGCTAAGAATTTTTCCATTTCTAAATGTTTAAATTTATGTGTATGAAGTTGTTTAAAGTGGCCTACGTTTGTGTTAATATTTACAGTGTCTATATGATGTTCACTTTGTCACTTCTGATGTTTGTTATTTGTGCTTTTCCTCTTTTTTTTAATCAGCTTAGCCAGATATTTATCAATCATACCAGGCTTTCCAATAATTGACTTTTAACTTCATTCATTTATTTTACTGTGTGTGTTTTTTCTTTTCTTAATATCATTTTTTTCTCCTGCTATTTTCTTTGGGTTTACTTTTCCATTCTCTCCCTAGGGATTTGAGATAGATCACAGTTTATTAGTATCCAGTCTTTTTTTCTAATATACACATTTGCTACTCTAAAGTTTCCTCTGTGACCACTTTAGCTTCATCTCAAAGCTTCTAATGTGTTACTTTTATCATCGAATTAAAAGCATTTTAGAAATACATTTTTAATTTTCAAAATAATATGTTGTTTTCTGGCTTGATTACATTTTATTTGTGGAACATATTCTCATGAAAATTTTTGAAGTTGCCTTATGGTCATTTTTTGAAACGTTATGTGTGTACTTGAAATATATTCATTTAAGTATTTGGTATACATATTGTACCTTATTGTTTATATATAAATATTTTGATATATTGATTATTTTATTATGTATTTTTACATCTAGATTATATATCATTGTTTAAATCTTACTTTTTTCATTTTATTTGAATTTTCTCCTTTGAATTATCAAGAGAGTTTTAATAAGATCATCTGTAATTTGATCAATTTGCTTTATGTATATTTGAGAATTAAATTGGGAAAATATATATTTTTAAATTGTTAAATCTTTCTGGTGAATTGAACCTTTTGTTATTATGAAATAATCTTCTGTATATATAGTGCTTTTGTTTTGTAAATTATACTTTTAGATATTGTTTATATTTCATATCTTTCATCCTTTCATTTTAGATATTGTTTATATTTCATATCTTTCATCCTTTTATTTTCATCTTCTCTGTGTCTTTTCTGCTATTTTTTCCCTGTGGAAGTTTGGTCATCTTGTATTCTGTTACTAGTCTGTTAGCAGTTACCCTAGGAATTACACCATGAATTAGTGTCTCCGCAAAGTGTATTATTTAGTCAATAATTCATGGCGTTATTCCTAGGGTAGCCACTAAGTGATTTGTGTGCTGTTTCCAAGCTAACGTGGGGGAAAGATGAAATTTAAAATATTTAATCCAAAAGAAGCAAAGAAAAGAGGGCAGAAAAAATATTCAGGACAAGCAATACAAATAGAAAGTACAGAGAAGATGGTAGATTTATAACCCAAATATATCTACGACTACATTAAATTTAAATGGGCAAAATGAACTAGATGAAAGAAAATAAGTATTAGATTTTTAAAAAATGGGATATGATGCGTATAAGGATACTAAAATGATTTTTCATTATTGACCTAAGAATGGGTTAGTGTGATGATCTCCACTTGCAATCATAGAATCTCACACCCTTGACCTTCTTTTGGTCTTTAGCGTTAGTTTCTACCTTGATTCCTGACCAGTTAATTGTCTCTTTCCTGAAGTCCTAGCCATCTGTGATCATGTGCTCTTTCCATTCTCGTAGCAGTTATTGTCTTTCCCACTCATTTGGCTCTTAGTATCTAGGTTTTTGTTGTTGTTTTGTAATTTGTAGCTTGTTAGTTGTTAGTCTGAATACTTAACTAGATTCTAAAACTTTTTGTATACCTTGGACTTAGCATAAGGCCCACATCAAACATAATATAATAATAAGCCCTCAATATAGTCTTGAGGTGCTGCTGCTGCTATGCTGATGATGCTGATGTCAATATTAGCGATGATGTTAGTGACAATAATGATCATAGCAGAGACCACAACAAGTACCAAGCACCAGAAAGTGGGAAACCAGACATAGAAGCTCTAGAAAAAAATGAGTTATTCTTATTGTTAAATGAGCAGCATAGACATAATCTACAAGCCGTATGAATCTCATTAAAATTACCTGGGAAAATGACACTTAAAAATAGTACATTCTTAGAAAGGGAGGGTCGTATAGCTTAAAGAACATTGGCTATGTCTCTTGATTAAGCTGATATGATTTTAGGAAAATCACTTAACCTCTCTAATTCTTTAGTGCTGTGTCTGTAATATTGGAGATAGTCTATCTTTCCTTTATTGAATGGCTGAAAAAATCCAATGAAATACTCTATGTAAAGTGTTTTAGAAACTGTACATTTTAACTTATCATTATGTTAAGAAATGTATTCAAAACTGTACCCTTTTCCTTGTGGACTTTTAAAAATCTTATAGAAAGCATAGGAAAATGGACTGCTTAGTGATTAATATTACTAACAATTATATTTGACTCCTGCTTGACTTTGATGTCACACAATCTTAAGGGAACTTTGAATTTCAAATGAAACAGGTGTGATTCACTAAACTGTTGTGGGGCAAACAGCACCAGCTGAGATTAGTGCAACTAAAAATGAGAGCACTCTAACACAGGCTTTTTTCTACACAGCAGTTTTACCAGGAGCTATCCATTTAGTAGACTGTGTTAATTTTTGGCAAAACTTTCTTCTAATTAGCAGATATGCAGTGATTTCAAAGAAACAAGTCATGTTTTTAACGCCCACAATGTCAAGGCATTATGTCTAAAGTTCTCTCCAGTGTTATAAGCTAGATTGCTGAATGAACTGTGACTTATGTTAATTTTTGATAGCAACCCAGAGGTCTTTGAGAAAAGTGGACCAGAAAAATTCAGATAATTATGATGCATAATTATGCAGGTAATTAAGATAATTATCATCATCACAAAGTTGTTTACAAAGGAGAAAAATCCAATTTTGAAGAAAATTGCTAACTTACAGTGCTTTGCAGGAACCGATTAAAAATTTAATTGCGTGCAATTTAGGGGAGGAATTTTAGCAAGTCTGCTTTCCGCTTTACTAAGAACTTGCAAGTACAGTATCTGGTACTCATTTTTATTGAAAGGGCATCTGGTTTAAAAAAAAAAAAGGAAAAAGCAAAGGCAGAAAGAAAGAAAAAGACAAAAAAAAATAAAGAAATCTGCTTGCTCTCTGAAACTTTTCTGTATTCCTCCAAGATTCTGTTGATACTGAAGAAGTTGAGGGTGCATTCTGTAGAATATGATTCTTTTGAAAGAAAGTACATTGATTATTAAGCATCTACTGGGCATCCCCTTTGAGCACAGCACATATACTCAAAGCTATGAAGAATACAAAGAAGTAGGACTGGCTTAGTTCTGGGAAGCATGAGGCTCCTTTAGAGGGTGGGGCAAGATTTAACACTCATAGAACACTTGGGAACAGTTACATGCTGCCATGGGGTATGAAGTGTGGCAGAATTTTGGAGAAGGCAGGAACTGGCTAGTCTATCTCACCCACAAAACCGCAACAGTCTTTGAGGGTAGAGATTATGCCTTATTCATTTTTCTATTCACCTCCATTAATCTTTCTCTTTGTCCTCACATCCCCTCACCCCCTTCTCCCCAGAAATTATAAATAATTAAATAAGCCCTCAATAGCCCCCATTTTTTCACCAATTGCTTTTTTAATTGAGATTTTAGAGTTTTAAACCCTATGTTGCTACTGCCTCCACAATGTGTGTGTGTGCGTGCGTGTGTGCGTGTGTTGTTTCTACCTTTGGGATTCTTTCCTGGGTTCTCATTTCTTGGGGCAACACTCATAAACAACCTTCACCTCCCAGGGGCAGTTGAACTTATTGCAAAATGTCCAGTATTTCTAACTACAATTACAACCCCAGTCACACAAGCCTCAAGACAAGAGTGTACATATATATAATCTTAATTTACAAATAATAATTGCATATATTTATAAAGTACAGTGTGAAGTTTTGATGTCTGTACACATTGTGGGATGATTGAATCAAGCTAATTACCATATCTATTACCTCACTTATTTTTGTGGTTAGAACATTGAAAATTTACTCTTTTAGCAATTTTGAAATATACATTATTATTAACTATAGTCACCGTGCTGGGCAATACATCACCAGAGCTTATTTCTCTTATCTAACTGAAACTTAGTACCTTTGACCAACATCTCCGCTTTCCCTGTCCCACCTACTCACCCACCCCAGCCCCTGGTAACCACTCTTCTACTTTCTACTTCTATGCTTTGACTTTTTAAGATTCTACAAATAAATGACATCATGCAGTATTTGCCTTTCTGTGCCTGGCTTATTTTGCTTAGCATAATGTCCTCCAGGTCCATCTGTGTTGTCATGAGACAAGGTTTTTCTGCTGCCTGAAGTGCAGAGCCAGCCACAGAGGAGAGGTGGAGGGACACCTGCGGTTCCTGACCCCATGGGTGGGGAAGGACAGAGCTTCTCCATTCAGCACTTAGAATGAGGTGACAGAACAACTAATCTCAAGCCAGGACACTTGCAAGAATGAAAGGAGGTGCTTGGTGGAATGGAGAGAAGCTGAAAGTCAGCCCAGCGGAGGAAGCTAAGAACCTTGGGGTTAGCCTGTTGAATGGGTCAACTTCACAAATACTGAGTCTTTTGGGGGTGATATTTAGTGCTCAAGTAGAATAGAAGGCCAGGATCCAACTAACCACGACCCAGTTAACACAGGGCATGCAGTCTTAAAAATTGGCTGTTGCCGAGGCTGATGAATATATGTAGGTTGATACCACAAATATACACCCAGAACATAAACAAATACGCTTCTGCAGTATTAAAATTTTATGAATGCAAATGAAAGAAAAAAATGTAAAAAAAAATAAAAAAATTAAAAAAAACTCTGTAGGGGATCAGTTATCAAAAAAAGGTTAAGAAACAATGATACAGGGAAATACCCCGGATTGGAAGTCGAGAGATTAAAGGAACTAAGAAGTATAAATGTGTGTCTGAGATTTAAAAGAAAGGAATTTTTGCATAACCATGGAGTTGTGACACTCTGGAGGTGGCAGTGAGGAAACATAAGGATGATTTGCAGGTGGGGCTTGAGAAAGTGAGCAGCCGCCACACAGATGGTGGCAGGGAAGCCGCATCTTGGGACAGGGCCAGGTTTCCACTTAAGTAAAACATGGTGGGGTGTGTTCTGTAAATTTCGAGTACATGGGCACAATTGTTTACAGTGGATTAAGGTTTCAACAGAATTTATGACTACATCCAAATGGTTACCCTATTTTATAAATGCTACATTAGCTGAAATATTGCTGTTCGCAACCAGGTGGCTGCTGAAATTCATCAGAGGCTCATGGAAGAAGAAAAAGAAAACCAGCCAGCAGACCCCAAAGAAAAATCTCCTCAGATGGGTGCAAATAAAAAAGTCAAAAAGGAGCCACCCAAGAAAAAACAGGAAGACAAAAAACCCAAAGGTATTTATGCTTTTAGCACTCAGAACTCTGGATGCCTAAACCTCTCCTTGGTAGAAAACAAGCATTTAACTAGACACGTTATTAGCCTCTAAGCCACTAAAATACTACTCATTAGGTTAAACTAGAGACCCAGGCTTCTATGATTTGTGATGTTAGTGGCAAATCATATTGCATACCAAGCCCATCTAACTTGTTTAGCCAAATAGCCAGATGTACCAAGGGTAAAATAAACCTCAAAGACAGTTTCAAAATGTTAAAAGAACTTCCAGGATGGTACTATGTCATCTGAAAAGTCTGTGCAGAAAGGCTAACACTGCAGTAACAAAGAGAAGTTTAAAAGCTATGTTTTTAAAAGCTATGTGTATGTTTCAGGGGCAAGTCCTTTTCTCCTGGAGGCCTCCTGCCTAAATCCCTGCCTCAGTAGCATGAGGAAAAACAAAGAGTTGAGAAAATACATCTTGAAAGAGATCCCTAATTAACCTTAGAAATGAATAGCTTTGGCATCACCATTACCCTCTCACTCTGAAGTGGAATCCTGGGAAGCAAATGAACAGAACACAATCCACTCATAGACTGACCATGATATGTTTATTATACACCTGCTATGTGAAATGCTCTAGATGGATGCCAAGAACACAATAGTAAATTAAAAATAAAACCAAAAATCACAACCACAGTCCCTGCCCTAACCCAGCTGTAGTCTTGCAGTAAAGACATGTGACTATTGTTCTTTGATAGGGGAGGTACAAGTACCTTAAGAACAAGGTCTCCCCACTCCGTCCTAGGGTGTATAAGACGCTTCTTAGATGGAGAACATTCAAGCAGCCAGGAATGGGAGTTAAAGGAAAGCACTGAGGATGGAGGAAGGAGTGGGTCAGTGGCACTCGAAGGAAAGGGAAGAGTATTACCTTGATAAAGAACACACCGGTTAAGTCCATCTCAAGTGGCAGGAATAAGGGAAGTGCTTCTGTTGACTTTAATGGAATAACTGTTGGGGTCTGATCCCTTAATTTTACAGATGATAAAACAGAAATCCAGAGAGATTAATCTCTCCTTCTTCTGTAACTTACATATGCATCTATTATTGCAACATATTACAATTTCTTTGTTTACAGTATGTCTTCTTTACAAGATTTGAACCCTTTGAGGTCAGACCCTCAAAGAAAGATTAATTGAACTGAAAATAGAGCTATGTAAATGAACCCTGCAACTAGAATCATATTGCCATAGCCCATGGGTAAATCCTTTGATAAGTACTGACAAATTTATATTTTCTAATTATCTTATATAATCACTGATGTACTTATAGTTAAGTTCTAATTAAAATATAATTAAATTAGCCAGGAGCAGTGCCTCATGCCTGTAATCCTGCACTTTGGAAGGCCAAGGCAGGCGGATTGCTTGAGCCCAGGAGTTTGAGACCAGCCTGAGCAACATGACAAAACTCTGTCTTTACAAAAAAATACAATAAAATAGCTGGGTGTGGTGGCACACGTCTGTAGTCCCAGCTACTAGGGAGGCTGAGGTGGAAAGATTGCCTGAGCTTGGGAGGTCGAGGCTGCAGTGAACCATGAGCATGCCACTGCACTCCAGCCTGGGTGACAGAGCAAGACTGTTTCAAAAGATAATAATGATATTTAAATAGATTCTAGATTCTTGACCATCACCCGCATTTCACCCACATCTTCTTGAGGTTATTCTCGTATCTTCTTTTTTTGGTGAAGATCTAGGAAACACTTTGCTAACGGAAGTTATCCCTTATGCAGTGGTAATTCTGCAGGTGTCTAATGGGGTCAGCACTATTTTGGGATTTGCTAATTTCTGTCCCCAAACTCTGGATTTCACTATGTTTGGAAACTGTAACCATCTCTGCACTTGCTACATACCTTATTTTTTAATTATACTACACAAATGGGGTGGTTTTATATGAGTCCAGCCCAGAACCATACAGAGAATTCTCAAGGAAAAATTCAGTATTTCATCACACACACTGGGAGGACCAAGGTTTCATTGTTTCCAAATCACTAGAGGTTTATAGCTTAACAAATTTTGCTTTGTGCTCATTCTGTGCAAATACTATGTATTTGCATAGATACATAAATACTGTGCAAATACCTTTGTATTTTGTTAGTTTATTCAGCATGTTTCATTGCCCTTTCAGGTAAATCACCACCTATGGCAGAAGCAACTCCTGTCATAGTAACAACAGAGGAGATTGCTGAAATCGAAAGGAAAAATGAGCTGCGGCTCAAAATAAAAGAAGAACACCTTGCTGCCTTGCAATTTGAAGGTAGCAATTGAAACGACTAACATGATGCTGTTTAGTAGAAAGGAGACCAGTAGCCAAACAGCCCACAACTGACTCATCGACTGCCTCAGACCATGTCTATGAGAACATACAGCAAAGAGATTGAAAAGTACAATATTCAGTTGACTGATTTTGTTTGACCACACAAGGACTAGATTTGAGTGTTGCGTGAGTCAGATGTTTTGACATCACCTAATCAGTCTTAACTGATGGCAGTATCTCAAAAAGAATCAAAAAGAATTTGGGAATGCGTTGGAAAAAGCAATAGCAGTAATTAAGATCTCATAAAACAGAAACAAAAGAAAATGTTGAAAGTTGGTATGATTTTATAGATTTAGGTAGGGACTACCTAAAGTAAGTGGTTTTATATTACAGTAAGAATAATTTAGGTCCCTCATTAGGAAAATAAATTCTAACTGAAGGCTAACAGGCCCTGAAAGTGAGTTCTTGGGAACAAAGGCCATAGAAGAGCCAGTCATATATCTATTATGTTCAGGGGTGTTCTTCTCTATAAGAGCAATGACTCCATAAAACATTTTCCTTATGGCTGTCCTAATTGTCTTGTAATGCAATTCTAAATGAAATCTGAAAAGATCAGGAAACTGAGCAAACCTATCCTAAGGGGAAAAAACATGGTCAATATACAAGATGACAAAACCACAAAAATGTGGCATGGGGTATGCCTAGAGACCTATAACTACTCAGTGACTATTAACTACTAAGGATGCTTTCCATCCCTTGTTTCTCTCGTTTTCTCTCCCCTGTCTTCCCTGTCTCACTACCACCCACTTCTATAACTCCAACAATAAAATCTGAAGTCAGTTGAACACAGGGAGACTGTGGCATCAGGTGAGTCCAGGACAGATGCATCTCCCCTATTGCCTGCCCTGCATCTGATTTCAGTGGTTTTCAGTATACTTCATCTTTCAGTTCATTCCGTACATGATCCTTAGTGTAGCAAAATTCATTTATTCATATAACAAATGATTATTGACTTTCCAGTCTGTACCAAGCCCTGTGATAGTTGCTGGAGACACATACTTGTATGTATGAACATAAACAAAAAATAAAACTCAGTCTCAAGGAAGAGAAATGCAATCACTGTTGCATGTTGACCTGTTGACAGGTGGGCCTGTAGTCACAGCTCCTGAAGAGATTGAAGTGAAGGATCGATTGTGTTGGAATCCAGCCTGGGCAACATAGTGAGATCCTGTCTCAAAAAAAAAAAAAAAAATGTGATATTGGTGGTGGGCATATGGGGCAAAGGGGACATGAGGGGAGTTCCTGACTTACCTGAGGAACTAATTCTTGAGCTGAATTGGAAGACTATGGAGAAGTTTTTCCAGGAGAAAAACTGGCTTGAGAATGAAGAGAAGTACTGCATGCCATGGCAGAGAGAGGGCTAAGAGGCATATCGGCTTGTGAGTAGCTTAGGAGCATGAGGCATGTTCTGGGAAGGAGCGACTTGGGAGATGGAGAGGCTAGACCATGGAGGGTTATTTAGGCCCTGCCAAGAATGTTCGATTCTTCCCTGGTGGCAACTGGGAGCTAGTGAAAAATTATGAGCAGAAAAGTGATTATGATCACATCTGCAGGTAAGACAAATTACTCTGGATAGTGTGGAGGTGGATTTGGATTTGAGGTGGGGGAAGAAATTTAGAAAAAGTAGGATTGAGGCTATTGCAACAGTTTAAGTGAGAGATAATCAGCACCCAAACTAGGCAGTGACGATGGAAAAAGCCAAAAAGAGAAACTGGAAAAGTTTTGGAGATAAAATCCACCAAACAAATTATGTGCTAGGATCAGTAATGGGCCTGGGAGCACATGGAGTTTGCCCTGCTTTTAGTGGTGCTGAGAAATACAATGGCAATGCCACTCCAGGTTCTAAAGTAGGGAGATAAGCAAGAGACTTTGTCCCCCACTCCCTTTTCAAAATTCAGAAATTACCTATGTGTGTTCTCACATTTCGTTTGTCAAAGAGTAGATTGCTATAAAGTGCAATAGATAAAAAGTTCAATTATAGTTTTGGTTCAGATAATTTCTCAAATGACTCTACCGCATACTACATTTTACTTCTCAGTGAGATGGATATTATCTTACCTATTCTGGTATATTAAATGTCCACCTCAAGCTTCAAAAATTGAAGCACGAGTGGTTTCGAAGTGAATCTGTTCATTAGTAAATGAGTGCACTGCAATATGTTAAAACATTCTTATTTATCTTTGCAAATAGAAATAGCCACACAGTTTCGACTCGAACTGATAAAGACAAAAGCATTGGCTCTTCTTGAAGATTTAGTAACAAAGGTGGTTGATGTATATAAACTCATGGAAAAATGGCTTGGTGAGAGATATTTGAATGAAATGGCCAGGTAAAGTACTATATGACTTTCTGAAAATATGTTTTGTGTATTCTAAGTACCAAAATTGATGAAGATTTTTAATGTATTTACAAATTTAAATTACAATTACAAATATAAATTTTGACCTTTTAGGAAATCACGTGTATAAACAGAAAACATGAGCTTTACTATTATGTTTATATTAACTCTTTTCTAACAGTAAATCATGCATCAAAGGGTTCTATTGCTATATTTAACTTTGCACAATATTTATAAGTTTAGCTGTCATACTGATCAATACGAACCTTATTTTACAAGGTAAGATTATAGTTAATTTACAAATAGTTTTCAGAAGTAAAATAATGCTCCATACTTTTCTAATGGTAGATTTATTATTAGTCAGAGCCAATTAAGGGGAGATTAAAAAGTCATTCACTGGAATGTTTTACCAACTAGACTTACTCTCTTTTAAGACCAACCCCAAGTTTTACTTTTCTGTTGAGTTCCAAAGACTTCCCAGACTTCCATTGCTACTGAGAGGCAATGACTCCCATCCTGTTAGTTCACCCCTAAAAGGTACAAAAAGGCAGCTCAGCAGAATGAGTCATGATTGTCCAGACCAGGAGCTCCATCTTGTCCACAAATTAGAAGCATGATTGACGGCTCTGGGCCTCATTGGCTTCATCTACACAAGCAAACACTCCAGCCGACTATTTCAGAAGTTTACACTAGATCTAGATTCCAAGATGCACTACAGTTTACAATAAACATTTACTGAAAACTTGTAAGTTGCTACACAAAGAGTATTCAAAAGGCAAGTAAATATTCTTAGAAGCAACAATTGTCATGTAAAAAGCAGCTGTTATGGTTTGTTTTCTCTGGTCCTTGTCTCATAGTGAAGTTCTTCTGTAAAGTCTTCAGCCTAGTTGTTTAGAACTGCTGCTCCATAGTAAAACAAACAAACAAACGTTAAACAGAATAAAAAATGCAAACACAAGCATAAGTAAGTAAGCTTACTGCAGTAATACTTAAAATCATTTTGCTACTGGATAACCAAGTCAGTTACTCATCAGCATCACACAGCAGTAATATTCAGTTCTGTTCTCTGCCTACTATTTTCAAATGAAAGTGTATCGTCTTTATTTTTGGGATCCATGACTCCCATCCATGTGGCCATCCAGTGTAAATGCATATTAGTTTTAGCAAATGTACTCATATTTCTCAGATTTATATTGTATATGTCTTTGCTCTGTGAATATACATATGCTGTCATGAACTGTGGCCCAAGAAGTTAAAACCGAGAAATGTGATACAAATAAATAAAAAAATAGTTGGCAGATCCCTTTGACCTTCAAATCCTGTTTTCATTTTCCGGGCACTTTTTCCCTTCCATTGTTAAGATTACTCCTAGTAACCTTCCACTAGGTGGCGCACATCTGTTTTAGTATCCTGATTCCCAATAAAGGTACTATTATTCTATTAGTCTTGTTTTACAGAGTATCCTACAGGGTTATGGTTGCGTCTCAATCCACATTTGGAGTCCCTCCTCACTCACATAAACTCAGCAGCTATCCAGTGACCTTCTCCTCTGTCCCCGAGCACGCAACCACCCTAAAGCATAAACTAATTGACTAACCCGTATTACATGAGCACTCACAAAGACAACGTTCTGGAGTTGAATTCGAGTATCTTTTGAAAGATAGCAACTAATACTACTTTTTAAATTTTCAGTTGTATGTTCAGTATATGGTATATTTGGTGCTTATGAATTATATAAAATCAGATTAAATATGCATTTTTCTGTGATGCTCACTTTCATTGTAATATATAAACAAGATCCTGTCTTCGGTACAGTTATAATGCACTTATTCATGTATGAAACCTCTCTAGCCTTTAAAACGACTTTTAAAAGATCATTAACTATACTCCCAGTACAGTTTAAATCCTTGACGTATGTGAGTTCACATTAGTAGCCATAAGATAGGGAGTGTTGTGTGGTTGATTCCATTGCAAAGACAAGGAAAAAATCAGAGAGCTTAGGTTACTTGCCCCAGGATCTGTGGCTAGAGAGTGTCCTAGGATGAGAACTCAGATTCCAGTACTCTTTCTACCGCATCATAGTGGTTCCCAACTGTTGCTCCTTTACCATGTGATCTAGCTAGGAATTGTTATTCTTCATGAAGATAGCAAAGCAATTTCAATGGATTATATGTAACAGAGGCTATTCTGATGTCTTTGTTTTAGATAACATCAAACTTCTTGACAGAAATAGAGAAAAGCCACTCTTCTAGAAATACATTATCGAACTTGATTCACTTCATAATTCATCCTGATTCCAAATAAATGTATTATTCTAATAGTCATGTTTTACAGAGTATTGTGCCATATAACCTTATTCTGGTTCATACTTAGAATGAAATATAACCCTTGATACAATCTTGCTTACATAGTAAAATATATTCTAATACTAAAAAAAAACTATATTTAATAGATTCTCTTTAAGTTCAGTTTTGTGTAAAATGTGTAACTATTAGCTATTTAATAAGCATGCATTTTCTATTTAATCTGCATTTATTTATACCCTGCCTTTTTACAAAATAGATTTGGGGACAAATTGAAATTTATAAGCGTGCAGATGGAGTTGTCTAACAGCTATATAATGTGTTTACTTTTGTGTGTATGTCTTATAAGCAAACTTTATTAATCTAATAGTATCTTTCATGGGGTTAACGCTATCCATTTTACCACTTTCAGTGTAGAAAAATTAACTGACGTAGCTCGCTATCACATTGAAACATCTACAAAAATTCAGAATGAACTTTATTTAAACCAAGAAGACTTCTTCATTAATGGCAACATAAAAGTTTTTCCAGATCCTCCCCCACCGATACGTCCTCCACCTGTAGAAAAGGAAGAAGATGGCACCCTGACCATTGAACAGCTTGACAATCTTCGGGATCAGTTCTTAGATATGGCACCTAAAGGTAGGAAAAATAATTATTGTGAAAAGAGCACAAAAAAAGGTTAAGATTAACCAGGACAGCAATCACTTACCAACAGGTAAAATCAGCTCTATGGGATCGTGTAGCACTAAAACATACCCTTGCTTTGTTCTAGTTTATTAAATATTTCTTTCATACAACACAGACCCCAATTAAACAAGCAGGACCCACTGTGAATAATGCTTGAGCAGTGTGGTGATCCTCATTCCTGGTAATTCCCCTCTCCTGCCCCTTGCTGATGGGTTTGTATATTTGAGTATTACTGCACTTGGCAGCTTACAGAAAGACTTTGTGCATACTTCTAGTTTAAATTTTGTATTGAGATTATGAGTTTGTGTCTCTCTGAGGGGAGACCAGGGAATAGAAGATTTCCCTTTTATGTTGGCCTTTTCCCTCAGTGCTTGTAGACCATAAGCAGAATCAAATAAGCTGTTAGAAAATGTTGGCTTAATTAATTAGTCTGTTCATATGTATGTGTAAATGTTTTCTGCACACAACAATTTTAGCTCTTTCACATTTTATCAGCATGGACCTACAGCATCTGCACAGGTTTTTTTTATTCAGGCTTTTCCTACTTCCAGATATTCTTCAATGAGTTCTGTCAATTGATAGCACAAGTAATTCAGACAGATCACATAGGATTATCATCTCCACTTTAAAGGTCTAGATACTGACTCACAGAGGAGTTGAGCAGATTTTTTGCCTATGGTCATATGTCATTCAGAACTCTGCAGATCCAAAGTTCTTGCCCCTTCTCACTGAACTAAGTTGCCTCTCGTAAGCAGATTTCTTTTATCTTTCAACATATACTACTTATTGGGAAATGATTACTTTTGCCTGTAGCATAGTCAGCTGACTTTAGTATTAATACAATGTTGCTTTTACAAAAAAAGTCCAGTATTTCTAGAAATTCACATCATATATCATTAGTAAAAAGAGCATTACTCTAAGTCTGAAAGCTTCCTTGCCAAGCCCAGTGGGTGAAATTGGTGTATATGTGTGTGCCTGGGTGAGCCTTGTGCTTTGATATGTCAGCTCATCAAATCAGCTAGAGCAGGCTTTACAGCTCCAAGGTATAAAAGCTAACACTTCAGCTGTGGAGGGACAGAGGTGCTGTTTGGCAGCATTTGGGCATGAACGAAACATGATCATCAGCAGGTACAAAAAAATCTCGACTTTACAAATCAGCCCATGAAATCTCTTCAGTCCTTTGGTCAGGCAGAGTGCACCCTCTTCTCCATGGTACGAGTTTCACAATGCCCCGTTATTATATACTTCCCTCTTCAGAGTTGCTTTTTCTCTTCATTTTATCCAGGCCATTATTTTACACATAAAATAAAAAGATATGTGTAAATGGATTCTAATCATGACATGTGGTTTGCTTTAATCCTACATTCTGGTGACTGAGAGGAAATCACTCAAGTAATAGGTAAAAACTAAAGGCATCTGGGGACACTTGAATAGGTAGAAGTGGATTTTGAAAATTATCATCCACTTATAATATCTTTCAGAAGGGACCCTAGTATCCATGATGCTAATTGTAATACTTTCTTGGATCCAACCTCAAATCCATAGCTCATATTTCAACTAAAATTTTAAAAATAAATTTAAAAAAAAGCAGCTATAACTTGACATGTGTCTCAGAAGATTAACTCTAGAAACGCTTGGGACACAAAGATGTCAACAGATAAATGTTTTCAGACTATGGGAGAAAGAAGAAGGGAGGGAGAGGAAGTATAGGAAAGGAGGGAGGGAGAAATGGAAAGAGTTGTTTTTTTTTTTTTTAATTTTTATTTTTTAAAAAGCAGAGTAAAAGGAAACCACTTGCCCTAGGAGCTGAGAGGTTAATTTGAAGAGGCAAGCAAAGAAGGAAATATCAACAACTATTTGAGTTCTTTCTGGGACACAATATGAATGTTATTCAAGTGCTCAAGAATGCAAAGCATCAGTGTCCCCTGAAACTGGTCAGGGAAAAGTTTGTGGAGCAAAACTTCAGAGGGGAAATTGAAGGGGGTAAAGAGGTTTTGTGGCAAGGCTAGAGAGAATGTTTACAGTTAGGGAAACAGCTGCTGGAAACCCTGAAGACAAGAAGCGTGAGGATAGGAGCATGATGTTTGGGAAACGGTTAGGAGACTGCTCTGCTTTTCTTTCTCCAACTGCATGAATTCAGGCAAATGGAAGAGGAGACTTTCTCTGT
Organism: Piliocolobus tephrosceles; assembly: GCF_002776525.5. Classification (NCBI taxonomy): domain Eukaryota; kingdom Metazoa; phylum Chordata; class Mammalia; order Primates; family Cercopithecidae; genus Piliocolobus; species Piliocolobus tephrosceles. The sequence continues at coordinate 34,785,416 of NC_045437.1, forward strand.
CTGAGGAACCACCTCCACCCATCCAAGCTGGAGAGGTAACCCATATGCAAGAATAACAGTTGTAATTAACACAGAATTTACAAGGCTATACAATACTGTAGGATTTGGGGATTGTGATGATTCAAAGTGAGTTATGTATGGTCTATGGGCAAACAGTTTAGACTCTTTTCTCTATTAGCTCAATTGTACCATTTGAAAAAATATGTATTGCATGTATTGCTTTTTAGGTGTATCTAAAATAATTAATAAGTGTTGGGAATTTGATTGACATTGTTATTATTCTTGCTATTCTTATAGAGGGCAGGGAAAAGTATTATTCCATTTTCTGCATCCCAGAGTCACAGAATTGGAGGTTCTCTACTGATACCCTTGAAATCAGGCTCCAAACATTGACAATGGCCATGCCTCAGAAAACCCGTTAACTGCTGCTCACCCCTTTTCCCTGTCTCTCCTGGCCCCACAAAGTATACTCTGACTTTTTTGTTTTTCTACCCCGTTTGGCAATTGTTCACTTAAGAAACATGATACACACTCATCCGTCTTTTAAATGAAGGCTTTTATTGTATTTCTTCCAAGAAATGGAAAACAATCCTTTATGATACCTTCCATTGTATTTACCCTAGAACTCTACAATTTCAAAAGACAATCTTAGTGAGTGATAACAGGTTTGAGAGTGTGGAGGAGCTGACTGAACATGGTGTGTTTCAAATGTGTGATCCTGCAGAACTTCCTGCTCAAACTTGCTATTCTTTCTATGCCAAGAAATATAAACATTTTCCTATATTATTTCATATATGCCCATGTAAGATGCGACTTTCAAGTTCTCTAAAATATGTTAACACAGATGGATTTTTTTTGTGGGGGAAGCATACATATTTGCATATAATAGCCATTATGTTACTCTGCCCATGGTAAGATTTTTTAGCAGATTTATAAGGAGCACTGATGTTACTAAATTACACTCTGCAAGTTTTAATCATGCCACACAAATACAATTATTGGATTATTATTTAATCTTCGATTAAAACAATGACTGAATGTGTTAAATACTTGTGACTAGATGGTATCAGGATGTAAATGGAAAGAATTAAAGCTTCAGTGGTTTTCTGCTACATATTGGTTAATTCCTTCGAAAACAAAAGTCTTCATTAAAATAGCCCTTACTAAAGAAAACGTAAAATTGAAAAGCATCATATATTGTAACATATTCAACACTCCTTTTCTGGTCAAATTCTGCCACTTAATGATGATTCTACCTCTCTTTTGGTAAAGGTAATGATTAGACCTAAAATAATATTTATTGATATGATTGACAAAAATATTCCAGAAAAATAATGACCTTATACACGATAATCAAATGAGATCATGCAAAATGCAATGAAACAGTTGATTGCACTTGCATTTTTCCTGCCACTTAGCAAAGATCCATACTTTAGAAGCATGAGAACAGTATGAGTAAAAGAAAGCTAATGAATCAGCAAACCATTCTTTCCGTCGCCTATCCTAGGAATCATTCCTATGAGCATACTCCCGGCAGAGTTAGATCTACTGAATATTTTCTGAATTATAACAATAGCCAATTTGACCTGGTCACTATGTGTCAGACCCTTTGCTAACATTTTCATATGTTAATTCACTTATTATCCACCTCAGTCTATAATGGGATGTCTAGAGCCAAGTGGTTCTTTCTCAAGTTCACCTCTTGTCAAATGACTGTCATATGATCTTGGACAAGTTATTAAATTTCTCTCTGTGTCAGTTACCGCATCTGTAAAATAAGAATAATAATGATACTTATTCCATGTATTGAAATCAGGTTGTTATGAGGATTAAAGTAATTAATATATGTAAAGTGCTTAGAAAGAGCATAGCACATAGAATGTGCAATTTAAGTGTAATCATATAAGCCATTGTGACTTGATTATATAATTATAGTAATGTCATATTAGTATATAATATATAATATTATACAATATTGATATAAAGTAATCTATTATCCAAAATGTTAGCTTGGTGTCTTGAAGATGGAAATACCCTAGTAGGCATTTGCAATATTACCCCTGAGTGCTTCCAAAAAAAATGTACACTACCTAGTAGAATTAAATCATAAAGTAATGTGGCTTCCTAGGGAGTACAAGCATTCCAAACAAAAACATTAATTTTGTGTACTCCAGTAAGTTCTGGGTAGGTACATCTTGTCTCCAAACATCAAATGCCTAGTACATAAGGAAGACAACCTTTTTCTGATGGAATCAATTTGGATTCTGTTGAAACTAGAATACTTTAGCAATGTTCCTCTGTCCACACTTAAGCCATAGAACCCTTTTTCCTTGCAGGCCCATTGGTACTCTATGAAATGCCTGCAGATATTTGGTTCATAGCTATTTTTCTTCTACTGAGAAGCTACCTGAAGAGAACATAGTTTAGCAAATTCTACACCCTCTCTTTTTCTTCAAAAGAGGCAGCATTTATTTGTATAAGGCCTGTAACATTGCTCTAAGAAGCTGGCAAGGACGCCTTTTTTGAATCCCTTTTGGAGACCGATAGATTTTTTTTTTGAGATGGAGTCTGGCTCTGTCGCCTAGGCTGGAGTGGCGCGATCTCGGCTCACTGCAAGCTCCGCCTCCCGGGTTCACGCCATTCTTCTGCCTCAGCCTCCCGAGTAGCTGGGATTACAGGCACGTGCCACCATGCCCGGCCAATTTTTTTGTATTTTTAGTAGAGACGAGGTTTCACCATGTTAGCCAGAATGGTCTTGTTCTCCTGACCTCGTGATCCGCCCGCCTTGGCCTCCCAAAGTACTGGGATTACAGGCGTGAGCCACCGTGCCCGGCCGAGACCGATGGATTTAATGACTTGTCTCAGAGACAGAGGGTGCACATTCAGAACTCTAGGCTGTCGTGGTTAAGCTAGATCATTCAGCAGCATGGTTTTCACAGGAGTTCAAAAGCAGAAGTAACTATTACTGCCTATGTGAGTCAGCAGGAGTATTAGCTCAGAGGCTTTCGAAACTGAACTTTCCAGGAAGAAAAGCAGGGCAAGGGTATTCCAGGCAAAGGGGAAAATGGAGCAGCTGTAGAGATTTTGAGATTGCATGACATATTGAGGGAACTGTGAAGAAACAAGAGGCAGGAGATGGGACCACAGAGAGCTTGTGGTCAGGTTGTGAAGTCTCAAGTGGCTTGCAAATGACATGTGGGAAAGGATTTTCAAAGGCATTTAGAGCCAACCGTCGTGGAGAATGGATTAGAGCAGGGAAGGGGCTATGTGTGAGAGAGTGGCAGGCACTGTCAGTCTCTCTGCAAAGCCTTAAAGAACCCAGAGGCAGGAATAAGGGCACTGGAGTGGTTGGTTGCCTGAAAGGAGCAACTAGAAAGTTCTACGGATTTTTCCAGTCTTGGTGCCTCTGAGAAAATTATTAAAATACAATATTATGTATTTGCAGATAAGTATTTTGATCTGAAAATTGTCTAAGTTAGTCTGACATTTACCCAAATCAAGAAATACCAAAAGATTTCTTAGAGATGGGAATGATATAGAAGAATAGGTGTTATTGACAGAATTATCACAGCAAGTGGCAAAATATGGGGATTACAGCAAAGAGGACTATGGCCCCCACCTGCCTTTGCTTCTTTCAATGGGCGAACTCTTTCCACTAGGTCAGATTCATATCGCAGAAATGCAGTAGTGAATCTAGAAGGCTTTAGACCTATTAAAACTGTTTATGGGTAGAGATTCAAATGTGTCTTCAGAATGAAACACACAGGTATTTTGAAGCCAGACAACTTACGTTAGAAAAATGAAAGTATATACTCAGAATTCAAGGTAATATCTTTTGGAGAATCTGTCCATAGAACTAAAATTCTGTTTTGAAACTAGCACAATCAGTATTAGAAATTAAATTTTATTTTTTAAATTTAAATTCAACTTTTAAATTTACTTTTAAATTTAAATTTATATATATATATACACATATATATATACACACACACACACATATATATATATATATATATTTAGACAAGGTTTTACTCTGTAGCTCAGGATAGAGTGCAGTGGCACAATCATGGCTCACTGCAGCCTCAACACACCCCCTCCACCTCAGCCTTCCAAGTAACTGGGTCTACAGGTGCCACCATGCCCAACTAATTTGTTTTTTTAATTTTCTTCTCTTTTCTTTTTTTTTTTTTGTAGAAATGAGGTTTCACTGTGTTGCCTGTGCTGTCTTGAACCCCTGGGCTTGTGATCCTCCCACCTCAGCCTCCCAAAGTGCTGGGAGTACAGCCATGAGCTACCATGCTACCTCAATATGTCATGCAATCTCAGAATCTCCACAGCTGCTCCATTTTCCCCTTTGCCTGGAATACCCTTGCCCTGTTTTTCTTCCTGGAAAGTTCAGTTTCAAAAGCCTCTGGGCTAACCCTCATGCTGACTCACATAGGCAGCAATAGCTACTTCTGCCTTTGAACTCCTGTAAAAACCATGCTGCTAAATGATCTAGCTTAACCACGACAGCCTAGAGTTCTGAATGTGTACCCTCTGTCTCTGAGACAGAGACAAAAAGAGACGTCAACAATAAGGCACTTTATTTTTTCATTTCTTTATTCATTTATTCACCAGCATTATGTGAGCAGCACCCAGGCATAGTGCAACAGGCCTAATATGGAAGACTGACAAGTAGCCCAATGTTTGAGTAAGAAAATGAAGGCAGTAGCTGTCAACTACAAGGAGACTAATTTTAAATGAAATACAGTAACATTTAGAATTTGCAAAAACAGGGGTCTATTTTAATCACAGCTGCAAAAAGACTGATTAAAAAGCAAACGAGAGGCTGGGCATAGTGGCTCATGCCTGTAATCCCAGCACTTTGGGAGGCTGAGGTGGGTGGATCACCTGAGGTCAGGAGTTCAAGACCAGCCTGACCAATGTGGTGAAACCTTGTCTCTACTAAAAATACAAAAATTAGCCGGGCATGGTGGCAGGTGCCTGTATTCCCAGCTACTCGGGAGGCTGAGACAGGAGAATTGCTTGAACCCAGGAGGTGGAGGTTGTAGTGAGCCGAGATCGTGCCACTGGACTCCAGCCTGTGCAACATCACGAGACTCCATCTCAAAAAAAAAAAAAAAAAAATAGAAAGCAAAGGAGAAGATAGACCCAAATAAGGTATGAAAGGCAGAGACAGATCAACTAATGTCAAGGTTTTCAATTAAAAGAGGTTGAGATAGGAAATCATGAAAAACAATTAGGAAAGAAGATTAGTTTTCCTAAGCATCTACCAAGTGCTTAGCAGTCAGCCAGACTTACAGAGCACATTATTTAGTTCTAGTCAGAGAGGTCAAACCCTAGAACCATAAAGTATTGACCAAAAAAAAAATGTATATATATATATGTCAACATGAAATATTTTAGTAAACACATTCAATTTTTTATTATATGATAAAACGGACAATATAATCTAATGATTAGTAGCATCAAAGAATGTGAAGAAGGGACACATATATGAGGTCTAGGCTCTTTGCCTCCAGGGAGAAACTGGTATTTGAGGACTTTGTTTTGCGTAGTTTTTAGTTTTTTATCCTTCTGTTCACATAAATATATGTCCGCTTGTCTGACAAATAATCAAATATGTGTCAAAAATTAGACCTTCAGGGGAAAGAAAAAGATAAGGCATGAAGCACAGCTCCTTTACAAAACCACCTGTCAAGGATTTCAAAGTTTCACACCCTTTTTTTGTAAATTAACAAGTTTGCTATGGCATTGCAACAGAAGGTAGGACTTAGGCAGGAGGGAAGGGATGTTCAAGGCAGATCTTGCAGACACACTACCATGCAAGCTCTATTATTCCTTTTTCTCACCAAGGGAAGAAAATTTTAGCTAAAAGTCATGTCACTCTTATGCATGGAGAAATGGATTCTAAAGTGAAGAAGAGCATAGCACTCCTTTCTTCATACAAGACATGTGGAAGAGGGACGTGTACAAACGGGCTGTGGAGTGTCGGGCTACTGGTGAATCTCAGCTCCACCACTTACAAGCACTGCAACATTGGACAGTTTGATAAACCTCCCTGTGCCCCAATTTTCTTATCTATAAAATGGTGATAATAATAGTCAGTGCATTTTCTGAACTGAATAATAGGGGTAATGGATTGTGAGGATTCTGTGATATAAACTAGTTAAAGCACTTACCAGAATGCCTGGTAAGTAATAAGCACTCAATAAAATTTTTCCAAAAATAGTGAGCAAATGTGGGGGTCACAGATTAAGCAAAACTGAGGGTAGAAATTGTGATTACTTAAAATAACAACGTGGAGTTATTTTAAAGGCAGGAATCCTTCGGATGATGTGAATAGAGTCACAGAAAAGCAGAAAAGGCCACAGAAGCTTGACCATTACCTTCCAAAGAGAAGCCATCAATTTTTGAAAATTTGGCTTAAAAAATATTCATGGCTTATATATGATGAGCTATTAAATCTTATGTTCTGCGCCCTGTGTCGTAAGCATGGAGTGAAGTCAGGGGGAAGTCAAGTGAATTTCTTTTATGGTACTGACAACTTTAGGACTGAATTTCTCAATGCACATCAACTCAGCGAGGCTCATGCCAAGGCTTCATTAATGGAAGCAACAAGTAGCTCTCCAGTGAACAGAGCCACCACCAAACTAATGATGAGGACCATGAGCAAAGTAACCCTCAGGAGAGTAGAGAACTTATTCAGATCATGCCATGCTATTGCCAAGACCGGACGTACCCTCAAAGATTTTATTTGGATGTGCAAATTGGATGATATGAAAGGTGTTGATATTGGCCCAGTATTCAGAACTAAAAAATCAGCAAGAATGTTTACATACTTTATTGCTGAAGTAGAACGAAAAAATCTAAGAGAGAAACTAGAAAAAAGTAAATTTTTCTGTCATCAGTGATGGAATTACAGACAGTTTAATCAAAGAAGTCGAACTTGTTTATGTGCATTTTGCACATGCAGGAAAAGTGCACTGTCAATTTGTTGGGGTACAGACAGTAGAAAGAAGTGATCCTCTGGCAATAAAAAATGCCACTGAGAAAACTCTAGAGATAAATCTTCAACTTAGACTGTCGAGCCAAGACTGGGCAAAGAAGCTGGTTGGTTTTGGAAGTGATGGTACCCATGGCATAGAGGGAGAGAACAATGAGGTGAGGCCCTGCTATTAAGAGAAATACAACCATGTGTACAGACTGTATATTGCTTTGCACATCACCTTGAACTATCTTACAAAGTGGTGTTCTAGAACATTCCTCTGTACAATGATGTCAAAGATCTCCCTCACAGCATTTATCACGTTTATCACAATTCTCCTCTTCATAAGAGTGCTCTGAGAACTGCTTTCAAAGGCCTTGACCTTCGACCTGTGATGCCTTCTCAAATAGGAGACAGGAAGTGGCTTCATGGATTACAGGCAGCCCTCCAGAACTTTCTCAAGGGATATCCTGCAATTGTTCGGCAACTGCACTCAGTAAGTAATTTTGAAATGCCATATTATTTTACTTTTTCAGAATCACAGAAAATACTTTTCTTGAGATCCTTGGAATAATAATTTTGGGAAAGATAACCACCATGTTGTTCCCAACCTGTGTTACAGGCAGGCGAAGACAAAAGTGACACCAGTCAAAAGAAATCCAAAGAACATCTGGAGTCCCTTCTCCAAGCTGACATTGTTAAATTTGCCCACTTCTTGATGTCATTAATGTCCTTAGCATTCTGTCTGGTGTCAGTAAGAATAGAAATTCCTCAATTGCTGACATATTTGCTACTTTAAAGTCAATGCTGGAAATGCTCCAAATGTATCAAACAAGGTGAGAGGTTGGGACGATCTGAAGTCTGTCAAACTAGACAGTTTGACTTGTGAAATTATCTGCCATATGTTTCTTCATTTAATTTGTTAGTTGTTATTTGGGTGATTTTTTTCTCCCCAGACTAGGGCCAAAAGAACGCATGATGGATTCAGCCACACACTTTCATGGTAACTACCTCAGAGGGAAAGAAAACATTTCTGCTGTGAGAAACATTGTTTTAACACATCTTATCAAGAGGCTTCAAGGCTGTTTCAGAGATGCCAGCCAAAATGTGGTGAGGGCTACTGTGATTGGAAGTTTTTAAATTATGGCCCACAAAGATAAATCAAGGTAATCTATATGTGCTGACTTTGAACCTATTATTCTCTGATGGTCTGTGTGAGTTTCTTTTATATATGTGACCATTTTTGGTATCTTGATTATAGAATTTGGAGAAAAAGAGGTATCCATCCTGACTGCACATTATGAACCAGTATTAGAAGCTGCCAGTGTGAAACTTAGTGAAGTGGATGCTGAATGGAGCATGTTGAAATTAGAGATTTATGCCAGGTAAGCAAGAAAGCAAGCTGAGGAAAGTGGCTGATATTTATAAATGTTTGGGTAAAACTTGGGAGTCTTAACCTTTTACATTTCTTCTCCTCCCTCCTAGATTTCCGAACATTCGAAAATTGACCTGGGATTTTGTGAATTCCATTTACTTACACAAGTATCCAAATATCCTGACACTGGTCGACCTAGTGTTGACCCTTCCTGCAAGTTCAGCTAAAGCAGAACGTGGCTTTAGTCAGATGAAATGGACCAAGTCACACATGCATGCAAAAATCAAGGCTGAAATTATGACGGATGTTCTAATTATTCAGTTGAATTCTCCAGACATTAATAATTTTGACCCTAGGAAAGCTATCCATTTATGGAATACAAGAACACTGTCTTCAACTGGTGACACAAGACCTAATTCAGATTGTTCATCAAACTCAGAAAGCCATTATGAAAGTGATTAGCAGTATGCAAATGTTGACATTGTTGTTGCATAGCAATGTAGCTCTTTTGCATAGTAAAAAAAAAAAAAATGTTTTCCAGAAACCTGAAATTTAAAAATAAAACAGTAACTTGTCTTCACCTCAAACAAAAGGCATTTGGCTTCTTCCAAACATATAGAGTAAAAAGCCCAAGACTGTTTCTTCTATAGCTTTCTAACTTCCCTTATGTAGTCATGTGTTCTTTCACACTATTTTGGTGGAGCTGTATGCTTCTACACAATGGTGTTATTTTGATGTTTTTTTTGAGAGTTATCCATAAGGGTGACCAGACTATGATTATAGTCTGAGTTCCCTTAGGCTTGGCATACAATTCATTATTTCTCCTCAATAATTCTAAGTGATAGTTGCATTAGGTAATTAACTTAGAGCCAAACTGAAAGAGAGCTTCTCTTTTCATCTGTGAACAAAATTTGTAAGTTTATGTAATTATTTTATTGCAACTATATCACTACATGCTTTGGCCATGTAAGTAACAAAGGCAAATATTAAAACAGTTTTCACGTTTCATGCTAAATCCTCAGGTAAACAATACTTATGTAAACTGAAGGTACTGTCTCATTACACTTTGTTTTACACCCTATCCATTTGAGATTGTAGAAATGAATTGCAGCTTACAAGATTTTTAAAATACTCTGAGCCTCTTCATGGTTTCAGTAGATTTTATTTATGGCTGTAGCTTGAAGAATATGACTGATTTATGTCTGACTTATCTAAAAACCAACATAGGATCTTATAAACCTCAAATCACTAAAAATTCTGCTATCTGGGAAAATGTTCTCATGTCTATAAAACTGGATACTCAGGTTTAATGAAAAAGGATACAGAATGTATTTCTGAACAGCCTGCTGAATGTCCAATTATATCAAAGAAGAAAGGTTTCATTCTTGCTACCCAGAAAATTACCTTCCAAATCTCAAAATTGTGTATTTGGTTTGAAGCATTGAGATTTTAGAAGGATTATTGCATTTCCCCGGAGGTTAGAGGAAATGCTTAAAGTTCATGTGGACTTTTAGAAATGCTAAAAAAGAAAAAAGAAAACCTTGGGATAGCATGTCTATGTTTCATTCTTTTTATTCCCAAAACAAAGAATAGCTATGTACTCTGGACCTGAAAGATCCCTGGATACACATTAGGAGTCTCTCCTTGTTCTAGAAGTTACCTCTTTGTGTTGGTTAGCCAGATATTTTGTTTTAAGTAGATTCATTTATTTTGTTTTCTTGCTTCTTTCTTAATAGATGTGCATGCAATTTGAAGTGAAAAACAAGGTAGAAATCTCTTTTAGATTGAGTTAAGTAGGTTAGTTCATAAGAGCAAATAATTTAAAAGGTTAGTGGTCTTTCATGAAATACTTAGGAATACTGAGCCAATTAGGTGACTAAATTAGCACTTTCAATCCAGTAATTTAACAATTCAAATTTCTCTACATTTACAAAAGCAAATATGGTCTGATCCAAAGGGCAAGATGAGGATAAATGTATTACCTTGATTGTAGTGGTGATCTGCATGCATTTGGAACACTTTTATTCAATATTTGCCAAAATATTTTACTCTTGTGCCCTACTGCATGTAAGAAACCTTAAAATCATATATTTTTTGAAAAATTCAGCCTATTCTGAGTGAAAGGTCAAAAAACACTCCAAACTAAAAAGTATACAGTTTTATAATCTTACCCAATCTGGATTTAATTATTACTAAGCCAAAAAAGACATTTTGACTTAGTTGAGAAACAATAATGAGAGAGCATCAGGAAATTATTATTTTTATATTTCCAAAATGTCTTCTGTTTCTTTAAAACTTACCATTTTACGTAATATGAATAAAGAGATTTTTCAAATACTCATTACTTCTATTTTAGCAAAAGAAGATAAAAACCATCACCTAAACCAAGTGACAAAATATTTTTCATTGTATTATAGGCATAATAGGAAATAAAGCATTTACTGACATTCTGATCGATTTGGTGACCCTGAACCTTGGCACAAACAACTTTCCTAGTAGTTGGATGCACCTTACCCAACCTGAAGTAAGCTTCTATGTTGTTTGAGTTTTAAAGCTTTAAGCATTCTTATTTGATTAATGCATCAATAGTTCTAAAATAACGAGTACTTGCATAGGGTCTGACATTTAATATGCAATCAATGAAACATGAGTGAATGAAAAATGAATGAACTTCTAATTAAAACATATAGTATGCAAATGCTCAATATTTGAAAAATAAGTGATGATCTGTCAGTGAAATATTATAGAGACTGTGATGTTCAACCAGTGAGTTTCTATCTATAACTACCAGATGGAATGATCCTAACTAGTAATAGTAGATAATTCTGGTTGTTCTTGCTTTTCATCATAACCTTTTCCTTAAGAACGTTCAGAAAACAGAATGCTTAAAGAGCATTCCCCCATGGGCCATAGAGCCCTTGCACAGGCACAGCTATAATTTTTGTCTCTCCTCTGTTGGAAAGGTACAAAGTTAACTGGAGTGATGTGTTTGATGGTATGATGGTAAGCAAAAGTCACAAATGTCAAGGAAGCAAAAAATGAAACACTTTCTAGGGGCTGTCTGGTGTGGACTGGTTGGTAGAATAAAGGAAACAAAAAGACAGAACTGATTCTATGTGCCAGTGAAAAGTCCTACTTCTTTCATGGGATATTCTCACTGTGAAAATATGAGCAAGTAGAGCATCAATATAGATTCATGTATATATTCCAAAGACATTTCCTGTTTTCTTCTAGTTACAGGAATTAACATCTTTATTAACAGTCAACTCTGAGTTTGTGGACTGGCGGAAGTTCCTGTTAGTAACCTCAATGCCTTGGCCCATTCCCTTGGAGGAGGAGCTCCTTGAGACCCTTCAGAAATTCAAGGCTGTGGATAAGGCGCAGTTGGGCACCATCACTTTCGAGCAGTATATGCAGGTTGTTACCAGCACCTGATGGCATTGATAACACCAGAACACTCATGACCTAAGAAGTGAATTACTCACTGATGTTACATTGCCAGGTCTCAGGCCAGTGCGTTGCTTCTCAGCTGCCCTTATCTAGTCACCCAGAGGCAGCACAGGCAGTGTCAAAGCCCCAGGCAGAAGCCTGACTTCCATCCCCAGGGAAAAGATCTGAAAAAGTCAGAACTTCCAGGAGAACAAAGGGTTCTGAAAGCAGTTACATAAACTTTTTTGTTCTTCTCCTGAGTTCCTAACCAGTGGTTCTTATCCTTGGCTGTACATTAGAATCATCTGCAAAGCTTTTAATAAGCCCAATGTCCAACACTCTAAGCTCCCAGAGTAGAAACAACAGTGATGTAAAAACACACACACACACACACACACACACACACACACACACAGGGAAAGGAGCAAGTTGTTTCTCTTTGGGGTGAGAGGGTGATGAATGTTGAGATTATTTCTGAGAAGTTGAGTTTGAAATATCTGTGGGAAATGAAGAGAGAAATGTCCAGTCTAATATGGCCCATACAGAAAGGATCACGAGTCAATATCATGTAAATGGTTATTGAATTTATGAATGTATGAGATCACTCAAGGAAAGTGATGGATAACCCAGTAGGGTATGTAATACTTGGTCATTGGATGTGGCAGGTGGGATGTAACTGGTAACTTGTGCTAGAGAAATTTTGGTGGAATAATAATTACAGAAGTTAGATGGCAGAGGGTTGAGGAAATGAATGAGTCTAGAGGAAGTGAAAACAAGAAAAGTCAACTGATTTTTGAGAAGTTTGACTAAGAAAAGAGTAAAAGCAAAATTTCGTAACAGAGAGGGGTCTGAATTACTTACTTGATCTTTATTAATGTCATTATATTGCTCACCATTTCACATTGCTGGTAGACATGAAAGAGGGAAACTTTCAGAAGGAGCTAACTTTGAAACAGAGTAATATTCTCCAGGTGCCTGCATCTCACATGTATTTCACCAATCACATACATTCCTGCTTCCCTTTTCTTCCTTAATTCATGGCCTCCTTTTTTTTTTTGTGAGAGCTCTGAGGTTTCCAGGCTCATAGAGTTGAGCCACAGGGAAAAACACAAACTATGACAAGGCTCTTTCAGAGCTGATCAAGACAGGTGTTCGGTTATTTGAGTTCTGCTACATTTATTTTCCAAGTAGATTTACAATTTGTTGAGGTGGTTTTGTTTGAAAACAAAAGCAGCAGAGCAAAACTTACTTTGTTTCCATAGCTGTCTTAAGATTTTAAAAAGTGTGCACTCATGAAATTATTGACCTTTGCTGTTCATTGTATGTGGCAATCAACGTAGGATATCAATTTGAATATTCTTTTGCACAAACATGAGAAGAACAAAGGGTGTTGGCAATTTTCACCAAAGTGCTGAGCTAAAACCAGGAAACTATTTTACCAAAGGTGTGAGTTTCTTAGAGAAAGCTGGATGCTGCTTTTAAGAGAAATAAGAGCAATACTTCTTTGAACACTGCCTGTGTTTTGGGAATGGTTGTTTTCTGAGCTCTGACCTCTCCCTTTCCGCCCTCAGGTCCCCCTCCTCTGAAACCCCCATTTGGAAAGGCCCACTTGACCAGCCTGCATGCCTTTCACAGATTATCAGCACTTGCCAGCTCACTACTCCTCCCCCACAATGTTGTTCCAGTGAAAAAATCAAAATAACTTTAGGTCAAAGTTTTACAAGATTTGTCGAAAACGTCCCATTAGGACAGTAAAATAGTATGCTTGCATTGCGGAAATGAAGTTCTAATTGGTGTCAGTTATAAACTGAGACAGACGGACATCATAAATAAGAGGTCACCGAGATCTTGAGTCAGTTATTCAGTTACTTAACAAAGAGTTTTCTAAAACGAGCAATGTATACCAGCACCATGCAAGTCTCCACAAACAGATAGGACATGAACAGTACATAAGGAATGTGAGCTATTTTTAATGGGGGCATAGACTCCTCCAAAATATGACTAATGCAGGATTAATACAGGGTAGCAGCCTCCAAGCCTCATCACATGCTCCAATCATTAAAAATAGTCAGCATTGACCGGGCGCAGTGGCTCACGCCTGTAATCCCAGAACTTTGGGAGGCCAAGGCAGGTGGATCACGAGGTCAGAAGATCGAGACTATCCTGGCTAACATGGTGAAACCCCGTCTCTACTAAAAGTATAAAAAATTAGCCGGGCATGGTGGTGGGCGCCTGTAGTCCCAGCTACTGGAGAGGCTGAGGCAGGAGAATGGCATGAACCCGGGAGGCGGAGCTTGCAGTGAGCCAAGATCGGGCCACTGCACTTCAGCCTGGGCGACAGAACGAGACTCCCTCTCAAAAAAAAAAAAGAAAAAAGTAGCCAGCACTCCTAATCTATGGGTACTTATTTATAAAGTATATACATATACAACAGCACATAATACATTATGAACTTATCAAAGATGTAAAAATAAAAATTACATAAAAATGAGATAAAAAGAAATGTAAATGGGAGTTCTAGTATTTTCTCCTACACCCCTGTGGTTTCTGCATCCTACTTGGGAGATAACTGCTCTAGAGACAAGATTGGCTCAGTCTCTGTGGCTTTTAGAGGAACATCTCAGCATAACACATACTTTAATAATTTTTGTTTTTTTGTTTTGTTTTTGTTTTTGTTTTTTTGTTTTGTTTTGTTTTGTTTTTATGTAGGCTGGTCTGTGGTTTACAGGAGATGAAGATATAAAAATTCCAGAAAATCCTCTTGAACCCCTGCCATTTAATAGGCAGGAGCATCTTATAGAGGTAATTACTGAGATCTTCAAAAAATGTGGAATTAAAGCACTAACCATTTCCTTTGTGTTTTCTTCCACTTGTGTAACTTGCTTTGGACTGTGCCTCTGCCCCTCAGTTCCTCTGCTGTCTTTCCAAAGTACAGACCTTAGTGCTCACTAAGGAGTCAGTGTAGAGAAGCTCGGGGGAGGAGGCAGCGGCCAGAATATCAGAGCCTTACTGTTAATTCTCTGTGAACCTGGACAATTCCATGGCCTCTCAGAATTCACCTTCCTCATCTGTCAAATAAGCTAAGTTTTTAACACATTTGTCTCTGAGTTTCCTTCCAATTCTAAAAGCTTAGGATAAAATTTGTCATTTTACCTATGTCCATTTCTCTTTGATTTTGACTAATATGGCAAGGGTTTGCCTATAGCGTTGCCCATGGCCCATCAGAGCTTGCTGGTCTCAATATTATTATTATCCTCAATAATAGCCTTTTATGAGCCTCTATTTCTGAGGCCACAATGAAAAGCCAGACCTTAAAAATCTCAATGCCACTCTATCCTAAGTAAGACATGAAAAAAACTGAATGGTAGATTTAGACATCACAGTGAACTCTGTATAATATATGGATTGTTCAATTTCTAGCCAGCCATTAGTTCCAAATTGCAGTACAAAATTGAGCAACACTCCAGTTGTAGCCATAAATGGAGTAATTTCCTTCAATTGGATGCATATTTTTTGAGCACTTCTGCTAGATGCTAGCAGGAGAGCAGGTAAGATAAAGGGTCAGAGAGTTACCAAAAAAGCCCAAGATATAAGGTTGGCAGTTGCAGGGGCAGTATTTTGTGTGTTGTTATTTTTAATGTGAAACTGGAGGACTGAAAACCAATTATCCTGGAGAGTTTTGGAATGGTCTGTATATGCTTTTGTGAACAAATCTGCCATCAACATAAACAGGTTCTTTATTAGTTGGAAGCAACTGGCAGTTTGAATATTATGCCAAGTGCAAAGTACTTCCATTGTCAGCCAGAAGTTTTTAGAAATGTCAATCAAAGGCAGAATCTGAGCTGCTCACCTGGCAGTGAAACAGAAAAGGACCTTTTAGTACTTTTGGAGCAGGTGGCTCCCACCTGCTGCTGGAAGATTACAGGGAGGAAAGGAACAAAGTCAGCAGCAGAGGCAGGACTGTGGAGACTGAGCAAAAAGTGGTGTTATGGAACAAAAGATAGCTGACAGGGATGTGTATGATGTCTGTATGACAGAAAAGGTGAAAGGAGTGGTGTTGTCCATACTCCCCATGAGTGTCTGTGATACTTAATGCTCAGAAGTTACATAAATCTCAGTGTTCTTACCCTGGGATAGAAGCACAGATTTCACTGTTTATAAGCTGTGAGGTATCCACGGCATGACCCAATCTCTCTGCGCCTTGCTTTCTTATCCCTCTCTGGTGGGGCTGTTGTGCAGAGGGAGTTCGTGTGTGTGGTACTCTTAGAACAGCAAGTGACACATAATAAGTCCTAGGTAAGTGTTAGTCAACAAGCTAAACAGGTTAACTATACATGGTTAAACAGTGGTTAATGGTTAACCTTCTAAAGAAAGGCGGGCAAAGATAAAACGTCAAACAACAAAAGATGTTTGTTTATTTATTTGGCTGTAATTAGAATAAGAAATACCAAATTGGAGAGAAATGGACACGTTAGGAATCCTGGAGGCCAGAAGCCCTGGCTCTGCTCCCAGTGCTGCCAGGACTCATGCGGAAACTTGCACACGTCTGCGCCTCCAGGTCCTCCGTAACCTCTTGCCATTTCAGTCAATGGCAACCTATCCTTCCAGTTGCTCAGGTCAAAAACCCAGGAATCATCCCAGTTCCTCTCTTCTCTCAAACTCCACATCCAATACCTTAGGAAATCCTGATAGTTCTACCTTCAAAACGCATAAATGCTGAATGAGACCGCTTCTTCCCAGCTGTATTGCCATCACCTGGAACAAGCCACAATCAGCCTCACCTAGATGGCTGCAATGGCCTCATGATAGGTCTCCCTGATTATGCTTTGTCTTCACCCAGGTTGCAGATCAAATCACAGCAGTCCCCGCTCAAAACTTCCGTGACTCTGTATTTTACTCAGAGGAAAGGCCCAAATCCTTCCGTGTCCCACCAGGCCTTGTGTGTTTTGATCCTGTTGCCTCTTTCATTTCACCTCCTGCCATGATCCCTTTGCCCATTCTGGCTCAGCCACACTGAACCTGCTCATTGTTAATCAAACATGCAAGGCCTGCCCCGACCTTAGGAGTTCGGCCTCAGCAGCCCCTTTGTCTGTCATGCTCTTCCCCGGATGTCTTCCCCAGCTAACTCCCTGCCCTCCTCCACGTCATTGGTCAAACTTCACCTCAATCTTGCTGTCTAGCCCCTCCCCACTCTTCACTCTCAATTCCCCTTTCCTTGACCTGTTCTTTTTTCTGTGTTTTCATAATCACCACATAGTTTACTTATTTTATTTATTCTTTTATCTTCTTCTTTTTTTTCAGGCTAGAGTGCAGTGGCAAGATCTCAGCTCACTGCAACCTCTGCCTCCCAGGTTGAAGCAATTCTCCTGCCTCAGCCTACCAAGGTAGCTGGGATTACAGGCACCCACCACCACACCTGGCTAATTTTTGTACTTTTTGTAGAGATGGGGTTTTGCTTTGTTGGCCAGAGTGGTCTCCAACTCCTGGCTTCAAGTGATCTGCCTGCCTCGTTCTCCCAAAGTGCTGGGATTACAGACATGAGCCACCATGCCTGGCCTCTCTCATTTCTTTGAGACATTATTTAAATTTTTGTGGGATTTTCCAAATATCAGAAATTATTTTTCCACCTGTTAACTTCATTTATGCCTAGTTAAAACTATTCATAGTTGTAAGGGTTTTTGGTAACAAATAACCTGCTGGAAATACCCTCTGACTCTAGGAACTTGCTTCTCAAAGTATGGGCCAGAACCAGCAATATTAGAAGTACCTGGAACCTTGCTAGATGTGCAGAACCTTAGATGGCCCAGCACCATATACTTAATCAGAATTCACATTTTGAAAACGTTCTCCAGGTCATAAATATACATTTGTGAAGAGCTGGAAGGTAGCAGTCTCCCCAGACAGGGCTCCTTATGTGCCTAGGTGTGGCCTATGTGTTCCAGGATTTGGACCTCTGCTTTGGAGGGCCCCAGAGGATATTTGACTCCCAAGCACTAACTCCTCATGCTGCCAAATGCACAAGACACTGTATCAATGTCAGCTTGGGCATTCAGAGTGAGAAAATTGCTGATTTGATATTTGGTGTTTAGTACACTCTCTGCCTGGAAGTGAAGCCAACTAGGGTCAGTAACTTGAGTATGAAGTCCAGAAGAGGTGAACCAGTTTGAAGACTTTTTAATAGCTAGAATCCCAGTGGCTTTAGGCATCATTTTCTTTCCCTCCTTTCACTCCCCACAGAGACCGATGGACCAGAAGCCTCATATTTAGGGCCAGGGCCTAGTTTGTCCGGAGAATGCTGAGGACAGATAGATGGGTCCTTGGGCTTATGGTTCTCTTTTCCTATTTAATGTGCAGCCCCCCACTACCCTTAATTAGTACATGATTTCCTAAATATGTTAGTAGCATTAATTAGCACAACATTTCTTTTACAATATTTCAGGGCCTTACGTTGACTGCTTTTCTTCTTAATATTATTCAGTTTGTACCATTCATTTTATGTTAGCTTTACTAATTCAACCCTCAGAAGGTAACCTTATTCCAAAGCTCCTGGGGGGATTCTCCATTGCCATGACTAACTATTGACTATGAGAGTGCACCCATTTTATCTTTGGAATTCTTTTTGTGTGCAGTTTTTCTTTAGGCTATTTGCTGACTGTGAGAAGGATCCACCCCAACTTGACTACACACAGATGCTGCTTTACTTTGCTTGCCACCCAGACACTGTGGAAGGAGTCTACAGGGCCCTCAGTGTGGCTGTTGGGACTCATGTCTTCCAACAAGTCAAAGCTTCCATTCCAAATGCAGAAAAGGTAATTGCATTCCAGAAATAGACTAACTATAGAGTCTGGAGGGGATGCCTGAAGACCCTAAACTGACAACAAGGACTCTGTTCTTTTCATCTCCATATTTTCCTAGGTGTGTAATATGATGCTTTACACATACTAGGTCTTCAACAAAGCCTTACTCAATTGGATTAAGACCTGGGAACCCAATTGCCATCGACCATTTTTGTAGTAAAATCAAAATTTGTTCAAAGTGTCTTGGTGGAATCAAACTTTACTCTGTAAAGGATGGCCTTTATGTGGCATGAGTGCTGATCCTGATAAATGAAACAGAAACGGGTATCAACCCAATCCATTTGGGATTCTGTGTAGAAACGATAGATGAAACAAGTTCAGGTCTATATGCACGCCACATACATGTGGCTTGGTAGCGTTTCAGGCCAAAGCCTGGCCAATGGAAACCTGCATTTCATATCACCTGTATCCAAGGACAAAGAAGCTTAATATCCAATTAAGATGCCACCTCACCTTCCCCTTGAGAGCTCTAAGGCATTGGCATTCCCTGGCTTTTGGGATGGTATAGTCTCCAGCAGGGTGCTAGGTAATGTGCTTCCTAGGTGCCCGTTTGTTCTTGACATGTCTTTTGATTCTGTTCTTTGGGAACCAGAGCAGTGGCTCCATCTGATGAGATGCTTGTTTCTATTTTTCCTTTGTAGAAACAAAGGGGAAAAGATTGCCACCCAGTCCAGACTCCTCAGATGTTCCAGACACAAACTTCTGTCTTTTTCACACATACCTGTGAAAATATGAAGTAGAAGTAGTCTGAAAGGAATGGGAGGTTCCTGTAACTGCATTCATGGGAGGGAGGAGAGAAACTCTTAAATGCCACCTTAAAGTTTGGCCCTGAGCATGTGGACAGAAAGATTTCCTTCCCATTCCACCAGAGCCAGAGTGAGGCCAGATACAGATCTAGTGAGCTAACAACTCTTCAAACCAGTGTGCTGTAAATACTGGTTCAACACACAGTGGCAGAAAGTTCAGCCAGGAGTGTGTATTTCCATTCAAGAATGCTGCCTTCTTTAACAGTAGAACCCCAGTTTAAAAGTCTCCCAAATAAGGGGCTGGGTGTAGTGGCTCCCACCTGTAATCTCAGCACTTTGGGAGGCCAAGGCAGGTGGATCACCTGAGGTCAGGAGTTTGAGACCAGCCTGACCAATATGGTGAAACCCCGTCTCTACTAAAAATACAACATTACTTGGGTGTGGTGGTATGTGCCTATAGTCCCAGCTACTCGAGAGACTGAGACTGGAGAATTATTTGAACCTGGGAGGCAGAGGTTGCAGTGAGCCAAGATCGCGCCACTGCTCTCCAGCCTGGGTGACAGAGTGAGACTCCATCTCAAAAAAAAAAAAAAAAATTAAAAAAAAATAAGTTTCCTAAATAAGTGAGGAGTTAAATATGATGTGCATTCACGGGCACTGAATTTGCCACTTTCCCAGGAATGTTTCTGTATCTCCCTGTAGATGAGAGTTCCCTAAACTAACTCTGAATCTGTGATCTAAGCCAAGATCACAGCATGCTGTGAGGTCTCATTAATGTCTGTCTTCCCTCACCTCAAATGATGTCAGACCCGCAGCTATATGTTCCCATGGTGCACCCTGCTTCCCCTATGAGATACTCCTCACCTGGCAATGACTTCCTTGAGATCTGCTTCTCTCTAAACTCTAAGCATCCTGTGGACCGGGAGTTTGGTGGGCAGGAGGCATCTGTTTTGTCCTACATCCCTAAACTTGAGGCAAGGCCTGGTACAGAGCTCAGTAAACATTGCATCAACTAATTTATCAATTAATTAGTTCTTCCACTTTGTAAACTATGCTTTTTGCATGGCCCCATGAGGAACACAAAAGAAGCCAAACTTGCTCTCCTGAAGGGACTCTAATTGGCCTCCTTCATACAGAAAAGAATGAATGATGCCCCAAACAGGGAGGGAGCATGGAATAAAAGGCAGATTAACATGAGGCCTTGCCAGCCAGAAGAGGTGTGGATGTTCTCTCCTTTCCTGCCTCTCTTCTTTACTCTTGTTACGCTCTCCACCTGGCGTACCCTTCACCTGGTCTCAAAGGATCTGAGGCCTCCCCATTATCCAAGGCCTACAGCAATGCCACATCTTTGACGAAGCGTCTCCTGACAACACTGAGCACTCTCGCAGCAAGGCCCAGGTTATAACCAGAACTTCCCTGGCAGGGCGGAGCACCCTCACACACACATTCACTGCTTCCACAAACATTTATTGAGCACCTGCCTGTGCTGGGGACTACTCTTGATTTGGGGGTATGGCAGTGAACAAAAATTATTCCAGGCAGGAGGAAGACAGGCAATAAACAAATAAGCAAAATAGAGACTACATCAAACAGTGATAAATTCTATGGAAAAAAAAAAAAAGAATGCAGGGAGAAAATACAGGCATGGGAATAGGGGTTGCAATGTTCAGTAGGGTGGCCAGAGAACGCCTGTGAAGAGACATATGAACAGAGGCCTGGAGAAGGTGAGGGAGAGAGCCTTGCAGGTCTCTGGGGCACGAGCACTTGAAGTGAGGACAACAGTGAGTGCAAAAGCCCCTCAGTGCGGCCATGACTGTTGTGTTCCAAGAACTAGGGCTAGCCAGCAGAACTGGTGAGGACCAGGCTGGAGGAGAGTAATAGGGAAGGGAAGTGAGAGGGAGAGGACCCTGAGGGCCACTGCAGGGACGTTAGTTTTAACTCTGTACAGGATGAGAAGTCATTGGAAGAGTGCAGTCACCCGGTTTCACTAAGTCAGGATCTCTCTGTGTTGAGGAGAGACTATAGCGGGAAAAGGAGGGAAATAAGGAGACCTAGGCCTTCAGGCAGGGGACCACTTATCTATTTATTTCTACTGCCAAATGGTTCCTGCCTTGAGTTTGGGACACCTTGTTACCCATCTTCATGTCCTCTGAAGTGCTGCCACATAGCCAGTGCTTGATTAGTATTTGTGAACATGGCCAGGAAAGAAGGGGAGAAGGAAGAGAGGGACAGTGAAATGAATGGAGTTTAGTCTAGTCTCCATGGTAGAGAGGAGGAAAGCAGACATTCCAGGCAGGCAGAGGCAACAGCAGACTCCAGGAGGCTGCGATGAGCATGAAAGGCCAGGAAAAAGGAAGCCTGTGCTAGAGCTGTTGCCATAGCAACAGACAGTTGTCTCTGAGGCTGGCAGCCAGGCTAGCTAGCACAGGAAGACGCTTAATGCCTTCCATCCCTGAGTGCTGCATTCACCGTATGCTAGTGTTCCCACCCGGGAAGCAGCTCTCCTTGAGTGCTGTTCTCAAGAGCTCCTTTTAAATCCAAAGACGCCGTGGAGGAATTGAACCAAGAACACTGCACTGCAGAGATTAAGCTAGTGGGTGGGAGGTGGAGCCAGGATGGAGCACAGGGCTCTCTCACACACACAGGCCTGTCCCTGACTTGGAGTGAACCCTAGGGGCATTTGGAACACAGGAGCCACCCACCTCCCTCATTCGCACTCACTCCTCATCCTGCTGTCTCCAACTGTGGCACTGCATTTCTGTGCCATTTCCACTGTGTTCCAGTTTCCTGGGCAACCCTGTCCCAGGAAGCCATAATGCTCAGAAATAACACCTCCCGCAGATTCATATTCACTCCCAAGCCATTCAATCAGATCTCTGCTTTTGCTTTCCACACAAACAACTGGAAATCTCCCCAGCGTTTCATTCTTCTTTACTCTATTTCTGCTATTCATGCGCTGATTTTATTCAATGCAGCTCAGGCCTTCTGTTTAAAGCCACAGCTTCTTGGGTAATTTAAAAGAAATTTAAGAGCAAGGCATTCATCAGTAATGCACTAATCTAGGTGGATCTTTAAATAAATGACATTTGGGAAAAAGGTTCATTCTGCCACCTGTGTGGCATGGGGTTAGTAAATTGTGAGCTTGAATCTCTCACATTGCAAAAGTCTTGTAAAAACATCTTGGCAAGGAGCGTTTGAGGCCCTGGGGTAGAAAACACATACATTTCTATGCCCTTCTGCTCTTTGAGGCTTTGCCCACATTAGTCCAAGAACAGACCTCTGTGCTGCCATCCGAGATGTGAGACTGAGCTGATTGAATGATAGAAATGCATGGTCAGGAAGACACACAGGTAGCACTCTGGGGACATATTTGTTGGGAGTCCTGAGAGTTAGCCAAGTGTGACATAGTGCTTGACAGCACCACAATCTGTTCCCCTGCTTAGATAATAATGTGACTTCTGTAGATCTTTGATACCACTGATAATTGCTCATTCAAAAGTACTGGCTTTTCTCCAAATTGGCCTCACTGGTTTTGTTCCTGCACCCACATTCAACATCACCAGCTTTCAGAGACTCTGTTGGAGATAACCACCGCCTCTTGCACACATTTCCCTCCCTGCAGGACCATGCCAACTTCTTCAGTTTGATCTCAGTCTCTCTCCCTTCCTTCCCCTCCCACTGAGCCACTAGGCCTATTCTGTACCAACCCCCTAGAGAGCAAAAATAGCAAACATGTAAAAAGCATCCTCTGACACTAATAAGTTAAGGATTACTCACTCTGACATTTCAGATGTTTACATTGCTACCTCTTAAATTTTTTATAAAATCATTTATTCCATTATGCTTACATCAGGACTTTGGAATCATTTATTCCATTAGGCTTACATCAGGCCTTTTGAAAGTAAGCTTCTCCCTAATTACGGAAAGAGTTTGAGAGAGGCCAGGTTCCTTCTTTGCTTAAGTCTGATATCATCTGCTCATCTAAGCAGCTAGTCGTTTGCTTGCCCACAGCTATGTTGGGTATGTTCTATCTTGGGTACACAGAACCTATGCTACACTCTAAATAGAAATTTATTCATCCTGGACTCACTCAGAAAGATGTTTTACATCACAACTATGTTCATTTCACTATACTGTTTCGTTGCCCTGGAAAATTATTGATGGGTAGCCAATGCAATCATCCCCAAGATTCCTGGGTAGAAATACTAAAGCTGATTTCACTTTTCTGCCATGTAGCATTTCCAATTGTTTAATATGGACAAAAGCCTGGAGGAAAATTATATAAATATGTATGATTTTGATTCCAAAATTTTCCCTCTCTGTCTTTTTTTTTCTCTCTTTCTTTTTTCAAGCTTTTTTCAAGCTTAAATTCCCACCTTAACAATGGATATAGAGACCCAACTAAGGCAAAGTGACCACATAGAGCTATAGCAAATGTAACCTGCCTTCATTACACTGTCCACTGTCCCTCCAAATTTTTTATAAGGACATGTGACTACCAGAGGCTTAATTTTATGCTGCATCATAATTCTTCCATACGTGAGATTTACATGACTATTTAGAAAGAGCTTGCACAATCTATAGACTTAATACTTCTACCGAATTAAATATTTACAGCATTGTGCACCCTCCTAAATTCGCATTTTTTTCTTCTTTAGAATAAAGGAGATCAGATCTCAGATATTCTGTGACATCTGGCTAGCCAAAATGCCAAAATGCTGCTTTTTCTCTTGGCAAATTGTCAAATATTGAAGCATACATACATACACACATGTATACACACACATATACACACAAATTTACTATAGAGAATGTAAGAAGCACAAAGCAAAGGAAATTGTCTATTCTGATCCAGAAGTCACCACTGTTAACTCTTTAATGTGTTTGCTTTCCATTTTCATCAATAGTATAGATATATAAGCAAAGTATCCTACTGCATGTATTACTTTGTTTTCTGCTTTCTTTTTGCACTTATCCTATCCTGAGTGTTTTCTTGTGTTATTAAGAATTCTGCTAAACCATCATTTTTAATGGCAGTGTAATATTCCATTGCAGAAATAGAGTTCATATTACCATTCCCCCAATTTTTTGGAATCTTAGGTTTTCTATTTTTGCTGTAACTCTGAATGAACAGCCATATACAAAAGTATTTGTGCAAATGAATATTTCTTCAGGATCAATTCCTAGTCCTGTAACTACTGGGTCAATGATAGGATACATAAGAAGAATATATACATTCAGGCTTTTGATACATAAGAAATCGAAACTATTTACTTCTCACCATACTCATGAGTGCCTGAGTTCATGGCTTTTGGCCAAATTTCAAAGAGCAGCAGTAAAAATCTCAACCTGATTTTGTATACTGGATTTGTTTTCCATTTTGCCTTCTGAGTGTTTAGTTGGGATATCCTCCAGTGTCCAAAGAAATGTTTCTGAAGCTCTTAGAATCTGTCAAGCTAGAGCAATTGACTTGCCTTAGCCTCTCAATTGCAATCAATTTCAAAAGCAAATCTCGTTTAACATCTATATACATGTGTATATCTATATCTATTACAGGTGTAGAAGTACCTGGCAGTGTAGTCAGCCCAAGAATGTATGAAGATATGTAGGACACACTCCACACTATACAAGCTTCTATACACTACAAGTAAAACTGGTCTTGAATTTTGACATTGTGATTTTCAAGACAGCTAGTGTATTGTCTTCTAGACTGGCTAGCTAGTTTGTGGTAGGCTCTGTCATTCATGAAAAGCGTGTGATTATGAAATTGGTATATTCTAAAAGTCTCTATTGGTGGAAAAAACTTCAGGTTGACTTCATGTTCTCTTCATTTAACTTTGCAGACCTCCTCAACTGATGCAAGTCCAGCTGAGGAATTTTCTGAACCTGAGGAAAATGCTGCAAGAGAAGAAAGGAAATTAAAAGACAACAGGGGGGAAAGGGAACAGAAGGATGAAGAAATCCCTGAAAATACAAACAATGAAAAGATTTCCATGGAAACATTACTCAAAGTGTTCAAAGGGGGAAGTGAAGCACAGGACTCTAACAGATTTGCCAGCCACCTAAAGATAGAGAACATTTATGCAGAGGTTGGTTAGATTATTTTGTAAAAAGTTGGCCTCAATTCTGAGCATATTTTTATGGAACGGTTCTCAAAATATATCATTGTATAGAAATTATACAGAATCTTTTTAGTAAATACAACTATTTTTTAACAGCTACTGGATTGTAAGGTTGATTGACTTCATATTCTTCTTCTTTAAAGGGCTTCATAAAAACATTTCAAGACCTAGGTGCCAAGAACCTGGAGCCAATTGAAGTTGCTGTTCTCTTGAAGCATCCTTTTATTCAAGACCTGATTTCAAATTATTCAGACTATAAGTTTCCTGTGAGTATTACCCCAAAGTGCTCTAATGTGGTTGGGCTCCGGTTCAGGACATGCTACGATGTTTCTAAATGTGAGCTGGCATGGAAGAGAAAGAAACTGGACTCTGCCAGGCCAGGCCAGGCCAAAATCTGGAGAAGCTAAGCTGGTAATCATACCAGGCCAGAAAGGTCAACCTGAAATATCCAAAGGGCAGCCAGCTTAGGCACAGTTGATAGGTGGTAGTTAAAGCTGGCTGGGTGACAGTGTTAGGATTGTCAGTGTAGCCATGTAGTGACCCTAGCCTGTGATTGAAGAGTTTGGAGAATAAGATTCCTCCTGCCAAAAAGAACTAACCAAGACAATGATCTCCAGCCAAGTGCTGACATATTCATTGTACTCTAATCACTCATGGTACACATCATCTCTGTAGTGGAAATGATAGTGTGTGCAAAAGGTTGGGCACCACTTCCATCAGGAAAACAGTGTGCAAGATGGAGAAACTAAGGACAAACCCAGAGAAACTGGACAAACCCAGCAGAAGAAAGGAAGAACTGCAACTCAGAAATCACATAACCACCAAGCAGGTCTGGACCACACGTGCTAAATGTGCATCCGCTAAGGCGAGTCCCGGGCCTTTAACAGCAGGGGCTAAGGAAGGCAGAGGCTGACACCAACTCCCTTTCATACTGTGGGACTACATCCCTCTCAGATACCAGTTTAACATGAAGTCTCCCTGTTTGGCTCCTGTGAGTAGTGTATTGAACTACAAAGGGTTTGCTGAGTTGAAAATAAAAGCACTTTCACTTTGGTAAAGTGTAGATTATGTATGTTCACTTCTCAATGACAACAAGTTACATTTTGCCGTTTTCTTCCTATACACACAAATGAAACTCTTCAGACTTAAATATCTTTCTGTGTGCCTAAATGTTTTTGTTCTAAATTGCTGATTCTTTAAAAATATTAAATTATTAATTAATATTAAAATTAATTTTACTGCCTGTATTAGTATAACTGAAGTTGATTTCTAACAAGCTAGCAGCTGTTTAGACACAAAGCCTATGCAGTAATGAAATACGATTATAGCATTTAAGAACACAGGCTCTGGACTCAGGTCATGGGACTGAATCTCAGGTCTACCCCTCAGTAGCTCCCTGACCTTACCTTTCTCTTAATCCTGGCTTTCTCATCTGTTAAATGGGGATGAGACATTCATATTGAAAGGGTGATGGTGAGGATTAAGTGAGGTCGTGCGTGTAAAGCACTTGGCATGGTATCTGACACAAGGGAAGGACTACAGAAATGATGGCTGTTAGGGGTACTATTCAATATTGATCACCTACTACTGAGACCCATGGCATAAGCTTCCATAGGAGAGAGAAAATTGAGTACATAATTTGGTCACTGCTCTAAAAAAAATTAACCCCTTTTTGCAAGATAATTTTTATATGCGGGAATCTCAAGAAAATGATGTAAGTTAAACCAACCAAGTGCAAAATTATAGGAATTCAATACATGACATTTTTGTGCTGGAAGCATGGAGGGAGTCTGCCCAAGAAGGAATAAACTGGGTCTTGAACGATGGCCAGGGTTTGGGAAAGTAGAGAGAGGGAAAGGGAAGTCTACATGGATTTTGCTGTTGGGGTAGGGAGGTAGCAGGGTCCTGGGTGAAGGCAAGGTCTGGGGAAGGCATGGAAGAAGGACTGCAGGAGCCCCACCCCATGAAGAGCCTGGGAAAGGTATAAAATGATCCCATTAAATTGGTAAGATCAGGCCAGATTGTGAAGAACCCAGATATCACACAGGAAAATGTGGATCCCATTTGAAAAGCAAGAGAGAATGAACAGACTGCTGAGCAGGGCATGATATGATATTTCTTCATCCCCAAGCATTCCTTGGGGATACTGTGCCGTAATATCATCCTGCACAACGTGGGTTCCATAGGCCCATCTCTCTAGACTGCATTTTAGCTTACATGCCCTGCTCCACTTATCAGGGAATAGCTCTCTTATGTTGAACCGGTAAAATAATTTGCAAAATTCTTTGGGATTATGTAAAATAGGACTTATTTTATGTTGCCGATTACAAGTAGGAGCATAAATTGATGCCGCAATTATTTCCTCTCATACTGGGAAGAAGACTCCCACAAAGTCAGGATGGTTTGAAAATATCTTCACTCTGAGCAGAGTGATTAAATACAATAAACTTGCAGGGAAGATTCTATTTGACATTTTGCTTGAGGAAAGAAAATAGCCAACGGATGGCTGCCTTCAAGAGTTAGCCTTTCCGAATAGGTGCTCTGACTTCCCAGGAAAGCTGTCATCCATAGGACTCCCTGCCCTGCCTTTTTTTTTTTTTTTTTTTTGTTATTGTTTGAGACAGTTTTGTTCTTGTTGCCCAGGCTGGAGTGCAATGGCATGATCTGGGCTCACTGCAACCTCCACCTCCCGGGTTCACGCGATTCTCCCGCCTCAGCCTCCTGAGTAGCTGGGATGACAGGTGCCTGCCACCACACCCAGCTAATTTTTTGTATTTTTATAGAGATGGGGCTTCACTATGTTGGCCAGGCTGGTCTCGAACTCCTGACCTCAGGTGATCCACCTGCCTCGGCCTCCCAAAGTGCTAGAGGACTCCGTTTAAGTTATACATTCCCCTCATTTCTGAAGGAGTGTCAGCAATTAGCAATGTTAACTGAAGTACTATCGGTATTTGGAGCAGCACAGTTCCTCTTTGAAGATAACTGTCCCAAGTGTGGCAGAATACCTAACATTTCAGGCCCTACCCCCTGTATTCCAGGAGTATCCTGACATTCTGACCTCCAAAACTACCTCTGCCTGCACATTTGCCAAACCTTCCTTGGTGCACAGTACCCCTCTGGCTGAAAGCCGCCCAGCGGAGGGTGTCTGTCTTCTGTTAACCAGTTTCACAATACCAGTAGCACTTGGCATTCTCATAGCAGAGAGTGAGTTAGTGAGTGAGTTCATTGCCAGAATGTTTCTCTAAGATATACCCGAGTCATCTAGTTTAACTCTTCCTCCTCACATCGTCCACACCTCGTCCTGGTCACTCCACGAAGGAATCTAATTAGAGGCCAGTAAACTACCACCAGTGGGAGTCATTCGTATGATGGTCCATCAAGAAGAGTTGTGCCTGTGTCCTGAAAAGTCTAAATTCTGATATTTACAGTGAAAAAAAGGGTCCCTTTCCAGTAAGGGGTTCTATTCTCATTTTTGCTAACAACAACAACAACAAAAGGAATGAAGGGATGGAGAGAAAAGAATCTTTGAAGAACCACTGCACTTGTCCTGTCATTTTTTGCTTCAGATATCCATGTACAAGTAAATAGATCACATTTTTATAATACACTTCAACCACAGTGATGTCATTTGAAGATCTTTCAAGATAAGAAGAGCAAAAGCTAGAGTGTGGTTTTTCAGGTTAAAATGTTGTTTGCTATTATAAACAGTGGCAAGTGAAGGTTGTTGCCTAACAGCTTTATGTTTACAAGGTTCTTGTTTAGAAGTGACAATGTTTTAAGATATATATTTGAAAACACTAAGTATGCATAATTGTAATAATGTATTAAGGTGGACTGGTTTTGTGGTTATGAGAGTGGGCTCTGGAACTTCACTGACTGGGTTCATACCTATGAAGTGTGTGGCCTTAGGTAAGTGACCTCAAAGTGCCTTGGTGTCTGCATCTGTAAAACAGGGCCAATTATCATAGTCACCTCATGGTGGGGTGGGGGGGAATTGTACAGATTAAATGAGATAATACATATAAAGTACTTAGCTCAGTTCCTGGAAGATAGAAAGCACTCAATAAATGTGACATACTACTACTACTACTACTACTACTACTACTACTACTACTACTATTAGGTTGGTGCAAAAGTAGTTGTAGTTTTTGCCATTACTTTCAATGGCAAAGAACCACAATTACTTTTGCACCAACCTCCTTCTACTACTGCTGGTCTGTAGTAGTTACCGTGCACAGTAAATAATTCTGAATCATGTGCAATTATATGTGGATGGACTAGTGAGCTGGCATCTAATCTCTTGAATGCATATGTCTTATCTTTGGAAAAAAAGAAGGACTTTCACTGGTGCAGGACCATGATGATAAAGGGTCCAAACACGTCCCAGGAAGCCTCTGGTCCATACCTATGTGGAAGTTCCAGATTTTGTGTTGGACATTATAGGTATTCAGCTAAAGTCACTTATTTAATTTCCACTTTCATAGGCCTTGTTTAAAAATGTTATTTTCAAATAATTCTCCTAAATTATTAAAAAAATGATTTGTGTAAATATAACAAGATCAGTGAGGATATTGGAACTGCGTTGTTGGTGAACAAAGTCAATTTCCTGTGATAAATATATATTTATAAATGTAAATGAATAAACAATTTTCTCTAAAAACTTAATAACTTTAGTCTCTTGTGATGAACACAGACTCAATTGTTATACATCTTTTATAACAAATCTGTAAATCAAGCATATTACCTTATCATTGAGGTTTATATTCAATGGGAGACAGCAAGAAATCTTTTAATGTTAAAATCAGAATATCACCAAAAAATATCTTATGAACAAATGAATCAGGACCCAATTACATTAGGATAACATACCTATAATTGTAAGTGTGAACTGAAGGAGACTTTCATCCCTCTGTGTCTTCAAGGCACCTGACTTTAAAGTACTCTCTAAGCTTCTCTTTATCTTTATAACAAAATATGATGGCTGCTTCAGTGCTTTGTGTTTTCAAAGCACCAGTGTCAAACATTTTCTGGCTTTCACAGGCTCTTCTCCATTCACTGCTACTGAAAATTATGGTCCCTGATTTCAGCTATAAATTTAGCTAAAACTGGTTTAAATATATCTGGAGCTTATCATTTTCCCCATGCTATGGAGTGTCAGATAATCACAAGTTAGCTTGTTCCTTCATCCTCAAATTAACTTCTGATAATATTAAAATGACATTAGTTATTATAAACATACTATATAAAGACGACATGTTATTAAGAATTGTAGTGGGCTGGGCACAGCAGTTCCCATCTGTAATCCCAGCACTTTGGGAGGCTGAGGTGGGATGATTTCTTGAGGCCAGGTGTTTGAGACAAACCTGGTCAACAGAGCAAGACTCCTCTCTACAAAAAATTTTAAAATTAGCTGGACGTGATGACATGTGCCTGTAGTACCAGCTACTTAGAAAACTGAGGTGGGAGGATTTCTTGAGCCTCGGAGATTGAGGCTGCAGTGAGCTATGGTCTTGCCACAGCACTCCAGCCTGGGTGACAGAGCGAAACTCCATTTCTAAAAAAATAAATAATAAATGAAAGCATTGTACTGGGTAAGACTAGAAAAGTCAATGGGGAGCAGTTTTCTTTTCCATTTGGTTCACTTAGCATTGACCTGTGGCTTTAGGAGATAAGGAACAAGATCTCTAAAGAAAATGATTCACTATGATCCCTCACAGTGACTGATAGAAGCAATGCATAGAAGCAAGGGTCAACACAAATGGTGAACAAATTCATGTCTTCTCAACTAAAATGATCACAGTCAAATTGAAGTCTTTGAAACTCAGCTCTGAGGAAAAGGAACTTATATTGTTAAAACACTTCTCTAAATTTGTGAAATAAAAAAAAAAAAACCTAAAAGCTACCTAAATGCAATTCTGTATTTTTCATGTGTTGGTACTCCTTCTACATTGTGATAATAGTTTAAATATATTTTGAAAAATATCTGTGATTTAAGATGTAAGATAGCTGTATAGCAAATGAAAAACAGATCATTCTTTCCCTGATGTTTTTTAAATGAAAGAATGAGACAGTTTCAGGAAAGTAATCTTTTGTTTTAAAATTCTACAAATCTATAGACATGATTAATTTAGCATTAGCATTTTCTTTCATAGAAGGTGAATACTGGTTTTTGTATTCATTCATAAGGAAATAATCTTTTAACTTGCAGATTTATTATATGCCAGGTTCTGTGTAACTGCTTTTACAAATGTTAATTAACCTAATATGACAACTGCATTATTAGGCATGGAAACTGGGGTTCCAAGATCTTAGATAGCTTTCCAAAGGTACAAGTAGTAAGTCTCAGGGTGGGATTAAAACTAAATGGAGAAGTTTGCTCAGTGGAAAAAAAGAAATAAAAGCTGTTTAATGGTTGCCATGTACTATGTGATCATTTATTAGTATTTGTGTAGCATAGTATTGATCATCCTTTATTAGCATTTGTAACTTCTCTTTGAACCATTTGTCTTAGGATATTAAAATAATTCTCCAAAGGAGTGAACATGTACAAGGAAGTGATGGAGAGAGATCACCTTCAAGACATACAGAGGAAAAGAAATGAGGACAAAAGAGTGTGATTTTTGTAATTCAGCAATAAATCTTGCAAAAATTAAATGTGACCATGGTGTTTGTCATATATGTTATGATTTTAAGTATAGAAATGAACCCTACCAGTTTATTATCAGCATTGAAGAGAACCTTCCTTAACTTGGAGAATATTTCATAATAAAGAGAGAAAAAGAAAACCAAAGTAAAAATCCAAAATAAACAGCATGCATTTTGAAGTGATTCTGAAAATGGAAGGCGCCAAAACAATATGTTCAAAAATAAAGAAGTCATGAAAACTCCCTATGAGGGCTATCTACATTAGGCAGATATAGTGAAAATTTCCCCAAAACTCCACATCAGCACAGTGCTTCTAGGTACATCTTATAGTTCTTGCTCCATATGCAGTAAAATTTCCAGGTTTATTTCAGTAGCCAAGAAGAAGGCTGCATAATTGAACTGCTAGTAAAGCTTTGTTCCCATCATCTATTCGTAATTATTTCTTAATAGAATATATTTCCTTCATAGATAGATGTACAATTTCATCTTTTTGCTTGATAAGTTGGTGACTCAAATTCAATGACACTTATCAAGAAACTTTCAAGAATGGTGATGTATTCTCAGTGGCTGGGCTGCTTCTGTGATAACCCCTGTGGGTCTCCTCATTGACTAGATCCTCCTCTTCTGCTCAACCTCTGAGTGTAGGAGGGCCTTCTCCATCTATGGTCAATCCCTGGATGATCCACTGATTTCCATGACTTCACGGGTATTATAGAGTCTCCCAACACTGAAATTTCTATTCCTACCTTCATCCATAATCCAAATTTCTCTGTCTTAATGGCCCCCCATTTTCCACATGGATGACTAATAGTCATCCCAAACTCAGCGTGTCCGGGGTGAATTTCTGATTTTCCTCTTCCTCAAACCTGCTCCTCTAAGCCCTCTTTCATTTTAGGCAACTGTGTCCTGCTATTCAAACCAGAGAACTTGAAGTCATCCTTGAGTTGCCTCTCTCTCTCATATCCTACCTCCAGTCTATCACCAAATCAGGTAGGATAGACCCTGAAAATGCATCTAGAACGTGATCTTCTTTACTTCTTTGTCGCAGGAAGTCTGGTCCAAGCCATCACCATCTCTCGTTTGGATTACTGCAGTATCCGGGTAACCAGTGATCCTGTTTCTGTTCTTACTCCCCCTACAGGCTGTTTTTAAGCACCGCAGCCAGAGGGGACCTTTTATAATTCAAGTCAGGCCATGTTACACTTCTGCTCCAACCCTCTATGTCCTGTGTCACCCAGAATGCAGCTCAAGTCCTCATCTTGATCTTACCCTCGCTACCTCTTTGACCCCATCTCCTGTTCTCCTCTTTCTCACTGCTTAAGTCACAAAACTACCTTGCCCATCTTGGAACCCACCGGGCACACTCCTGCCACAGGGCCTTTGTGCTTGCTATTCTCTCTGCTTAGAATGATTTTCCTCCCACATCTCTACATTATTTGTCCCACAAATTCCTGCGAGTCTCTGCTCAAATGTCACTTTATCAATAAAGCTTTCTCTCACTACCTTATACAAAATAGAAGCAACTCACCACATCTTACCCCCACGCTTACTTTTTTTCCCCATCACACTTATCAGCGTCTAACAAATTACAGTATATTTTACTCTGTCATCTATCACTCCAGTCAGTTGTAAGTTCTGTGAGGTCAGAGTTTTGTGTATTTTCTTTGTTGCTGTGCCCCAGAACCTAAGACTCAAAACCATACCAGTTTTATGTTATGTTGATACATTTGTGCAAAATATGTGAGAAAATCACATTTAAATTGATCACTACGTCAATGAGCAGCCCAAGGCAATTCTTATTGTTAATGGGAATTCTAATTCTAATTCTACAAAGAGACACATTTCCTAATTTTGCTTCTTGTGGGGTAAAGTTCACTTGAAGCTTTATTCCAAGAGCACTTATCTTCAAGCTAATGGAGGATACTGATCCAGATGATCCAGATGTGTGCTTGGGAGATGGAGAAGAAGCCCTACCTGAGATTACAAAATTTCAATTTAGCTGATTCACATGTGGGCCAACAGGGTAGTTCTAGTAATTCTAGAGAAGAGAGAAGAAGAATATCTGAAAACAGAGTTCAAATCAATAAAATATCATAAGGACATAGGCAGTAAGCAAATCCACATTTCATTAAGAATTGAACGAGACAAGGCAACAATACATTGCAATAGAAAAACACCAAAGCATAGCAAGCAGCATTCCCATAATAATTTTTAGCACAGTGTGGTTAAATAGGAAAATTATAGAATCTCTCTTTTGAGGCTCATTAACTCCTCTAAGCAGTAGGATGGCAACCAGCACACAAAGTGTCTCCTGGTCTTTGCCAGATCAGAGTCTCTTAATCATCGTCAGAATGAAGCAGGTCTGGTGACTAGGCATGAGCCAGAGTCTCTCTCACTTCTTCCACTGTTTGCACATTTATCTCCTACCCCTATTTGCTTATCATAGCATGATCTATTTAACACATAACCGCAATCTTATCTGACCTTGCTACTACTCACTTATTTTCACACGTCTTTAGTAAACATCTCATTGCATTTCCCACAAGCTCTGATCCAGATGTCTTTTTTATTTTCCACAATGTTGGTCCCACCTCTATTTTCTTTATAAAGGCAAAAGAAATAATAATAGCATGTATTGAGCACTTGCTATGGGTTATGAGGCTATGGGTTATGCTATGTTGCCTGCATAATTTTCTTATTTTTGTCCTTGTAATAATGCTCTGGATTTGCTATTACTTTCCCCTTTACAGGTGAGGACACTGAGTATCAGAGAGGTTAGGTGACTTGCACAGGATTGCCCAACTAGGCTCAGGCAGAACTGTGATTCAACCCCAGTAGAAACCAAGGTCAAAGTCCATGCTCTTTCCTCCACAACACATTGCCTCCCTTTGAGATGGGAATCTCTGAGAGCTGTAAGAATGTCCAGTGTGAGCCTTTTCACTTTCCCTCTTACCTCTAACAGTGCCAAACTTTGCTGCTTCATGTAACCTCTGCATCCATACTTATTCTCTCATCCTTCCCTTCAGTCCCAGAGTACCAAACCTCTTAAAGTCTGTTTGTTCCTATCATGCTATAGGTCATAATCCCTCCCCGACCTCTAAAACCTTAGTCTATCATTATTTCCAATATTGTCCGTTTTTGGTCTGTCTCCTCTGGCCACTTTTCCTCAGGATATAAACCTGTTCAAGACTTAAAAGATATGGGGGAAAGCTCCTTCCTATAACACTACTCTACTTATGCCTAGAGTTACTTTTCTGTCTTTCTGTTACTGTTTTCTTTTACTGTCAGACTTCTTAAAATAATAATTTGCCCTCATTCCTCCTACTTTACCACCTGGCAGTTATTTTTATGAACAGATATTCAATTTTGTCAGATAATTATTTTCTGCATCTAAAAATTTATCATGTTTTCTCTTTTTTAGTATATTGATATGGGAAATTACTTAGTTTAATTTTGAGTGATGAACCAGCCTTGCATTCCGGGAATGTATTACACTTTTTGTATAAAAATGGATTTGAGTTACTAATATTTTCTTGAGAGTTTTTTGACCTGGGTTTGAGAGAGATATTGGTCTATAGTTTTATTTTCTTGTAATATACTTGGTTTTCATAGCAGGTTAATTCTGGCATCATAAATGAGTTAGTATGCATTCCTTCTATTTTATAGAAGAGTTTATGTAGAATTAGTTTTTATTCCTTAAGTATTTCCAATAAAGCCTCCTGACCCAGAGTTTTCTTTGTTGGAAGAATTTTAATTACTAATTCAACTTATTTAATAGCTATGGGAGTGTTAAGATTATCTGTTTCTTCTTGAGTGAGATATGGTGTCTTTCAAGGAATTTGTCCTTTACATCTAAGTTCCTAAATTTATTGACAAAAAATTTGTAATATTCCCTTACTATTATTTTAATATTGGTAGGTTCTGTAGTGATCACCTCTTTTTATTCCTGATATATGTTTTTTGTCTTTTTTCTTGGTCACTCTGTCTAGAGATTAATCAATTTTATTCATCTTTTCAAATAACCAGCTTTTTAATTTTATTAAATTTTTATCTACTATTTTTCTGCTTTGCAGCCAATTTTTTAACCGGTAAAATATCTTGCTTTCTCCTTGCTGATCCACTGACACTTACCCCTCAGAAAGTTCCTAAATGGCCTTTCAATAAACAAATGCAGTAGCAATTTATCTCCATATTTGTATCCTGTTAATCACTGCTCATTTTCAAAATTTTATTCTCCCTTGGATTACAAGAGCGACTACAAACTCTGCTAACTGTCCTTTTATCTCTATAATTACTTCTTCTTATGCAGTTTATTTTCTCTTCCTATGTCTCATTCCATACTCTCTTGATTATTCCAACCATCTACTTATCTTCCATTCTCATCGGTATGTAAAGGACTTAAATATTTTTCTTCATCTCTGACTTCTGTGACCTCCAGAAGCTCACACACATCTACCTACTAGCCTGAAAACCTGCTAGGCTTCTTAGATATAATCTCCAAATTTGAGTCTTCATCATTACTCATCTCTTTCCAGATACAGGGCATTTGGACATCAATAGGGCATTTTTACAGTTATTCATATCTCCATGATATCCTTGGGAACAAGGTAGACAAATACGGCTAGATGCAAAGACAAGTGAATTTACAACTGGTGAAATAACTTTAGCAAACACAGAAGATTCACACATGGGTTATTCATTAACTGTCTTCCTCACTGGACTGATGACTAGAGGGGATAGTGACCATTTCTGTCTTATTCACCTCTGTGATACAGTCCATCAACAAAGATATTCAAAGAGAGGTATAGAATTCATGTTAATTAGAATTGTGGTTGACATAAAGTTGAAAGAGATTGGAATTAAATTATGTTTACCAAGAGAAAGAGGACCCAATAATTTCCTGAAGGATGAGTCCCACCTAACAAGATTGAGATACTAATATTAGGTAACAATAGATAATAATAGCTAGTATTATTGAGGGTTTACTGTGAGCTAGGAACTGTGCTAAATGCTCCTTATCTCATTTAGTTCTGACAATTCTGTGAAGTAGGTACCCTTAAGATTGCCATTTATATATGAAGAAATGAGGTTTAGAGAAGTTACGTAACTTGCCCAAAGATATACAGCTGGTAAAAAACAGACACAGACTAGGAACCCAATACTAACCCCAAAAGCCCTCCTCTTACCCAGTTGTCTATGCTCAGGTACAAATAACCCACCACACAAACACAGGATGAAGCATGGCTTAGCAGTGTTTAAAAATAAAAACAAAAGGCTTTGTTCAACGTCAAGTGAATCTAATTGGCTGTGTTATGTGGCCCCAGGAGAACCCATTATCTTCAGAGAATTGGTGGTAATAAAACAGCTCGATAATGGATGTGCTGACTTTCCACTGATATGTGGTGGTCAGACCTCAACTGCAGTTCTGGATAAAGTTAATGGCCTCACAATTTAATATATGTGAACTCTATGCAGATGAACTGGGATATATGTCAGTTCTATACACATACACGTGTGACTGAAGTGAGGAAACTTCATCCTTGAGAAGAGAAGCTTCAGATTTGGGGGACAAGGAAGAGAAACTTCAGATTTAGGGGAGCTATCACCAACCATCTGAAAACCTGTTTAGATGAAGCATCCTTTCCGGGCCTCCAGGGATGAACTAACACTAGTGGTGAATGATAAAGCATGAGAGATTTCAGTTGACCATCGAAAGCTATGAGCTCCCTCTCACCAAAAGCACAGAAGTTTTCTGACAAAGGCCAGGTTCACTGTAGCAGGGAAGTTGACAGCCATGGCAGGAGCCCAGTCCTGCTCTTTGTCCTGCTCCTCCTGAAATTTCATCTCTACTGAATCAGTTGCTCAGCTCTACTACCCAAACTTCTAACTCCCCAAAGGGCCCTTTCAGCTTATCCTTTATCATGTGTGATTCTCTCACTTCTCTAGAACACTCTGACTAGGCTTATCACACTGTGAGCATCCCAGATTTCCTTGCACTGGGACTCCAGGCCTCAGAACCCAATACCATACCCAGCCACTTAGTTGCTGTACTATCCGGGCCAGTCTATGGTTCCCTAACAGATTATTAAAGTGGGAGACGAGGGAATACCAACATCAGATGTAGCAGTTGACTGGATGACCTTGTAGCCCCTTCCATTTCTGAGGCTCTACAGGAAGAGTTACTCCTCCTAACTTCCCATTCTATATTAATGACAACATCTGTGGTTCTTCTGGTCTCCCATACTCAAAACTTCAGTGCTGTCCTTGCTTCCTCATTCTCTCTCTCCCGTCATACCCAAGTCTTACTGGTTACTCTTTGTAAATTTTTCTCACAATTTTCCTCTCCTTTGGGTTCCCACGGTCACTACTCTATTTCAAAAGCTCTCAAAATATTTTTTCTAGACTTGAAATACTCTTCAATTGACCCCCTCTGTATCTTCTCCCCAATCCTCTATATTTCTTTCACAGCACAGTCTCTACTCTACTCTCAACATAATATTCCTGAAACTCTGATTCAGCATGTCACATTTTTGCTTAAAAAACCTTCCTTCTGAGGCCAAGTATGGTGGCTCACACCTGTAATCTCAGCACTTTGGGAAGCCAAGGTGGGAGGATTGCCTGAGGCCAGGTGTTCAAGACCATCCTGCTCAACATAGTGAGATGCCATCTCTACAAAAAAATTAAAAGCTAGCTGAGTGTGGTGGCATGCACCTGTAATCTCAGCTACTAAGGAGGCTAAGGTGGGAGGGTCACTTGAGCCCAGGAAATCAAGGCTGCAGTGAGTTATGATCACATCACTGCACTCCAGCTTTGGTGACAGAGCAAGACCCTGTCTCTACAAAAAATATATATTTTTTTTAGTTAGCTAGATGTGGTGGTGCGTGCCTGTAGTCCTAGCTACTCAGGAGGTTGAGGCAGGAGGATTGCTTGAGTATGGGGGGTGAGACTATAGTGAGCCATAATTGTACCACTCCACTCCAACCTGGGCAACAGAGTGAAACCTTGTCTCAGGAAAAACACAAAAATCCCTTCCCTCTGACCCCTCCCTACTAAATGAATTTTAGATTTCATAGAATGTTTTTCAGAACCTGACTCTATTATATGTTTCAGTGCTTACTCATCTTTTTCTCACACTCAACACCCAACTCAGCTTCACTCAGCATAGCTTCTGGCACTTGTCGTATACTTAATAAATTTGGAATGAATTAATTAATGAAGATGGAAGTCACCTACTAACAGAAGTGGAGATGAACTCTTTAGAGTGGAGATGTTTCTATAATCTTATATGTACCTTATGCTAGATCTATAGAGAGAATTGAATTAATGTTTACAGGATTGTGTGTGTGTGTGCAAATGAGCGTGTGAAAGTAGAAAGAATGTCACTTTTCTTTTCCCTAGCTGACCCCTTGTAGCTCAGGATAGATGAGACTAGGCACCATGAGGGTGCATCTACTAGAGGCTGAGAAGCTCTAGTCTACTACATGAAAGCTAATGAGAACCACAAAGTCTATTATAATCAGCTGCTTTTAGGACCTGGAGCCTGGTCTAATCCTAAACAGGTCAGCCCTGCAGCTTGACATCCAGACTGTATCTAACCCCTCCCCCACTCTCTACCCATTTCTTACCTAAACAAAGGGTGTTCTAACTCTGCCTCAACACCCTTTGCAACTTATTTTATCTCCTTTCATACTTTATTGAACTTGACTTCTAACAAATTCATATTGCCTATTGGCATAGCTCCTACTGTCTCCAGTAGCTTTTCTGCCATATTCTCTGGCAAAGACATAAGACTTAGCAGGGCATCCTTCGTTAGTTACTAGATACATCGCTGAACATTCTATTGAGCCAGGGACAAGCAAATGCACAAGCACATTCACTCACAGATCTTAGCATAAGGACTGGGTGAAATCTTGTTTTCAAGCTTGTTTCAAAACAAATCTGGAAAGAGATGCCACCAAAGTCTTGTGGCTGAAGTTCAAAGCCCCAGAGGGCCGCACTGGGCTCAAAGCAGTGCCTTGAGCACTCGAGTTCCAAACACAGGCTGTTGTGTCTTTGCTCACTTCACACTAACCACACGGAGAAAATAGCGACAGCCTCACCTTGCTGTGCCCCCACAAACCTGGCTGAAACCACAACATCCTTCTTGTGTATGGCAGACTCCACCATGCACTCCAGAGAGTGAGGCTCACTCTTCTCCCAACAGATTTCACTGTGAGCCCATTTCATGGTAACATCCTTTTAAATTAAAGAGAGTTTTGCACCATGCTCCCTCCAAAAGTGTCCAAAGGAAGAGCATCCTCGACTGGAAAACATCACTTAGCTTTCTGATGCTACAGGAGCCCTTTACAATTTATTTCGGAATTTAACTACCCTTTATAAAAGGTTTGCCCATTGTGCCAGGTGCATGCTTGGCAAGTTCCTTTAAAATACTAAGATGCATATATTGCTGTTATTTCTTTCAGAGGGCAATTTCCTCCAAGCTGATAAACATGTTTCTAAAGATTGCATTTTCCTAAGGAAACTGGGAAAAGTAGCAAGCAGGTGATAATAAACACTTTTTGGAGGTTTTGCATGTGCCAGCTACTATTCTAAGCACTTTGTAATAATTAGATCATTTAATCCTCATGCATAGGCAACCTTATAAGGTGAGTATATCACTATCTTCATTATACAGAAAAGGGAGCTAATGCATGAAGGGGTTGAGAAGCTCACCTGATTCATAGCCAGCAAGAGGCTAGGATTTTCACCTAGGAAGGGATCTGTCTCCAGAGCCTTTGCCCTTAACCATCTGACTAGACTAGACTACCTCTCTGTCACCTATGGGCCATGTAGAGGCATCTTGAGGGATGACCAAGCATGTAAAGTCCCCAAGAGCTTCTCTGAGCTAAGGACTGAGCTTCCCAACCCTCTGCATTTTGTGCATCTGCTCCCTACTGCAAAATTTTGCATGGCCAGGCACACTGGCTCACACCTGTAATCCCAGCACTTTGGGAGGCTGAGGCAGGTGGATCATTTGAGGTCAGGAGCTCAAGACCAGCCTGACCAACATGGTGAAACCCTGTCTCTATTTAAAATTCAAAAATACCCAGGCAGTAGTGGCGCACACCTGTAATCCCAGCTACTCGGGAGGCTGAGGCAGGAGAACCGCTTGAACCCAGGAGACAGAGGTTGTGGTAAGCCAGGATCAAGCCACTGCACTCCAGTCTGGGTGACAGAATGAGACACTGTCTCAAAAAAAAAAAAACAAAAAACAAAAAACAAAAAAACTTTGCCATTGGGGCCTTAGCGTATGAAACCTGATTTCCTTGAGCTATGTACCTCTTTTGCAGCTACTTGGCTTGCGTCATCTAGGTTCCTAATGTCCGTATCCTCACCCCCTGATTCTGGTCTCATATTTCTCGTCACAGTATTCTTTTCTTTGACCATCTGAACTTGCCCTGGGTCATCTACTCACTGACTAGCCTCACAGCTCAGCAAGAAGGGTCTAAACTCTTTGTCATGATAAACACTTCAGACTGATGACAGTGGAACAGATGAGCCCACAGAATATGCTCCTCCAAATCAGCCCCTCTGCTGCAGAGGGGTCATGATAAATTCAGGCGCCTCTGTAAGCCTAGTAGCTGCTTGTAATGGCCCAATGGAGGAGCATGTGCTAGAACTGAATTTCTTCAACTGCATGATTATGAGACACGGGGACATGGGCTGCAAACATAGATGATAAAGATTTAGCAGGCAATTAGAAAATGTGTAGCAGGCCAGACTTTTCCACAAATGGCTTCTCAATCTATTTTTAAACCTTCCCACTTTAAAAAAGTGAGCACAAGATAGATTTTGCTTTCCTTTTAACTCTTCTAGAAGAAAACAGAACACAAGCACTATGATAAACAGCAATTGCCGGGCGTGGTGGCTCACATCTGTCATCCCAGCACCTTGGGAGGCCGAGGCGGGCAGATCACCTGAGGTCAGAAGTTCGAGACCAACCTGACCTACATGGAGAAACCCAGTCTCTACTAAAAATACAAAACTGGCAGGCACAGTGGTGCATGCCTGCAATCCTAGCTATTTGAGAGGCTGAGGCAGGAGAATTGTTTGAACCCAGGAAGCGGAGGTTGTAGTGAGCTGAGATTGTGCCATTGTACTCCAGCCTGGGCAACGAGAGCAAAACTCCATCTCAAACAAACAAACAAAAAACAGCAATTGACCTTCATCTTCAGTGCTGGAGAGGCCACAGGGCATGGCAATGGCTGTCACACATTAACTGGTTGCTACCAAATATTATCTGGGAGTGCTGTGGGAAGCCAGAAACTCAGATATTTATGTAAAATCTCTTAAATTTTAAGTATTGACATCCAATTCAAATATTCCACAACACTATGTGGTCTAGCTTTGTGTAAACCAAATAAATACGTTCGTGGAGCTTGTATATATGGCCTGTGGTTATCAATTTTTCAAGGTCAGATTCAAGCAAGTCAGAGAAGGTGTGGGCTTGGCAGTGAGGGGACAGGCTTCAAGTCAAGGCGTCACAGTTTAAAACTATCTGCCCAGGGCCACCACTAGCTCATTCAGGGCCCTTGTGTCTCCTCACAAGTCACTCTCTGGGAGGATAAATGATAAAAAGACATCCCTTCCTTCAGACTGATGTAGCACATGGCAGGGAACAAAGATTGGCTAACAGAGGTTAGCTTCCATTCTCCTCTCAACTGGTTACATTATGACAGAGCATAAGCCACCCAACCACAGGCGGCTGCTTTAGGTGGCCCCAACCAGCAAACCTGGACACTCAAACCATATGGGTGAAAAAATTTAAAAATCTTAGGAAGGAAGACAATCAGCAGCCAAGTTCCCCAGTTATTGCTCTTCAATTCCAAGGCTGCCAGTCATTTGATTCCTGGGAGTCTAGGGGTGCGCAGTTGGCTCAAAATCAGAGCTACAAGCCTCTTGACAGCCTGATTTCACATCAGCTGTATCTCTGGCCCACACTAGACACACAGGGTTAGAAGTGAGATACTATACAGATGCGTGGGATGAAGCTGAGTCTTAAAGAAACCTATAAGTGGTAGAGTAGGACAGGCCCCAAGAACAAGCCTGCAAACACATTGCACAACCTGTCGATCCATTTGCCCACACATTCCTTTGCATTAAGAGGATGTTTAGGCCAGGCGCAGTGGCTCATGCCTGTAATCCCAGCACTTTGGGAGGCCAAGGAGGGTGGATCACAAGGTCAAGAGATCAAGACCATCCTGGCCAACATGGTGAAACCCCGTTTCTACTAAAAGTACAAAAATTAGCTGTGCATGGTGGTGTGTGCCTGTAATCCCTGCTACTCGGGAGGCTGAAGCAGGAGAATCGCTTGAACCTGGGAAGCAGAGGTTGCAGTAAGCCAAGATTGCGCCACTGCACTCCAGCTTGGCAACAGAGTGAGACTCCGTCTCAAAAACAAAAAAAAAAAAAAAAAGAAAAGAAAAAAGAAAGAAAGAAAGTGTTTAGCAATGCACCTTTGTGAAACTTTCAATTTAATCTGCAAAACTAAACTGAAATG
Organism: Piliocolobus tephrosceles; assembly: GCF_002776525.5. Lineage (NCBI taxonomy): Eukaryota > Metazoa > Chordata > Mammalia > Primates > Cercopithecidae > Piliocolobus > Piliocolobus tephrosceles. The sequence goes on from NC_045437.1 coordinate 34,829,120, forward strand.
GAAAAGCCAGCACGGTTTCCTGTAACCACCCCTCCAATACCACTATTTTCAGGCTACGGTCACTGAGATGGTGATTACCATCTACCCACATATCAATTGTAATCACACTGTTGGTCTGGAAATCACAGATGGGGGATCTATTTCCAAATTGGCTGCAGGCTCACTTCACAAGGCACTCCTCTCCTTTCACAGAAATTTTCAGGAACAAGAGAGCATGGAGAGAAAATGTATTCCCCATAACCACCCCATCACACAGTTTCCTTTCATGGCCACCAACACACCTTTTTTTTATTCTTTGGGGAATAAAGTAAGATTTTTATTGAGAATAAAATGCGTCTTCTGAGAACCACATTACTGATTCTAGTGGAGCATTGAGGGAAAGCATCCCCTTTGTTCTCCTCCCATCCTCTGTTCCCTTCCTTCTGTCCCAGGACCCAACCATCCACACCAGACATTCCCCAGAGCTGAGCTGCACAAGGCAGCATGCAGCATCGCAGAACCTGAGAACAGAGAGCAACCTCCTCCTCACTCCATCATCCTGTGAGGGGCTGGGTGCTGCTCTCTCCCATGCAGAATGGAACTGATTTCCATTTCTACTCTAGAGAGGGCAAGAAAAGGGGACTAAGGTTTAGGTAGGACTGACCTTGCTGTAGAGCCAATGACTGAACAGCTGGCTGGACTCTTGCCCCTGGAAGCTCCTTAAGAGTTTTGTGGATCATATCTGCTTTGCCATGAAACCCTCTGATTCAGGTACTAGAGCTCAGAGAAGTCCAAGCAATAAACGATTATTTCTTTTGAGTGTAGATTTTTTGCTGTGAATGTAGCAGGAACCCCAGCGTAAATTTAATTTGGGACTCAGAGGCCCATATGCAGGAGGTATAATCCTGAGACAAAATATACCTTGAACATCAAAGAAACAAGGGCCCAGCAGCTAGATTTTATGACAAGGCCATGGCCACAGTGTGCTTTCTGATACTTGGATTTGTCTTCTCGGAAAGCCCTGATACCCATGGCCTCAGGAGAGAGGAACCTGTTAAGTAAATGCCAAAAGTGGTGTTTCACTAACATCCTGGGACCTGGCACCTTCATACCCCTAAAGAAGACAGACTAAGTTATTTCCTTTCATCCACAAGAATGTCATGCAAGCTTTGTCCCCTCCACCCTACACACATGCTAGGACTCCGGTGTCCCAGCTATAGCTGGAGACAGATGCCCACTGGGAGAAAGAAGCTGCTCTGTAGAAGAAAAAAAAAAATTCCTGGCAGGAGTGTTGTTACCTGAAAGCAGGGGACAAAGCCAATGAAAAGTAAGAAATGGCAGATTATTTGGTGGCCAACCAGATGTTTGTGAGCATTAATGAGTACAACTCCCCCACCATAAAAAAGTCCCCCAAATAGTTGGGCAACATTTTCTAGGTTGGCGGTCCTGAGAGAATGGGTGCGTTTGGGTACATGAGCCAAACAAATTTGAACCGTTGCTCTTAATGTAAAGCCATGGAGACCCAAAAGATTGTGGCTCCTGGAGAAAATAGATTTCAAAGACCGATATATTTTAACCTTTGGAGACTTTTTAGAAGTTGCATATATTTTCAATTTAGCCTGCATAAAATATTTCCTAAGAATAAGGTGTATGTACAATGGATTATTGAGGTAGAAGATGAATTCTTGTCCTAGGTAGATTTACAGGAACCAACCGTGTGATGAGGATGCTCCATTTCTAACTTAAAAAGGCAGGACTACTTACCCTACGCCTTTGAACCTCACCCCTACTTTGGTGTCAACAAATCTAATTGTGGACCCTGCAACCAAGATATTCCATACTTGTTTGCCAGTTCCTTGATTCACAGCAAACCTGAGAATACCCATATCCCAAGATAAATCAGTCAGAATTTTTAGTGCAACTTTCTGATTTGAGGAAGTCTTAGATTATTAAAAATTTAACAGTAGGATGGTAATCACAACTCAAACTATGGGAATGTTGCAGAGGAAAGTTTGAAAGTATTCTGTGACACTGACTCACTGTCTGTCTCATCAAATGTTCCCTGTCAGAAAAACCCTCATTGACATCATTACATTTTCATATCCTCAAAAAGCAAGCCATGCTGCTTGGAGAATTTTCCTTTACCACTGCATTTCTTAAACTGGAACACACTAACTGACCATATGGGCATTAGTGTGTGATGAATACACACTAATCTGTGCCTGCAGACTTGAGGGTGTATAGGAATACATGCACATGAAAAAGTTCAACATTATACAAATATTTAGTGAAAAACAATTTCCATCCAAGTTTGTCTGTCAGTTCCCATCCTCCATCCAAAAGTCAGCCACTGTTAGTAATTTCTTAATTATCCTTCCAGAGAAGACAGTTAATAAATATATTCCCAACTTAACAGATTGCAAGAGATTTTAAAACAGTAATTTTTAAATGGTAAAGTGCATATGGATCACCCAAAGATCTTATTAAAATGCAGATTCTGATTCAGTAGGTCTGGAATGGGGCTGCAGGCCTGCATCTCCAACAAGCTCCCAGCTGAGGCCATTGGTTCTGGTCCGTGAACGCTACTTTGAATAACAAGTACTTTAAACATTAGGTTTATTCTAATCCATGCTGGTAGAAATGTGAGCTGATACAGGCTTTTTGGAAGCAAGCTTAGAAAACCCCATTAAAATTAAAAATATTTGAAGTCTTAAACTCAAAAATCTCATTATTGAGGATCTAATCCATAAAAAAACAATAGATAGATGATAGATAGATAGATAGAAAGTATATATATATATATATATATATATATATATATATATATTTGTTTTGTTTCCCAATAAGTATAAAACAAAGCCCTACTTCAAGGAAACAATTAATTGTAATATAACTATAACATGGGACTCTGTGCTGTCATTTAAAGAGAGTAAGATTTCAGAGATAACTGGTTTGTGCAGAGATTTCCACAATGTATTGTCGTTGTGTGTGCAAAGCTAGACTCAGGCAAGTATGTATTATATAATTCTCTTTTTTCAAAATAAAAGACAAAAATTAAATGCATTTGTTTGTGTTTCCATATATGAATGTGTGTAGCATTTATACTCATAGATGTGCATATGCTATATATGATTCTGTGAACATATAGAAAAATATGTAAGATACACTCTAAGTTATTAACCTGAATTTAGAGGATAAAAGATTATTGTACATGAAAGCGCAAACAAAAAAATAAGAGGAAAACTGCATTCGAATAGCATGTTTGATATCATATTCATGCAAAATTATGGGTGTATGTGTATTTTTATACATAAAGAAATTGAGGGCCCAGTGCAGTGGCTCACATCTGTAATCCCAGCACTTTGGGAGGCCAAGGTGGACCAATCACTTGAGGTCAGGAGTTCAAGACCAGTCTAGCCAACATGGAGAAACCCTGTCTCTCCTAAATTAGCTAGGTGTGGTGGCTCACACCTGTAATCCCCGCTACTCAGGAGGCTGAGACAAGAGAACCTCTTAGCCTGGGAGGCAGAGGCTATCGTGAGCCGAGCTCGTGCCACTGTACCCTGGCCTGGGCAACAGAGTAAGACTCCATCTCAAAAAAAAAAAAAGAGAGAAAGAGAAATTAATTGGAAAACCTTGGTTTTTTGTTTTGTTTTGTTTTTGTTTTCTTTTTATGAGATGGACTCTCGCTCAGGTTGGAGTACAGTGGTGAGACCCCAGCTTACTGTAACCTCCACCTCCTGGGTGTAAGCAATTCTCCTGTCTCAGCCTCCCAAGTAGCTGGGACTACAGGCGCATGCCACCTCGCAGGGCTAATTTTTGTATTTTTACTAGAGATGGGGTTTCACCGTATTGGTCAGGCTGGTCTCAAACTCCTAACCTCAGGTGATCCGTCCGCCTTGGCCTCCCAAAGTGCTGGGATTATAGGAGTGAGCCACTGTTCCCGGTCACCTTATTTTCTTTATTTTTAAAAACCTATATATGCCAGCAAGTGCAATATACATATATAAATACATTTTAAGGTAAAACACAAGACTTCAATGTCCTCAGAACATGTCCTCCTTTCTTAACTTACTTCAAATGACTTTGAGATGAAGGTTTGAGAATTCCTGCTTAGATCATTGCTGCCTGCATGGTACCTCTCAGTTTGATTGCTCTGAGTAGAAAAAATAAATGACAGTGAAGACTGATATTTTAATAATGACGAGGAAGGTGATGATCTGGGATCACCCCGTATCAGTTACTCTTAATAGCAGGCACCTGTAGTGCCTATTATTACTTAAGTAATAATAGTGATTAAAGCTCCTTGAGTTCTACCTTGAGTTCTACTTGAGCTCAGAAACTAACCCCTATCTGCAACACCTTCCTCTTTAATGCTTGTTCTCCCCACTTTACTCCCCAACCCCCACTCCGAAGAAATAAACACCAAATTAGCAGTATCTATATCCCACATCACGGTGCAGAATGTGGGGCAGATTACCAAAGGATGTGAGAGGCACACAATTTGAAGTCTTTTTATCCTCAGAGTTAAGAAACATTATTTTTTCCTCCCTACCACTACCCACATCTGAGCACAATCAGCCAGCCAGCCAAAATACACATATGGCAGATCAGCTAGAAAAAAAAATACGGCCATACTTGCATTTTGTTTTGAAGATTTTCAGATAATATCAAAGATTGTTTCCAAGCCGCAGTCCCAGTTTTACAGTCCAGGGCAATGCTTTAACCATTTCAGAAATGAAAAAGAGTATAGGTTTCCAACTCTTTCTCCTTGGAAGCTCTAGAACAGATCTTAATTCACTTCAATGATAAAGCTATTTGACCTAAACAAATACGTGATCTGATACATCACGTGCTGTCACCCAAAATGTTTATTTTTATGAAAAATTGAAAAGTAGTAAGATATCTAGATATCCCAAACATCTACTATGTGCTTCCTTCTCTTCTAAGAAGATTCCTTCCTAAAAGAAGGTTCTAATCATGGATTAGCACAAAGACAGTCTTCCTTGTCTCATTTTTGTTGTTACCTGCAGTAATTTTTCTTACATTTGAATGAAAACAAGGAGAAAAAAGTTAGAACTACATAGTCCTCCCTTTATATTGATTAAATATAAGTTACAGTTCATTCAAATGGAATCGGGTACAATGAGAAGACCAGACAGCTGGGCTTCAAGCTGTGTGTTAATCATGCTCTGTCAGGTTTTTTGTTTATTGGTTGGTTTAACTATGTTTAACCTTGGAATCGTTTTCTTTATTGTTAGTACCTAATTAAACTTCCAAGTTACCTGATTTAGTAAAATTCTGAATTATTTGATGCCACAGTAATGATATTTTGCTTTAAAGGCAATTTCTACTGTTATTGTAATCATCTTATCTGTTTCTATCCTGGCTTGAAGCCCAGCTGTCTGGTCTTCTCATTGTACCTGATTCCATTTGAATGGATTGTAACTTATATTTAATCAATATAAAGGGAGGACTATGTAGTTCCAACTTTTTTCTCCTTATTTTCATTCAAATGTTACATAGATTTTTATTGTTAGAGCTGAACACCTTTTTAAATAAATATACTTGTGCCTAGCAGGATACCAGTCTGACCTATTTCAATGGGAATGTGTTGAACAATTGCAAATCACCAACACTGACTGACCTATTTTCAATCATATAAGGTTTCTCTGAAACACTTATCAAGAGAGAACACGAATTTAAATCATTATGGAATTGCCTCTTCAAACAAGAGCAAAATGACAGAAAATGCTACTACAAAATCCTATTCTCTGTTTTTCAGATAGTGTCATCTTTTTCCATGATCCTCTTTTTCTTCCTCCTTGAGTGTTGATTCATTATCATCAAGAATCAAGTTGCTACTTTAGTTAACTCATCTCCTCTCAAATAACCAATTGAATCCTTTTTACTACAATGATTACTCATACCTAAATGAACTTTTAAACAAATCTCTGAATTAAAAAGCTGTTTGTAGGATTGGATGAAATTATCTGGGATTTTTATGAAGTATCATTGCAACATTGTCTGGATATCATGTTTTTGATACTGAACACTGCTGCACATAAAATTATGTTTATTTAGGACTTATGGAAATGCAACTCAAAATGACACTTGATTAAGCTTTTGAAGGATCTAATCATTTACAGTATCTGAAATTATCCAGATAAATCATATATCCATTCATTTCTATTGTATAATTAACAATGTGTTGATTACATGTATTTTGGGTGTTCCCTTATTGGGAAAAATGTTTTTAACACCTATAAACCACAAGTAAAGTGTCAGATTGAACTAAGCTCTTTGTTCCCGTAATTTGTTCAAGACCAACTGTATCCGTAAGCAAAAGTTGCTATCAGCATGATTCTGGGCCAAAGTGCTGACTTAGAACATATGTGGACTCACAGCTCAGAAGGTAGTGGGTCTACAGAAATAAAAGGCTGAGGGTGAACTGGACTTCAGAAACCAAGCAGAAAAGGGGTGTAGGAAATCATTTTTATTTCAATGAAAAATTGGCTCAAGACTTTTGTTGTGTTTTTATTGCCTGGAAAACAAGACTAATTTCAACTTATCTGAAAATTCAGTCTCACAGAGCACCACTACCTCAAAGTGGCTAAAACAAAGTGAACTTCTGGGGCATCACAAAAATAAAAGCTGATGTGTCAAGACAGAACTGTTGTCTAAACTATGTAAACAGGAAAACCTAATTTCTCTAAAGTTTCCTACCTGAACACATTTTTGTTGTTGTTGTTCAAACAAGCACGTTGATATATTATCAGGAAACATCAAGATGCTGCCTGCAATGGTTAAAATACCGATTCTTTGACAACATAACTTACCACAAGATAACCAAGAAAGGAATAGATGTAGCCAACCAGAACTTAGCCAATTGTGTGTTATCTGCAACAAAAAGGGGGAAGGGACCAAGGAGGAAGAAAGATGGGCAAGAACATGTTCAAGATTATGACTTCCTTACATTGAGAACTGAAATAAGAATGTGAGGGTAAATTGAACCAGGATTATTAATTAACCGAATCTTTTAAAACTTGAAGTCAACCCATTTTCATTATTTGAAAATTTTAAATCGGAAACTACCTTGTTTCTGAAAACCTGAAAGATTACTCTTTTCTGATTTGTTCCACTGAAGTAGCATCAACATGTGCATTTGCTCTCCTAGAAGGTACAGGAATCTTTTTCAGATTATAGAAAACATGGTAGGGCTCTCAAGAGAGTCGTGCTGAAAGACATTTGCTGGCATCCCAAATCCGTGATCTTAAACTAAGCCAGGGCAGAACAACTTGCAGAAATGTTAGAGGAGAACCATTCAGATAGCTAGAGGGCTGACAGATGAGACAGTAATGAAAACATAGAGGATTTGATTTGAGATTATTCTTCCTGAAAGAAAGGTGTGTGTGTAATTTGGTAATGTTTTTCATGTATGTGAAGATGCCTCTGAAAAGCCATGAATAACATTTTTTTTTTGATGTTTTACTGACTTCAACAAAAGAAAATGAACTTAAGCTACTGCATAAAGGAATTAGCTTCACTTCCAAGCTTGCTTGCTTTTTTTTTTTTTTTTTTTTTTTTGGAGTTGGAGTCTCGCTCTGTCACCCAGGCTGGAGTGCAGTGGTGCGATCTTGGCTTACTGCAACCTCCGCTTCCTGGGTTCAAGTGATTCCCCTCCCTCAGCCTCCTGAGTAGTTGGGACTACAACTGTGCACCACCACTCCCGGCTAATTTTTGTATTTTTAGTAGAGAACGGGTTTCACTGTGCTGGCCAGGCTGGTCTCAAACTCCTGACTTCAAGTGATCCACCCACCTCAGCCTCCCAAAGTGCTGGAATTACAGGCATGAGCCACTGCACCCAGCCCAAGCTTTCTTTATTCAGTAAACTTTTATGAAATTGAACTAGAAGACCTCAAATGAAGCTCCAGGCAGTTTCGGACATCAAGCCTCTCTTCAGTGAACTCCCTACTTACTGAAGGACACAGACTAGAACAGGTCTTTGCCCACTCATCCCTATTGTAGTGAGTCCCCAAGAGGCTATGGGAAGCAGCAGAGGGGCAACTAGAATGTGCACCACAGGGGACTGTGAGGCATCAGAGTAGAACGCCAGAGAGACGACGGAGTCTATTCCTTGGACACAAGATTGGGGAATTTACTTTTACTGAGATGATTTTGGAAGAGTCTTTTCAAGGCCCAGACTAACTTTAGGGTTTGGCTCATTCCCACATACGTAATTTCAAAGTTGTATTCTCAGAGGCATATTCATGTAGTCACGAAGAGCATGGGTTGAAATCATATGAACTTACATCTTTCTTAAAACGGCTGTGTGACTCCAGGAATATTACTTAAATCTCAAAGCCTCAGTTTTCTTTCATAGGAAATAAAGTTGTCATAATAATTAAATGAAATAGAATGAAGATCCCAGCATGTGTTAGCAATGATGATGATGACGATGATGACAATGATCGAGGATGCCAGTGATAAGGAGCCCCATGTCCATGCATTTATTCATTCAGTTCTTTAAGGGGTTTTTGCCAATTTTAAGCCTATTAAGAGTCACCTTTTCTTTCACTGTAACATAGCCCTTTGACAATTATAGCTTTTCGGCCATGAGCAGTTACTTCTCTCTCCTGCCTGGGGTCCTTTCCATTACCATTTAGAACTTTCAGATTTTTCTTTTGATAAACATTCTCACAATTCTTCCTCAATTCCAGTCATAGCAATTCCAAATTATTTGCTGGCACTCATGATTAAAATTCTTACTTGGCATCATAGTTGTTCCTGCAAATGCCTCATAAACAAACATTTCTTGTAATTGCAAAATATCTACCTAGAAAGTTGAGGGAAAGGAGTGGTGGCACCGGTTTCTTTTTTCAGTGTTAATCAGAGAAAGACTGAAAGTGATGTTTTATGACTAAACTTTTGAAGAAATGAGACTATTCAAGTTGTTGAAGTCTTTGTCTGGAATCTGTGGTTAGCGTTAAGCAGACACTTCCGACATTCTCTTTTATTGTCTTGACTAAATGTTTAAAATTTAAATATGCCAAGTGATGAAATTTAAAATTTCTGAATAATTTTAACTTTAAATATCATAAAATACGCACTTAGATCTCATATCCTAGTTCATCTGTGAATGCAAAACATAGCAATGAGTTATCATCTTGATTACCAAAAAGGAGAAAAAGTTCTGAGCAACAGTGAATCAAGATTGGTGTGAACACAAAGAAGGGGAAAAACACTACAGCAAAGTACGGGGAAACTGACAGTGAAAAACATCTATTTTTTTTTTTACCAAATGAGAGGCAATTAAAAACTCACAAAATATAAAAAAGAAAGATCAATGTAAGTCAGACCACAGTGAAGACTGATTGCTTTACATACTCCATCCTTCAGCCTCCTAGGACCATGTTAATTTGGGGCACAGTGCAGGTGCTCTATCCACATAACACCAGAACGGGTGGCTGACCAGGGAAAAGTTCAGTGCATTGTGCGTCTGACCTCCAAAGAAAGACTGGTTTGACAGTTAGTATTTTGAAGTGACTGACTTTGGTGATTGACTAGAAAAGCCCAGGTTTGCATGAAAGCAAATAAAGGGAGCAAAATAGAAAAATCAACCTTTGATGCTGAGGACAACAAAGAAAGCAGATATGGACCAACCGGCAATAATAGCCACCATTTGCTGAGTACCTGTTACATGCCATGTTCCTGCTAAATGGTTTAAGGCTCATAACTGCCCTTTACAAAGGCATTATTATCTGCATTTTTGAAACGAGAAAACTGAGACTGAGTGGAGTGAGTTGCACAGCCCTGTTCTTTCCACCACTCTGTAAATGATCTCTGATGTGATTGATAGCTCTCTAATGCTAATTAGCCTTTTCCATGTTGTATCGTGGTTATCTGTTTTAATTGCTCCATCCTCTCATGTCAAGAGAAGATAGATCTTTAAAATGTTTGCATCTTCTTGAAATCTAGTCCCTGTTTTACAGTAATTTTTTTTAAAAAATTGAATACTACAATTTAAGAATTTTGTCTAGAATAGAGATTTCTAAAAATCTTTTTATTTGTTTATTTCTTGCTATGTATATTCTAACTCTATGCCTGAGCTGGTTATTTAAACTTCCTAAGTTTTAGATACTTCACCTGTAAAATGGGAATAGTGCTACAATTTACAAGAGTTGTAGTGACGCATAAATAAAACAATAAATACCTGCACAAAGTAAGCAATGACAAAAACTACTGCTGCAGAAACGCTCCTATTAAAGTGGAAATTGATCAGTATACTGAAGATAACAGTATAAAGAGTAAAATAATTAAAAATCATAACGTGAACATTTTTTACTTAATATGCATTCATTTCTAAAATGTTGGTATAAGACTAAACAGTTTTTCTTTTAGTATAGTTCCTTTTACTGGAGATTAATATTGTTTTCCCTGTATTTCATAAGGCCTCATCTAATAATTTTTAGTTTATCTTTCTCTTAAGTGGAGTAATATTATGTTGTGAAGCTGAGTGAACAGCCATTTACATGTTTACATTTTTATACTAATCATTAAAAATTCTCTCATACTTAATCTGCTGCAATTTTTTTCTTTCCTTTTTTTGAGATGGAGTTCCTCAGGCTGGAGTACAGTGGCATGATCTCAGTTCACTAAAACCTTTGCTTCTGCTTCCCAGGTTCAAACTGTTCTCCTGCTTCAGCCTCCAGAGTATCCGGGATTTCAGGTGCCCACCACCATGCCCAGCTTGTTTTTGTATTTTAAGTAGAGACGAGGTTTCACCATGTTGATCAGGCTGGTCTCAAACTCCTGACCTCAGGTTATCCACCCTCCTCGGCCTCCCAAAGTGCTGGGATGAAAGGTGTGAGCCACTGTGCCTGGCCTCAACTTTACTTTTCAAATAATTCAAACATGTCTTATAGAAATGATAATTTTTATTTTATATTGATAGTTCACCAGTTGATCTAGTACTTAACTTACCTGTATAATTATAATAACAATTACATCTGGTATAAACAAGTTTGCAGACACATACAATTTGTCTTTCATAAATAAACAACTCCACTGGTCAGAGCAGTGTGGCTTGGGTGGTCAGCAGGCCTGAGGAGTCAGTTATGAGAAGGTCAGATAAGATAGTTTCTATTATACAAGGTTGTTATTATTGTCTGTTCTCTCTCTTAACATGTAGTACTAATATAGATTTTACTGAAGATTTTTTTGAGAATTTGGAGCAAGGCTGTTATGTGGTACAATACACACAGTAAGACAGCCCAGGACTCTCAGTTCGCACAAAGATCTATTGCATATGGCACTGCCAACTTGTGCTGCATCCTGCTCTCATTAGTCCCTCACTATCTTTTTTTCTCTGGTCACTCAAGCTCTTGGTATCTATCCCCAATTTTCCTTACAAGTGCACATTGGCTATTTATTTTCTTAAATAAAACAAAGCACACGAATTGTCTATCAATACTAAAACTTGTTTTTCAGCCACAAGTCGACCCATTGCCTATAACTACACCCTTGAAGAGCCAGCCCCCATTCATCCAACCACACAATGATCTTGTTCAACCCCTTGCACCCAAAGAGAATGACACGGTGTCTGGTAGGTCAAATATGCTCTCCACCACACTTGTAGTTTCTATGAAATAGAGTCCAGTTTCAAAGAAGTGAGATCTTTATTGCATGTGCACATCTATGAGTATTTCAGTGTGAAGTAAGATCTATTCAATCAGTCTCACTGAAGTCCCATGAATAACATATAATTCTTCAAATCACATCATCCGCTCTATGATTCACCTCTTCCTGTGTCTATTCTGTGATTCTACTTATTCATACTAGAATACTAAAGTATGATTTTTTTTATTAGTAATGCTTTCTCCAATCAAATATCAGAATAGGACTTGACTTGAACAGATGCTCTCAACAAGATATTGCCCTCTTCTATTCTCTCCTCTCCATGAGATTATAGATGATAGATAGATAGATAGACAGACAGATAGATAGATAGATAGATAGATAGATAGATAGATAGATAGATTTTATACACACACACACACACACACACACACACACACATATATAGTAGGTTAGAAAGACATGCCATTGAAACAATCAACAAAATTGACAACAACCATTAACTAGACCACCATGTAAAAAGAGAGAAGATTCAAATTACTAAAATCAAGACTGAAAGAGCAGACATCACTACTGGCTTTACAGTAATAAAAGGAATTATTAAATAATTTTAAAATAATAAAAGGGAATACTATGATCCACTATAGGCCAACAAATTAGATAACCTAAATGATGGACAAATTTCTAGAAAGATACAAACTACCAAAACTGACTCAAGAAAGAAATTGAAAATTCAAATAACCCTGAACAAGTAGAGTGGTCAAAATAGTAATTTTTAAAATTCCCACAAAGAAAAGCCCAGGCTTGGATTGCCTCACTGAAGAATTCTCTCAAATATTTAAAGAATTAATGCCAATACTTCACAAATTCTTTCAAAAGATAAAAGAGGATGGAATACTTTCCATAAACTTTTTATGACCTTTTACCATTTTCTACTAAAAAGCAGATCAAGGTTCCAAGAAAACCCTGTTACTCTGACACACAGACCCCAATGCTGGCCTTGCACCAGCATGCTTTTGATATTAATGTTTAATTTATAGACAAACTCTGAACTAATCATATCCCTCAAAATCAGCCCTTACAATCTCATCTCCCCATCTCTTCCTCGATGCCCCTGAACTTAGAGAGATTAAATGGTTTTAATTTCTGGCCCTGTGTCTCATGAAAGCAGTTCATTTTGATTGTCATCCTCTCCCTGGTGTGAAGATGAGGTTTCAACTGGTGTCAATGCTCAAGATTTAGCAGGGGTCAGTGCCTTTTTCAGACCCAGGAATCAAAGCCCTTTAACCTGAGCACAAGGATTAATTAATACAATATTTATACTGCAGAAAGTCCTATCATTCTAACATGTCACAAATTAAAGCACTGTGATTTTGTGTCTAAGAGTTACTGCCTGAAGCACTTCAAACCACAATATTAAAGTAGTTAGGTTACTCTCTACATATGTCTAATTGCTAGCATTCTAGTGGCAGAGCTGTGACTAAAAGCACCAAAAATGTGATAAGTTCTATGCCAAATTTATCAAAGTAAGGCAACTAACTTTTATCTCCATCATTTAAAAAAATGGTAAATGCAAATATGGGTTTTGGAAATTCAATATAAGGGTAAATAATCTCCTTTCATTTAAATATCATACAACTGTGAACCCCAAATATCTGAGACAAGTCTCAGTTAACTTAGAAAGCTTATTTTGCCAAGATTGAGGACATGGCCTGTGACACAACTTCAGGAGGTCCTGACATGTTCCCAAGGGGATTGGGGCACAGCTTCGTTTTATACATTTTAGGAAGACATGAGGCATCAACCAATATATGTAAGATATACATTTCTGTCCAGAAAGTCAGGACAACTCAAAGCAGGGAGGGGATTCCAGGTCACAGGTATGTGAGAGACAAAGGGTTGCATTCTTTTGAATCACTGATCAGTCTTCCCAAAGGAGGCAATCAGATATGCATCTATCTCAGTGAGCAGAGGAATGACTTTGAATAGAATGGGAAGCAGGCTTGCCCTAAGCATTTCCCAGCTTGACTTTTCCCTTTAGCTTAGTGATTTTGGGGCCCCAAGATTTATTTTCCTTTCACACAACAAAAAGAGGGCAAAATAAGAACAAGCACATAGTAATTTATTTTAAAAGCCGTCATCACATATTTATAAGACTAGTTTCTATATATAATACTGACAACTGATTAGATAAACTTTCATTACTAAAATCTTCAAACAAGTGCAACACTTGTACATATTTTGCTTTTAAATACACACATGAATGCCTATCTGTGATAAACAGCTTGGGATCAAAGATCACTAAGCTTTTTTTTTTTTTTTTTTTTTGAGATGGAGTGTCTCTGTCACCCATGCTGGAATGCAGTGGCTCCATCTTGTCTCACTGCAACCTCTGCCTCCTGGGTTCAACCAATTAAGTGAATGTCATTTAATTTTAATAATGGTAAACATAACTAAATTAGTTTGAGAAAAATCTCAATCAATATAATTTGCTTAAGAACAAGGCCAATTTTTCCTGAACATTAAAACTTTGAACACACATCACAATTTTTCTTCATTACCTAAAGGAAAAGGTCTGAAACAAACTCAAATTATTGATTGAATTAAATTACCTTGGAAATAAACACCATTTAAACATATTTCTTCTCAACTACTTTTTCAAATAACAAAATAAAGAATGCACCATCTCTGCTCAGAACTTGCAAAAATAAGTCTTATTTTTTTGTCATGAACCTCAAAGCTCTTGTAGTTATCTAGATCATCAGAGGTAAACAAAACCAACCAAATTTTAAGTGACTGGTGTGCTCCATCAGTTTTTGCATGCTTGACAAAGGTAACTTAGGAATTCTAGATATATATATCTAGAATATATGTATATATAGATGTAAATATATATAGAATATCTAGAATATATAGATATATCTATCTAGAATTCTAGATTGATATATCTAGAATTATATATGTAATATATGTGCAAAATTCAGTTTTACATATGTAATATATGTAAAATATATGTATATATTTATATATGTGTAAAACCCATATATATGTGTGTATATATAGGTGTATTATATGTATATATACCTATATATACACATCTATATATAATATATACACACATATATACCTATATAGGCACATATATACACACACCTATGTATATACACACACATATGGGTTTTACATTATATAAATATATACATATATATTTGTATGTATATGGGTATATATATGTGTGTATATACGTATATATACATATATATGTAAAACCCAAAGTAGAACAAACAGCAAATAAATGAAAATTAAAAGCAAAACAAATAAATGGGAAACCAACCCCAAAGTTTTCTCCTACTCAGTTAACCTTGGAAGCTAAAGTGCAACTCAGAGCCTAAAAAAAGGACATGATAGATATTTCACTCCTGATACACAAATTACTGTCTTTAAGTCCACCAATACCACTACACATTTTGGTCAATTAAGAAATTCACTTTAGGCACATGACCAGTAAGTACCTCAGTGCTAACACTATCTATGCAGAAGAGTAAATACAGTGTGAAATAAAGTAATGCAAGCATGTGTGTGAAATTTGGCTCCATGTTAAATCTGGCTTCATGCTTTAACTTAATTAACAAAAAATTGACTACCAATATATTTCTTTACAATATTGCTTAATTTACCTTCATCAAGACTAAAAGCTTTAACTGAGACAATGTTAATTAGCCAAATTTCTCCAATTTTCTATCAGGTTTTAAAGAATATTTTACTACCAAATTTTTTCAACTTTCTATTTTCTCTGTATGTGCATGAAGATAGACACACAGAGAAATGGGGAAAACTATATATGACTTACACAGACCATCTATGGTATGCTTGGACTTTCTGTTTTGTCCTAAATTTTCTTTTCTGTTTTAAATAATCAGTCATTTTACTTTAAGACAAAAATTCAGCATACAAAATCCTTTCTCATACAAAATTATTCTATTTTCTTGATAACCTTTCTTACTAAAAATACAACTTTATATCCATAACTTTCTTCACATCTCTCTCCTCTACTTACTGATTTCTTTCTACCTTGTTTTATAAATAACCTTTTCAAGTCTATAATTTGAATTCATCCTACGATAACTTCTGAGTTAGTCAAAAGCATTCTTTTTCTCACTGAGAACACATTTTCTTTGGCACATTTTATATACAGAATTGTATATTAACTAGAACTTTTATCCTTACTAACCTTAAATTTCGGGGAATCCTTAGGAAGCAAGAAATCCTGAACTATCATATATTTGCATTTTATGTATAAGAACAATTCCACAATTTTTAGAAACACGTTTCCCCATATCATAATCCTCTCTTAACTGGAAAAGACTCAGGCATCTAATAAGCATCAAAAATAATTTTAAGATTTAAAATTACACAAAAAGTTCACCTATAGCATTCACTCATTTACATTTTATTTATTTTAGCAGTTTCTCTAGGTTATTTATGCATCATTTATTTGTATTAACCATTTGATAACCTGTGAATATCAGGTATTCACCTAAATAAGAACCTTAAAGTTAACTACATGGGCATTTTCACCAAAAACTTAGAAGATTCAGCTGTTTTCATTAAACCAACAACATTAATTAGCCTAACTTATCAAAAGATTCACATATAGATCACTTTGCTTTGGCTGGGTTTACAGTTTTATAACCATCTGTGGCAAACCTTGATATTTCAAAATATCTGGCAAAGACAAACATAAAACCCAGACAAAGATATATGCTGACAATTCTGAAGATATTTCTATTTTAATTTACCAATAATTTTAAAGACAGCTTGTTTAGTAACACACATGAATTTGAAAATGGATTTATTTACTTAATTTATGAACACTATTTTATTTATAAGCCAATTTAGTGGACACTATATATAACTAAATATACATGCACATAAACACATCTAGACATGTATACATGCACATGAACAAATGAGCCAAAAGTTTTTACCTTGGAACTCTACCCGTGAGCTAGCAATACAAACTCACCAGTCTATAAACATGTTGACATGGCTGAACTTTGTCAGCTCTGATAGGTAATCCAGTGAAGGCTGCAAACTAAAATTTTGGGTAAAGCAATTTCCATAGCAGTTTGATTTTTAAAGGTCAAATCTCTCCAACTCTAAAGAGCACTGGGGCCAAATAGCACCACAGAAGAATACCACCTGAAACCTACTAATGAGATCTACCCCTGCTTAGAACAGAACAGCAACATAAAAGCCTGTTCTTTTATGGGAACTCCATCTCATTTTCCCATTCAACAACAACCTTCAGATTCCAAAGAAAACATGAGCCAAGCAGTATTATGAAAAGAAAGTCCGTTTACCAAATTCTAATTTTCCATGGCTGTATCAAACACACACAATCACCAAAACACAATCCAACTGCTGCAGCAACAAACAAGCACCAACAGTGTTTCTATTAGTTCATTCTCACACTGCTGTGAAGAAATATCTGAGACTGGGTAATTTATATAGAAAATAGGTTTAATTCACTTATGATTCAGCATGGCTGGGATGCCTCAGGAAACTCACAATCATGGCAGAAGGGCAAGCAAATATATCCTTCTTCACAGGATGGCAGCAAGAAGTGCTTAGCAAAGGGTGAAAAACTCCTTATAAAATCATCAGATCTCATGAGAACTTGCTATCATGAGAACAGCATGGAGGTAACTGTCCCCATGATTCAATCACTTCCCACTGGTCCATCCCATGACATATGGGGATTACGGGAACTACAATTTAAGATTAGGTTTGGACGGAGACACAGCCAAACCATATTACCCTATCCCTTGCCCCTCCCAAATCTCATGTATTCACATTTTAAAATACAATCATGCTTTTTAACAGTCCCCCAAAGTCTTAGCTCATTCCAGCATTAACCCAAAAGTCCAAATCCAAAGTCTCATCTGAGACAAGGCAAGTCCCTTTTGCCTATGAGCCTGCAAAATCAAAAGCAAGTTAGTTACTTCCTAGATACAATGGAGGTATAGGCATGAGATAAATACACCCATTCCAAATGGGAGAAATTGGCCAAAACAAAGGGACTACAGGCCCCATGCAAGTCCCAAATCCAATAGGGCAGAGATTAAACCTTAAAGTTCCCAAATGATCCCATTTGACTCTATGTCTGACATCCATGTCACGCTGATCCAAGAGGTAAGCTCTCATAACCTTAGGTGGCTCCACCCTTGTGGCTTTGCAGGGTACAGCCCCCCCTCCCAGCTGCTTTCATGACTGGCACTGAGTGTTCATGGCTTTTCCACTCGTGTGTTGCAAGCTGCCAGTGGATCTACCATTCTGGGTCTGAAGGATGGTGGCCCTCTTCTCACGATTCTACTAGACAGTGCTCCAGTGGGGACTTTGTGTGGGGGCTCTAACCCCAAATTTCCCTTCTGAACTGCCCTAGCAGAGGTTCTCTGTGAGGGCTCCTCCTCTGCAGCAAACTTCTGCCTGGACATCCAGGCATTTCTATACATCCTCTGAAATCTAAATAGAGGTTCCCAAACCTCAATTCTTGACTTCTATGCACCTGCAGGCTCAACACCACGTGGAAACTGCCAAGGCTTGGGGCTTGCACCCTCCGAAACCACAGCCTAAGCTGTACCTTTACCCCATTTAGTCATAGTTGGAACAGCTGGGACACAGGGCACCAGATGCCAAGGCTGCACATAGCAGAGGGACACTGGACCCATCCCACAAAACCATTTTTTCCCTCTAGGTGTCCGGACCTATGATGGAAGAGGCTGCCAAAAGGTCTCTAACATGCCCTAGAAACATTTTCCCCATTGTCCTGGTAATTAACATTTGGCTCCTTATTACTTATGCAAATTTCTGCAGCAGGCTTGAATTTCTCCTCAAGAAGTGGGTTTTTCTTTTCTACTGCATCATCATGCCACAAATTTTCCAAACTTTTATGCTCTGCTTCTGCTTGAACACTTTGCTGCTTAGAAATTTCTTCCACCAGGCTGGGCACAGTGGCTCATGCCTGTAATCCCAACACTTTGGGAAGCCAAGGTGGGTGGGTCATGTGAGGTCAGGAGTTTGATACCAGCCTGACCAAGATGGTGAAACCCTCTCTCTACTAAAAATACAAAATGGTGGCATATACCTGTAATCTCAGCTACTTGGGAGGCTAAGGCAGGAGAATCGCTTGAACCCGAGAGGTGGAGGTTGCAGTGAGCCAAGATCATGCGATTGCACTCCAGCCTGGGCAATAGAGTGAGACTCTGTCTCAAAAAAAAAAAAAAAGGAAAAAAAGAAATTCGTTTCACCAGATATCCTAAATAATCTCTCTCAACTTCAAAGTAGTTCCACAGATCTCTAGGGCAGGGGCAAAATGCCACCAGTCTCATTGTTAAAGCATAGCAATAATCACCTTTATTCTGGTTCCAACAAATTCCTCATCTCCATCTGAGACAACCTCAACTGGGACTTTATTGTTCATATCTCTATCAGCATTTTGGTAAAAGCCATTCAACAAGTCTCCAGGAAGTTCCAAACTTTCCCACGTCTTCCTGTCTTCTGAGCCCTCCAAGTCTCCAGTAAGTTCCAAATTTTCTCACATTTTTCTGTCTTCTTCTGAGCCCTCCAAACTGTTCCAATCTCTGCCTGTTATCCAGTTCTAAAGTTGCTTCCACATTTTGGGGTATCCTTATAGCAGCATCCCAATCTCTGCAGTACCAATTTACTGTATTAGTCCATTCTCACACTGCTATGCAGAAATACCCAAAACTGGGTAATTTATAAAGAAAATAGATTTAATAGACTCACAGTTCAGCATGGCTGGGATGCCTGAGGAAACTTACAGTCATGGTGGAATGGGAAGCAAACATGTCCTTCTTCATATGGCAGCAGCAAGGAGAATTGCTGAGCAAAAGGGGAAAAGTCCCTTATAAAACCATCAGATCTTGTAAGAACTCATTATCAAGAGAACAGCATGGAGGTCAGCATCCCTGTGATTAAATTACCTCCCACTGGGTCCTTCCCATGACATTTGGGGATTATGGGAACTACCATTCAAGGTGAGATTTGGGTGGGGACACAGCCAAAGCATATAAGTGTCCAAACTGAGACAGTCAAGGTGCTTCCTTTCTCCATCAGTTGGGCTTGATCAACCTGCAAACAAAAATTCCTTAGGAATTTCCCAAATTGAAAGGAGCCAGTCCCATTGTCTGGGACCCACAAAAGACACTCACTTGCCTGGACACACACACGACATGCAGTTACAAACAAGTCCCCAAGAGTTTTTATACTGAAACAGTCAAGGTGCATCCCTCTCTTAGTCAGTTGGATTAGTTCAGCCTACAAATGGAAATTCCTTTAAAAATGTCCCTAATTGAGTGGAGCAGATCCTGCTGTCTGGGTCCATAGAGGACATTCATCTATCCAGATGCAGATGTCATAAAGGGTGGTCTTTCCTAGGCAATCAGGAACATGGTTGCGGCCAGCAATAGTGAAGCCAGAGAAAAATGGGAAGTTATCACCAGCCAAAATTGAGCAGACAGCTGCTTAAAAAGCCTTCTGAGACTGCTGACACACAGCAGCCCAGTCATGAGCAACACAGTCATGGTCAGGCAACTAAAATCTGTTACCAAAGCACCAGGGGTTCAGTTAAGGTACTGTTCTCATTACACAGAAAGCCAATTACTGAGACAACAATTATTGCCAAGGAAGAAGGCTTTAATCGGGTACTCCAAATGAGGAGATGGAAAATCAGTCTCAAGTCCATCTCCCTGGCTGACTAAAATTAGGGGGCTATGCAGCAGGGAAGAAATGTAACTATGTATGGGAAAACAGGAGCCCAGGAGGGCTAAGGAAGCAATCATGATGTATGAGGGGCCATTATCTGGTGGGTTTCAGGTCTTTGATACCTTTTGAGAGGCCTAAACTCACGGTCTGGCTCTGCTTCAGAAGAAAAGCATCAATTTCTATTTTTATAAAAATAAATAATAACTGACTATGGCAGATGTCCCAGACTTTTTGGCACCAGGGACTAGTTTCGTGGACGACAATTTTTCCACAAAGTGGGAGCAGGAGATGATATTGGGATGAAACAGTTCCACTTCAGATCATCAGACATTAGTTAGATTCTCATAGGGAGCACATAACCTAGATCCCTCGCATGTGCAGTTCACAATAGGATTCACACTCCTATAAGAATCTAAGGCTGCCACTGATCTGACAGAAGTCAGGCCTTAGGCAGTAATGCTCACTTGCCCACTGCTCACGTCCTGCTGTGTGTCCTGGCTCCTAACAGGTCACAGAGCAGTACCAGTCTGTGTCCCAGGGACTGGGGACCCCTGGTCTATGGCACTATTGGGTCTGTTTCAATTAAAGCATGCGACAAAGGGATAGGAAGGAAATTTTTTAACCTGATAAAGGGCATCTAAGAAAACCCCATAGCTAAGGGTATGTTTAATGGCAAAAAAATAAATAAATACTTTGTCACTGAAATCAGGAAAAAGACTCTGACAAATTCTATTCTATATTGTCCTTGAGAGTCTAACCAGGACAATTAGCCAAGTGAAAGAAGTAAAAAGCCTCCAGACTGGAAGAAAGAAGTAAAACTATCACCGTATGCATAAACATGATTCTAGATATAGAAAATTGTCTACATTCACAAGAATCCACAAGGAAAAAAAAAAAAACAGAAATCCACAAGAAAAAACACTATTAAAACACTATTAGAACAAAAAATTGTAGGATATAAGATAAATATACTGAAAGCAACTGTATTTTTATAACAAGCAACTGATAGTATGAAAAGGAAATTCAGAAGACAAATCCATTTGCAATAGCATTCAAAAGAAAAATAAATACTCAGGACTACATTTAACAAAAGAAGTGAGAACTATGAAGCACTATTGAAAGAAATGTTTTAAAACTTTAAGAATGGAAAAATATCCTGTGCTAATGAATTAGGAGTTTTGATATTATAATGGCAATGCTCTCAAAATTAACCTTCAGATTTAATGGAGTCCTGTCAAATTCCAGCAGCCTTTTTTTGGAAATTAGTAAATTAATCCTAAAATTTATATGAAAATGCAATAGACCTAAAATATGTAAAATAACCTTGTAAAAAAGGAAAAATAAAATTGGAGATCTTAATTTCCCGATTTCAGAACTTACTACAAAGTTATAGTAATAAGGACAGCGTAGTGCCACAAAAAGAATAGATATATAGATGAATGGAATAGAATTACGAATCTGAAAAAAAAAACCCGTATAATATGGTTAATTGATTTCAGACAAGAGTGGCAAGACAGCTGAAAGGAGAAAGAACAGTCTTTCAATAAGTAGCTTTTCCATCAACTGGATATACATATCCAAAAGAATTAAGTTCCTATATAATTTTTTTTTGAGGTGAAGTATCACTCTGTAGCCCATGCTGGAGTGCAGTGGCATGATCTCCGTTCACTGCAACCTCTACCTCCCAGGTTGAAGCGATTCTTTTGACTCAGCCTCATGAGTAGCTAGGACTACAGGCGCCCACCATTATGCCTGGCTAATTTTTGTATTTTTAGTAGAGATGGGGTTTCACCATGTTGGCCAGGCTGGTCTTGAACTCCTGACCTCAAGTGATCCACCTGCCCTGGCCTCCCAAACTGCTGGGATTATAGGTGTGAGCCACTGCACCCAACCCATCTCTATGTAATTTGTACATGACGTGATTCTTTCTAGAGAAGTCATGAGGAGAACCTTGGGACTGCTGGCATGCTTCGGGTCTCCAGCAATAAGATTTTTCAGTAAGAAAGCCAAAGGCTGCCACCCGCCAGGCCTCAAACAAGGGTATAGCTGGTGAGAAGGTGATGGAAGGGGATGGATCAGCTGCACAGCCAGGCAGTTGTTCTTAACATCTTTGAGGTCACAGACACATGAGAATTAGGAAAAGCTACAAATCTCTCTAGAAAAATGGACAGCAAGTTTTGCACACTACTGTGAGGGGTTTCCTGCCCCTCCTACCCCAATCTGTGTTTAGGACCCAAGTTAGAGCACAGATGGACATGCCAGTAAGAACAACGCTCTGATCTGGTCTGGCTTCTACAGCAACAGAGCTTCAGGTAATTGCTAAGTCCTAAAGAAGAAATATATGCCTTTGACCACTCGTATGGGGCTGGAAATAAAAAAAAGAAAAAGAAAATCTTTTCTCTTATCCTCACCACAAATGTGTACCTGATGGGCTGAAGGAACCAACATGAGAGTGTTGAGTGAGGAGAATGGCAACCTCCCGCTGCTTAAATCTGTTTTATGTTGTGGTTCTCTGCATGGAATTTTGTTTGGAAAGAAAATGAGTTCTACTGCTTAAAAAACTCTGAATTCTAATAAATAGGGCATGAACTTAGAATTGCACTTGGGTTCCAATTCTATTCCTGCAAATGCCTCTCACCTACACTGTCCTAATCTGCAAAATGGGAGAATAACATTTACTTCAGAGAGTTACTCTGTGACCAATGAACATGGTTCAGTGCCTGTCACACAGGTATTGGTTGCATGTGAATTTTCTTCACTGTCTGCTTTAATCAAGAAGACAGCAAATATGGCAAGTGATATTAGAAAATATTAAACCATGTTTCTCCTTCTCCCATTAAATTCACCCTTTGACCCTCTCCGACCAGTTACCCATTGCTCCAAGCAAAATTTGTCATACTGGAATACAGACTTTAAATTCCTGCCCATGGTCTTTGAGATGCATGAGTTTGCATAACCACTAAATATACAACCCTTTCAGGGGCTGCTGCTTCTCTCGCCATCCATTCTCTCCTTCTTTCTTTAACTAATTTTTGTTGGGCATATAGCAACCCCCTCTTCAGACTCATTACCCTTTGTCCATTGCAGCTAAAGTGCCCATGGTGACTACTTTCTGGCCAAAATGTTATCAGCAGAAGTAACTTTCAGATCATGTCCTTAAAAAGGAACCCCGTCACTTTCTCCTTTTTATCTACTCTCCCAGAGATGAAATGGGATCATAGTGCTGGTAAGCTAACATCAAATACAATAGGTAGACATGGGCAGCCACCTAGGAAATGAAAGATAGACCGGGTTCCTAATTGTATGAGCTCACAGAGCTGCCTGCCTGCTGTGAATAATCCACTAATTGAGAGAGCAATAAATTTTCATCCTTGCTAGAGCCACTGTGTTTCTGGGTCTCCCTGTTTTGGCAGCATAGCTCAACTAACACATATAACAAAAAAAAATTCTTTATTAAATTCCAGAGTTTCCTAAGACTGACGATAAAGTGAAAGCAAAAGTTGGCAATACATTACCATTTTCTTGGAAAGCATCTGGAAAGAATGATTGTATCTTAATCACTTAGCCCAGGGGTATGCATTGTGACCAGAGACACAGCCCTTGCTCCTGCTTTTTTAGGAACATCTGCTAATTCTCCGTGACAATTCCATGAGCAGTATCATTCAGGGTCACTTTTAAGGTTGACTTTACATTTTTTTTTTTTTTTTTTCCTCAAGACAGGGTCTCACTCTGTCACGCAGGCTGCAGTGCAGTGGTGCCATCTTGGCTCACTGCAGCCTCAACCTCCCAGACCCAGGTGATCCTCCCACCTCAGCCTCCTGAGTAGCTTACAGGTGGATGCCACCACACCTGATTAATTTTTTGTTTTTTTTTGGTAGAGGAAGGGTTTCACCATATTGCCCAGGCTGGGACTTTGGACATTAAATTTGGGAAATTATAGGCTAGCAGAGTTGCTCTTGGGGACTCAATTTGCACAGAGGACTGGGTTCTAATAGAGCAGAGGAAGCTTCAGAGCAGAATTCAGGACTCTTGCCAGCTTTCCCAGTGGTCTGGGTTTGGAAACGACCTGCAGGGTGTGACCACCAACTGTGGTCCCTCAGGAACCACTCTGCAGGATAGGAGCTTACCCTGAGGCAAGTACTGTGTGCAGGGGCAAAGTCTGGATCTGCTTGATCCAGACTTTTCTCAGAAACACAGTGGGTCACTGTGTCTGACACTGAAGTGGGCAGCATGAGCTGCTGTGAACTGTCTGTCTGCTGGGAAGGCCTGAGAGGGAGACACTGAGCTATGGGGACACCACACTGGCTCCCACTGCCCAAAGGGGCGCCGCGACTCAGTCTTTGCCTGAAGGCATACCACTCTCCCTACTCTTCCCAGGGTCAGACCTCTGGTTCACAGTTTTATCAAAATGTGAGCATGTCCTGAATTTGAAATACCACTCACTTTCTGGCAGAAATGTCATCAGCAAAGAGTGAAAGGTTGGTGCTCAAAGTTTCCATTTTTATTGCATCCAGAGACAGAGGCTAAAATCTCATAAAGGTGAAAAAAGCATGACATTTCAAACTCTGCCCAGAAAGAACACAAATGGCAGCAGGACATGAGGCTGAAGATGTGGGGGAAGGAGGAAAGGGAAATGAAAGAAGAGCCACAACAAGGAAAATGTCATGCTCCTGGAAATGAAACTTCAAGATACTGGGACTCCCCCTCAGAACCCTAGGGACTGACTCAGCATATGTTGATCAAATGCTAGAGACTATTCTTTTAGGACTAGAGTGTCATTAGCTTTCCCTACAGCCATCCGCACCTTCTTGACACCCTTGGATGTTTTTATTTTTATTTTTATTTTTTTTGTCCACAGCTCTTGAGGTCCCCAGCCTCTCTCTTGTGCAGGACTGGATTTTTTTTAAACAAGAAAACTGGTCCCCAGGATTGTTTGCCACCTTAAGGATAAAACCTATTAAGAAAGGTAAGTTGACAGTAGATGGGGGCAGTTCATACAGATTTTATAGAATGTGTCATAGAATGTGTTTTCAATATTTTTCAAATATCAAATTTTGCCCAGGATATTCCTGTTGCAACATTTACTGCCTGTTATTATTGCTCTTTCACTTTATTGTCCTTCAATATACAGTCCCAAGATGAGTGACTTTTAAATCATCCTCATTTAGGACAATTTACTAAATGCTTAAGGACTATTTTATAAGCTTCATCTAAAAACTGAGTCAGAGGAACGCTTCTGTCCTTGAAACAGTTTGTTTCCCAGGGTTCTCATGATACACTGGTATCTGTTCATAAATAAATTCATAATTTCTGTAGAGAATCGAGTCAAAATTTCTGTTCCTTATAGATGGATCCAGATACTAAACATTACAATAAGACAAGATGCTCAGCCTGAATAATTTTCCCAGGAAAATCTTTGTCCTTACTCATTAGAAAAAAAAAAAAAAAAAAAAGGAAGACCTGGACTAGATTTTTATCCAGTTAAGAAACAACAAACAACCAAATAATGCATACACCCCTCTAACATTTTAGGATCTCAATCTCACTGAAAAGTCGGTTCTTTGAACTTGCTAGGACTCTACTGGTTATATAGGAATACCACAGAACTTATTGCAATCTGAAGATAAAAGAAAGTCTTTTTGTGTTTTGCCTGTTGGGCAAATGGCCTGAACAATCACGAAAAAGGAAGAAAGGGAAACTTGGTCAATTGGTATCAGGAGTCTTAACAAGGTTAATGTGTTCTGCTTGTGCATGAGAAAGAATCAAATGGCTTTTTTTTTTTTTTTTTTTTTTTTTTTTGAGGCAGGGTGTTTCTCTGCCACTCAGGCTAGAATGCAGTAGCACAATCTCAGTTCACTGCGCAATCTCGGTTTACTTACTGCAGCCCTGAGTAGCTGGGACTACAGGTGGGCCCTGCCACGCCTGGCTAAGTTTTCTATTTTCTGTAGAGTCAGAGTCTCACTATGTTTACCAGGGCTGGTCTTGAACTCCTGAGCTCAAGTGATCTGCCCACCTCAGCTTCCCAAGGTGTTGGGATTACAGGCATGAGCCACTGAACCCAGCTGGCTTTCCTTTTTAATGATTCACTACATCATACAAACTCATTAAACTAAAGGAAGACAATGTACAAAAGAGAGATGAGAAAATGTAACCATGAAAGGAAGTGATGGATGAAGAGGAGGAAAAGAAATACGTCCAAGCCAGTTGCCACCCCAAACTGCTTGCTTCTACCACAGCCCAATGTTTGCATCCTGATTTCACATTTGGAGGCCTGAGTGCCCCCAAATAGTCTTCCTCATCCTCCTTTCTTCTTTCTGTGCTTGTCTCACAAAAGTAATGACAAAGTAATACAGTAAATGTGTGTTACCTGGGGGATAGGGTGAGCTAGGTGGTTCTTCCTCAGCTTTTCTAAGTCTCCAAAGGACTAGCAAGACCTGAGTGAGGAAAGAGAGAAGGCACTGTTGTTCCCCAACAATCTCTAGAAGGACTGGTGATGCATGTCATTTTTCTTTGAGCTCCCCACACTTTAGTCTTCTCTCTGAGGTCTTTTCAGCATCTCCTGCCCCACCCAGAGAGTAAGCACCCCTGTGGAAATCCCCAGAACAAACCAGCACATGCTGTACCAAAATATTGTGTCTTGGCTTTGTTCTTTTACATCTTCACAACTAAAGGAAAGAGATACAATCAAAATGATAGTCCACTTAAATGATAAACAAGAGAATTTAAAGAGACATGACCCAGTTACTCACCCATGAAGTGACAATCTGTTAGCAGTTTAGGAGATCTGTGTTGGTAGATAGATATAATTTGGGGTTTTTCCTTGAACACTTGCTTAATTCATGGGAGTTTATAATTATAGCTTTCTTGAACGGGTATTTAGCTCAGTGCACAAAACATACCAATTTTTGTGAATCAGGCTTACAATTTTCTAACCAAGCTTTCAAAACAAGGTTAGAAATTAGGACACAAATTATTATCAATGCACAAAATTTTCACTCTTTATTTGACTTGGAAAGTGTTTTCAAATGCCCAGAGAAGGCCCTGAAAAATGGAGAAGATGGGATATGTCCCCTTCAGTTGGATTCTTGCTCCGAAGTATTCCTTGAGCCTATAGTCCAAAGTGTGGCATTGTAACTGGTGCAGACCGAGTGTCTTAAAACAGAAAAGGAGGAGGATCCAGAGACTGGTACAAACGTCCAACCTCCTTTTTTTCTTACTTCATTATTGTCAGATAATTGTAATGATGGGACAAGCTAAATCACGTGTCTTTTTTTTTTTTTTTTTTTTGAGACGGGGTCTCTGTCGCCCAGGCTGGAGTGCAGTGGCGTGATCTCGGCTCACTGCAAGCTCCACCTCCTGGGTTCACGCCAGTCTCCTGCCTCAGCCTCCTGAGTAGCTGGGACTACAGGCGCCCGCCACCACGCCCGGCTAATTTTTTGTATTTTTAGTAAAGACGGGGTTTCACCATGTTCACCAGGATGGCCTCGATCTCCTGACCTCGTGATCCGCCCGCCTCGGCCTCCCACAGTGCTGGGATTACAGGCGTGAGCCACTGCACCTGGCCAGTCACGCGTCTTTTAAAAGCTCTCCGATTTGTTTTGCACCTAGGGGGATGTTGCTTGTCTCCGCTAATTTTAGCCATTTCACAAGCCCATAGGTGCAATTCTACCTAATGACAGTGAATCCAACAGAAGTTCATAACTCTAATCACTTAGTTTCTCTGCACTCCTCACCGTATGATTGCAGTCTTGTGGTGTCTTTCCAAAAGAGAGCCACTGCGAATCAAACATAGAGGTTTATGGCCTAAATCCAGGTTAGATTATTTTTTTCAAGAAAAAGAAAAAAAAAAAAAATCCAACAGTTACCAACAAGCAGTCAGGCTTTACAAATACCACCACTTTAACCATGAGGCCATATTAAGAAGGTTTTTGACTGGCATACAGGTTCGGGGGAATCTGAGTTGTCTGTGCCATGGTCTCAGACTTCTGCCCTGTATATCTAGGCAGTAATATAGTTCAAATGTACTATATGTACCTGAAAAGTTGTGTGGCAATCAAATTTTCACAAATAGAATTCTGTTTTAAATACACTAAGAAAGGACCTACTTTATCCTTTAAACAAGAGGTCAGCAGACTTTTTCTACAAAGGGTCAGATAGTAAAGATTTTATACCTTTTGTACCATACAATCTCTATCCCATCTACTCAGCTCTGCCATTGTAGCATAAAAGCAGCTGTAGATGATACACAAATGGGTGAGGCTATATTCCAATGAAACATTATTTGCAAAAACAGGTGGTAGACTAAATTTTGTCCCAAGGCTTACTTGGGGAAAAAATGATCTTTTGAAAAAGAAAAAATAAATAAATAATTAAACAAAAATTGGTCCCTAGGTCATAGTTTGCCAACTCCTGCATTACATTAAACAAATAATTCTTGAATGTCTACTATGATGCATAAGATATGAGTAAATACCAGGGATACACAGAGAACAAAAGAGAAAAACTGCTATTCTTGTGAAACTTGGAAGTAAGCTATTTAAAATAGACCTACGATAAAGTACTTCATATAGTGCAGACTGTTTCTTTAAAGCAAAACTCACTCCAAACAACCAATTGATTCACTTTGTAAGTTTGAGTTTTCGTCTTGAGATTCTTTTAAAGTGGGCACTTAGGTAGGGTTGCTCACGCCTGTAATCCTAGCACTTTGGGAGACTGAGACAGGCAGATCACTTGAGGTCAGGAGTTCAAGACAAGCCGGCCAACATGGCGAAACCCCGTCTCCATTGAAAACTCAAAAATTAGCCCAGCATGGTGGCATTCGCCTGTAGTCCCAGCTACTCAGGAGGCTGAGGCAGGAGAATTGTTTGAACCTGGGAGGTGGAGATTGTGGTGAGCCAAGATCATGCCATTGTACTCCAGCCTGGGCAACAGAGCAAGACTCTGTCTCAAAAAAATAAAAATTAAAAAAATAAATAAAGTAGCCTCTAGCCTAAGAGAGCTTGAGGTGTGAATCTACTGCTTTACTTTAAAGTAAGCGCAGTAAGTGTGGGGGCTGCGGGGAGTATCCAGGAGGAACAATAATTTCAGAGGCACTAGGTCTCTTCATGTCCTTTACCTCTGCTTACAGCAGCAATATTTTTACTCAGACTTCCTGTTTCTGGAACTTGCCTTCTTTTTTGCTGTGTTTATACTTCCCTTGTCTGTGGTTAGAGAAGTATAAAGCCCTAGATCTAAGCTTCTCTGTCTTCCTCCCTCCCTCCCTTCCTCTTCCTCTCATTCATTTCATACACACTGGCTCACACATCTCTCTCTCTCTTTCTCTCTCAGAATGACAATTCTAGGTACAGCTTTTGGCATAGTTTTTTCTTTACTTCAAGTCGTTTCTGGAGAAAGTGGCTATGCGCAAAATGGTGAGTCATTTCTTACTTTTCTTATGGATTTTGGATTATCTGTAGCATGGTTTCAGGCTACTCAGTTCCCTAACAGACCTGAGTCAGGCACTGGGTTGGAGTGGAGTTTGAGAATTTACTACATATTCAGTCATTTTTTTAAATGTTCTAACCACCATGACAGGGGGCAGGAGGTCAATACTATGGGTGGTTTATAAGACCTCAGAGTTCTCAAGAAGGAATGCATTTCACTCCCAAGTGTAGATCTTAAATGTTGGAAGATTCCTCTGCCCTTACAAAAAGAACACTCATGTAGATGCTATGACTGTGCTTGTAGGAAAATGTCCAAAGTCATTTTACCTTGTCAGGAGATGAAATTGGATTCATTTTGTTTGACTTTTTAAGAAATCCTGAAAGCACAACTTTCAGGATGAGATAATGTCCAGAAGCAATCAATAGCTTTGTCTGCGTTGACCAGTGCTATACCCTCAACACCTAAATCAGTGGCTAGAATATGGTAGACATCCAATAACTTTTGAAAGTGTTTTCAAAATAGTTTTGAGAGATTTATGTGAGATTTTAAGTAAATAACTGACTAGAGAAAGATCTAAATAAGTTTACTCATTGCAATACACTGAATTGCCTCTACACCAACAAATTGGTCATATATAATGATTCTCTTTGGGATCTAAAAAACTTAATACCAAGAAGCCAACCCTGCCCATATATAAACACATTGTAATTATAACAAAACTAGACAGAAGCGTCTAACAGTAGCAGGAGGCATGTGGGAATTTAGACAATCAGCTTGCTCCTGCAAATTAAGCCCTTTCACTTCAAGAGTTAAAGAGTATTTGCCTGTAGACAATATCAAACACATCAGCCTAATGACTCAGCTTATATATTTTGAGTCATGTAATTACAAAGGATGGAAATCCCTAGAATTTTCTCATTAAGGGGATTGTCAGAGAGTTTGACGTTTTTTACAGTGTATGACTCACTTTATGGGGGATGATCATTATTCTCTGCTAAACATTGCCTTGGATTTCCACAAAGACTGATGTGTGGCAGGAAACATAAATCTTACTCTCTTTGGTGTCGTCTATACTCACTATTTCACCATGGTGATCATACTATTTTTAAAATATATAAGAATTCTAGTTGAAAGCTGAGTTTTCACTTCAACTTTTTAAGTTTCAGATTTTTTAGAAGATGTATAATTACCCTATTCACATGATTACATCAAAATACTTCCCAGTTTGGGGCATAAGGAATTCACATGCAGTTGCTGCTTGTCGAAAGTTGTCAGTTTTCTGATCATCACAAGGATGATCAAGAGAAGAAAGGTATACTTTTTAAAAATCCAAATCATTTACACTATTAATCAACTAACTCCATTCAGTAGGAAGAAGACTTCTAAATGACACTGGCTTGCCTATGATACATATTCCACAAAATTTAAATTTTTATGGATAAATATGTCTAGATACCTATTTAAATATGAATAATATTAATTATTGAGCATTCAAAGAATAATAGATTAACTCATTATTCAAAAGCTCCATGTAATTTCAAAACCATAGTGATTATAACACCTTCAATTGACATAAACTTTTTAAAGAGACGCTCAAATGTTTCATGTACATTTTCAGAATTAGAATTCTTATTTTACCTTTTCATTACTTATTTCTCAGAAAATGTTATACTCATAGCTAATCTCTATTAAATCCTTACTGTGTTCTAAGCTGCCTCTTTGTATATATCCATTCAGTGATTGCTCATAGCGTGAGTTTACACATTAGAACACATGTTTTAGAGAAGTTGCCTACCTGACAGAGGACCACAGATAGACTATGCAGACAGAATTTAAATGCACATCTGTCCAGCTCTGACGCCACAGGTCTTAACCACTGTGTACATTACTACTCTTAGCCAAGAATTTTTCAGCTCGTGTCATGCAGAATATTCTCTTTGTGAAATGCCATCACATTTTATAAGTCACTGAAGGGAATTTTTCTTGGTTACAAAGGAACTCTGCCCAGTAATATCTACTGAAAAGTCAGTGAGCTGCTTCCTAAAACACAGCCATTTTAGGTGCAAGAAACAGGGTATAAATGGCTTGTTGTATGTTGTATGCTTTGCCAGACTGAATGGAAGTGGGAGTCCTTTGTTTTGTGATGTGGGTGCTGGCATCTGCTAGAGTGTGCTGTCTCTATTGAAGAATCGTGAAGACAAAGCTGGCCCACAGGATGTCTGAATCCAAATAATAATGTATGTTCTGTGTATAGGATTGGTGGAAGAGAAAATGTCAGGACAGTGTGAGGAGTGCCATGTAAAGTCAGAACCACCGCATTTAGAAAGCTACCACTGCACAGGGAAGAAATCTAAGTCTACAAAATTAGCGGGCTGCCTCTCATTATTTCATGCTCTCATCAGAAGGAGGGCCATATCCTGCTGAAATTACATAAAGAGTTTTGCTGGTGGCAGAGCTGTGAGCTGGATGGATTCTGGGAATGGCCAGAAAGATAAATGCCTGTGGCTGTGAGCAGCACCCACACCTATGGTCTAGCTAGGACTGTTTGAGATTTGTTGCTTTGACTGAACCAACCTGTCATTCAACTGGTTGGTCCATTCGCAATCAGCTTTACTAACTTTCCCATTTTCCCTACT
The DNA here is from genome assembly GCF_002776525.5 of Piliocolobus tephrosceles. Classification (NCBI taxonomy): domain Eukaryota; kingdom Metazoa; phylum Chordata; class Mammalia; order Primates; family Cercopithecidae; genus Piliocolobus; species Piliocolobus tephrosceles. The sequence goes on from NC_045437.1 coordinate 34,861,582, forward strand.
GAGTTATTTAAGTAAAGAAAGTGCTGTTCCAACAGCCCTTGATCTCTGGGACACTCAACTGGGATTCGATTTTAGTATATTCTGTTTCCAGTGTAAAGCCTTGGAAGCATCTAATTTCTAGTACCAGTGAACCAAAAATACATGGATGCAGTCCTAGGCTCACACTTGAGCACTCTGAGAATGGCTTTGCTTGCTCTGGATTTTCTCAGGTCCCAGTGGTTGTACACTTTCTGACATATTTATTCCAGCCTCACTTTGCTATCATGTAAAACATACATAAAAAATGTAGATTTCATTATAGGGTCTACAACTCAGCTTAAGAAATCAAATACTATGTGTGACAGATTACACTTTCCAAAAGTGATAGCAAAAAAAAAAAAAGAAAATTTTTGGTTCCCCACTTTCTTCCACAATCCTGCTAGAATCTATAAGATACTCTGTCTATAGAAGAATCTATAAGAGCAGAAGCAGTATGTAGAACATTCACAGGAAGTTTCACCAAATCTGAGTCCTGCCAGATCTAATTTTTTTCCTAACCACATTTGTCTCAGTCAGTAGCTTAAGATAATGGAAATAATCAGTGCCACTTTTAGTTGGGATGCCTTTTTAGGCAAGGGAAAGTGACCTCTTAAAAAAGCAAAATTCTGACTGCAAGATAGCTATCATTGTCCTTCATTTAAGAAAAAAAAGATACTAGGGAGGGAATAAATTATGATTTGTAATAAAGTCAAAAGTGAGATTAGGTAGCATGGGGATAATGGAAATAAAGTGCCTCTTCTTTGAAATGTAGGGACAATCAATGTAACAAATGTAGTAGAAGAAACTCCAGTTTAAATACAGAAAAAAAAAAAAATGTGTTCAGTGCCTCTGGTTCTTTAACTCAGAAATATTTGGCGGTTACTTACTCATTATGATGGATTTTTTTTCTATTGGAAAACTCTGTTAGCATTGAGCATTTTTGGGTTTTTTTGTTTTTTGTTGGTTGGTTGGTTTTGAAGCATTTTTCTTGTCTTCGCCCTTGGGCTTTCCTTCCTTAGATAATACATAATCCATTACTACTGCATGTCTGCCACGGAGTCTGCTATTTTATTAAGGTCATGCCATATTTCAAAAGGATGCATTTATTTGTTTCATTAACAGCTGCATGTTTGTTCCTCCCCAGGAGACTTGGAAGATGCAGAACTGGATGACTACTCATTCTCATGCTATAGCCAGTTGGAAGTGAATGGATCCCAGCACTCACTGACCTGTGCTTTTGAGGACCCAGATGTCAACACCACCAATCTGGAATTTGAAATATGGTGAGGGATGGTGGTTTTAATGGTTGCTTAGGCATCCTCTGTCTCTCTTTTCATGTGCTCTTTTTAATAGCTGCAAAAGAAAGAATATGTGGCCTAATTAACAAATGTTAGCATCTAAGGAATTCCCAACAGCCTCCTGAAACTGCGTGTCCTTCACCATAAACACTCAGGCAAAGCTCCTCTCATGGTCCAACTTTCAGATCCTGAGGCTCAGTCAAATGACACTCTGGATCTTGGGGATCCCACATCCCTCCCAACTTCATGTCAGAATTTAAAACCTGCGTCTCCTACAACATGCCTCGCCAAAAATCTATTTGCCCAACATGAGACAATCCAGTGTCTTCAAGTTGCATCTGAGAGTTAAACTGCCTTGTTTCCAATCCCAATACCAGTGCTTACTAGCTTTTTGACCAAGAGAAAGTTATGTGATATATCTATGCCTCAGTTTCCTCACCTGTAAAATGAGATAACCTGCCTCACAGGAAGGTGGTGATGGTTAAATACTTTCATCATTTAAATCATTCCAAATAGCCAGTGAATAATGAGTAATAGGGAAGCAAGATTAAATTATAATTCTGTGAATATTGACCTAACTTCTACCATCTTGACACAATTTGATTTCAGATGATCCTCTCAATGTAAATTTTCCAAAAATCCACAGGAACAAGTTGGCATTGTTTTCACAAGGTCTCACAGAAAAGGCAAAGAAAAAGAGTCTTTGATTTGAAAGTTTACTAAAGGTCTCAGGGAACTTTATCTTCTCCTTCCACCATACGTCATCTCTTCTTGCCAAGGGTTACTATCTCTGGTGATTTGAGACACTACTCTAACTTGAAATTCTGATGTGAGGCTATCTCCAAATTCATATCCGAATGACCTAATTTTTACTTAGTGTCCTAGTGAGCAAAATAAATCAAGATCCACCAGTAGTAATAGAAGGCTTCCTACATTCCATAGACACTGAGACAATTCTCCATAGTCCATAGTCCAAACAAGCCCTGAATTCCTGTTTATGTTAATTTATAGGAGCTTCCTGCATCTATTCATTGCAGCGCTTCCTGCTGCAGTCCTTAGATAAACATGCTCTTGGACTTGAGTAGTGTACTGGGTTCTCCATCTGCCTCTGTTCACTTCCCTAACACATTTTCCAGGAATAAAATATGTAGAAAGAACTGGAACCAGTTCAGTGTCCACAATCTAGGCTGGAAATGGATTGCCCTAAAACAGCCGAACAACTCATTCAAACAATGCACTCATTTTCATGGGCAAATCACTCTCCCACACAGAGATTTGATATTGGCTTTTTGGCTAGTGGGCTGAGTGTTCATCCTGGTTTCTCTTGGCCAAGCTGAGGTTGACCTTTCTGTTTACTTTCATTCACACCATATTTGACCACTTCCTTGCCCACTTGAACACACTTACCCTTTAACATGTCTCTTGATTTTTCCTGTCATATTGTAATTGCAATCTGTCCAGAGCCTCCTCTATTTGGGTTTTCCAATTGGATTCAGGTATTTCAGTTGGAAAGGGACTGCCTTAAGAAATATTTTCAGCAGAAAAAATAAGTATGAGCTCTTTAATAGATTAACTCCTGGATTTCAGAGCCCTTAAAAGGATGCCCAGTTTCACAAGACAGCCATATGGTCATCCTTGATTGTCCATTGCTCATTAATTTCATTCTCAAAAACATGGGAATGAGCTGAGAATACCATTTTATATCCCCCTTAAATTCCCAACAGTGCTAGAAACTTGCTACAGGTTGGGGCCTGTAATTGGATATTTCACACATACTTTCCTTACAAATATATTCTATACTCAGGGATTGAACTAAAAGTTACTGTCCTAGCTTCTCTACAACCCATGTTTACCTAAAATTCAGAAATGGGACCCCGCTCCCAGTCTCCCCTTCTAGATTTATTTATCAAATCGTGCCAACATTACCATCTTCAGATCTTTCCACCTGGTGTTTGTCCTAAGCTTATTCCCTGGTATCTGTCTACCTTACCCAAAAATTCAGTTTTAATTTTTATCCTGTTCCAAATGGGAAAGCCCATCTACCCCAACAAGGAACACAACTCCCTAGTAACTTTGAAACACACACATACACACATACTCTTTAAAGCCTAAACAATTGCATACCCTAAAAGATAGCAGTTAACAAAAGTAACGATTTGGAAGAACAGTTTTAAGGAATGTCCCCAAAGTAATCAATATATTTTACCAGTTAATTAACTTAACATTTCTTCACCAATCTCTAGTTTTCATGACTGTAGGAGCTTAACCAGTCACTCTCAGACCACAATAAACCAAAGGTGAAAGATTCTGTACCTAAAGCTGGGGCACTCTCCCCTGTGTTTAAACTCCTGGCCAGCTCACCCGAAGCTAGACAACCATGCTCTTCTTTTTGTGCTGAGTCCAGGAGCTGTTCTTGAAAGGACTCATTTGAGCACATTTAGAGAAGAGTGTACACACATCCAGTTCACCAAGGAAAACCAACACACATTGTAGGTTGTAGGTAATAAAAGGCCTCCCTAGAACACACTCCTTAGGATTTAAACAAAATTACATCTGGTTAATGGAAAGAATTCTTTCATATACGCAAACTTACCCAGAGGAACTTTTCTGCCCAGATCTTCACTTCCAATTTGACCCAGTTATGCCTCTTTAGAGCTATTTGGCTGAGCTTAAAGAGCACATAGGAAAAACAAATTGGTAACTGTGTTTATCACAGAAGAGGAAAATTAAATTTAGGGTTAGGAAAAGAAAATAACCCTTGGATTTTACTTTTATTCTATCTTTACAATGAGAATATATACCTTTGTTACTTCTTTAATGTTTACATTATTTATTTATTTTTGTTTACTTTCTTGTTTGATTACAATGGATTTTAGGGGTAAAATTTATGTGTGGTAAATGCACAAAACTTTAGTGAGTTTTGAGAAATGTCTATGACATGTAGCCATTCCAACAGTAAAGATATAGAACTTTTTTTTTCCCTAGAAGGATGCTTCATATTCCCTTCCAGTCAATCTTCATATCCCAGGAGCAATCATAATTCTCAGTTCTATTACCCTTTGGTTTTTGCCAGTTTCTGATTGTTCTTATTAATAGAATACTCTTTATTCTTTTCTATTTTCTTTCATTTAACATAGTGTTTGTGAGAGTTAGCTATGTTGATGTCCATCTCATAGCTCATCTTTTCAATTGCTGAATAGTAATTCCGTTGTATGAATATATCACAAATTTTTAATTTTTTCTCCTCTTGATAAATATTTGTGTTTTTTCAAGTTTGAGACTATTCTTTTTTAGGTTGCTGTTCACATTCTTGGACAAATCAGTTTGTGAATATGTATTTTCATTTCTCTGGGGTATAAAACCTCAGAATGGAATTGCTGTGTCATAAAGTAAGAGTGTATCTAAGTTTATAGGAAACTGCCCAACAGTTTTTCAAAGTGGTTATACCATTCTACTCTCCTCCCAGCAATGCATGAGAGCTACACATCATTTGCAACATTTAAGTTTGGGATAGTATTTCACTAGACTTTTAATTGCATTTCTCAAATAACAAATGTTGAACATCTTTTCATATACTTGGTAATTTGCATGTCTTCTTTGGGTTAGAATCTGTTAAAATCATTGAGTTATTTGTCCTTTTATTATTGCTGGATATGAGTTCTTTATATATTCTGTATACATTTCCTTTGTCAGATAGATGTATTGCATCTATTTTCTAGTCTGAAGTTTGCTATTTTATTTTCTTAATGGTGCATTTTACTAAGCAAGAGACGTTTTTGTCTTGATGGAGTCTAATATATCATTTATTTTCTTTTATATGTAGTGCTTTTTGTATCCTTGCTAAGAAATCTTTGCCTACTCCCAAAATTGGGAAGACATTTTCTTATGTTTTCTTTTAAATGTTCTACAATTTTAGCCCTCATATTTAGGTTAATATCCAACATATAATTAATCCTATATAGCTATGTGGAACTAGGGATTATATTTTCTATACATTTACTCAACTGTTTCAAAGAAATTGGTTGAAAATGATGTGCTATGACTCCATTGAATTTATTGGGTGCCTGCATTTAAAAATCCATTAACATTATATGTGAGTCTATTTCTGAATTCTCTATTCTTTCTATTGGTCAATTTACTTATCCTTATGCCAGTACTAAATTATTTTGATTATCATAGCCTTATACTAAGTTTGAAGTCGGGTTTCTGAGGCTTCCATTTTCCAGTGTTGTTTTGGCTATCATGGGTACCTTGTATTTCCACATAAATTTTAGAATCAGCTTGTCACTTTCTTAAAAAATTCTGCTGAGATTTTGAATCATATTATATGGGCCATTTTGGGGAAAATTTCATGTTATCAATATTGAATTAGCTAGTCCATAAACATAGCTCTCTATTTATTTAGATTTCTTTTAAAATCTGTCAACAATGTTTTGTCATTTCTAGTGCAAAGACCTTGAACATCTTTTATTAATTTTATTTCTAACTATTTTATGTATTTATTTACATCATAAATTGAAATATCATTTTTAATTTTATTTTCTAATTGTTTGATGCTAGCCTATAGACATATAAACTTACTTTTGTATCATAGCCTTGATAACTCACTTTATTCATTTCTGTAGTTGTATTGAATATTCTTTACCATTTTCCACGTGAATAAACACGTTGTCTGTAAATGCTGGAAGTATGTTTTCCTTCTTTCCAATCTGGATACATTTTATTTGTTTCTCTTGTCTTATGCATTGGCTAAAACCTCTTGTACATCACTGAATAGAAATGGTGAAAGTGGATATTCCCGTCGTGTCCTGGTCTTAGGGAAACAATTCATGTTCACAATTTCAGCATTAAATATGATATTAACTGTATGCTTTTGTAAATGCTCTCTATCGGGTTGAGGAAGTAACTTCCTATTTCTTATTTGCTGGGGGTTTTTAATATGAATAGATGCATTCATGTTACTAAATTATGCTTTGAATGCATCAGTTGACTATAACCAGGTTATTTATGTCTTCTAGTCTGTTAATGTGGCAAATTATATTGATTAATTTTTGAATGTTTAACCTGCTTTGGTTTACTGAGATATGCCCTACTTTGTCATTATGTATTAAAATTAATGTGTTAGTATTTTCTTGTAAAATTTTGCTTATACATTTTGAGGGATATTTGTTTATCAGCTTCTTTTCTGTAATATTTTGGCCAGGTTTGGGTACAAGGATTAAGCTAGCTTCAAAAAATAGGTTGACAAGGGTCATTCCTCCTCTAGTTTCTAAAAGAATTTGTGTCAGATTGGCACTATTTCTTTCCTTATACATTTGATAGAATTTACCAGAATATAACCCTCAGGCATAGAGTTTTCTTTGTGGGAAAGTTTACTGATAATAAGTTTAATTTCTTTGACAGAAATATAACTCTTGAAATATTCCGTTTCTATGTGGGTCAGATTTACTAATTTGTGTTTATGAAAACATTTTCATTACATCTAAGTTATTATATACATTAAAATAACATTTAAAATTTCCTTATTGTACTTTTAACATCTGCATGTTCCATAGTGATATCTCCTCTTACATTCCACATATTAGTAATTTATATCTTTTGTTTTCTTAACCAGTCTTGTTAGGGTTTATCAGCCAAAATTACCTACGAAAATCCCTTACGTTACCCATCAAGTATATGTGATATTATGTATATAACCCTTTATACTATGTTATCATTTTCTTTAACTCTTTTTTAATAAATATTTTTATGACTCTTATTTCTCACATATATTCCTATGGAGCAGCAAAAAAAAGCAATTACCTTTCTACCTGAACAAAGCATTTGTGTTCCAATGATCAATTATAAAAAAATACAGAAATGTCCTATAATTTTATAAACATGTTTTGACTATTTCATGTTCAATTGCATCTAATTGTAAGTAAATCATCACTAAGTATCATAGCAGCAGAAAGCCATATGATTTCAATTCATTATCTCTCATTCCTGAACATGCCCCCACTCACCCACCCACATACCTATGAGCAGAGTTAAAGTCTAACATACATCAATGTGCATATGATACTATTCCATTGTATATAGGAACTCCTACCTGAATCAAGACATATCTCCTTTTTATTCCTACAGTGGGGCCCTCGTGGAGGTACAGTGCCTGAGTTTCAGGAAACTACAAGAGATATATTTCATCGAGACAAAGAAATTCTTACTGATTGGAAAGAGCAATATATGTGTGAAGGTTGGAGGAAAGAGTCTAACCTGCAAAAAAATAGACCTAGCCACTATAGGTAAGAAGTTGTATATAAGGGTATGGTTGTCATTTTGGGGATACCTGAAAACACTGTGTCTGGACATTCTGTAGGTTAAAAGTAGACAAGTAGTGGAAACAATTGGCAATAGACAATAGCTAATTCCCTACTGGAAATTTTTTTAATAAATGAAAATTTTAAAATTTGTACTTTCCTGCCATGAAAGAATTCTGAGGATCTTCAAACCCACCTGTGAAAGAGAGTGTTTGTGCAAATCTACATTAAGAGTCTAACTGGAGCTGGGTTTCTTGTCATCCATCCACAGGTGTCCTTTCCTTCCTTACCTGTTCTTTCCTTCCTCACCTGTCCTTCTCCTGAATTCCTTGTGGTATTCTCCCCAAATCCCCAAATAAGTTTAGCTAACTTGTCAAATTATTTTTAAAAGTATATATGCCTTCTCTATTAGTCAGAGTTTTCTAGAAAAAAAAAGGGAATCAATAGGAGAATAGATAGATAGATAGATAGATAGATAGATAGATAGATAGATAGACAGATAATTGACAGGAGAGATTTCTATTAAGAAACTGACTTTTGTGGTTGTGGGAACCGGCAATTGCAAAAATCCATAAGGCAAGCCAGTAGACTAGAAATGCAGGAAAGAGTGCAGTACTGAGTCTAAACTCCACAGGGCAAGAAACTCAAGCAGATTTTCTGTATTGTACTCTTGAGACAGACTTCCTTCTTCTTCAAGGAACCTCAGTCTTTGCTCTAGAGGCCTTCTACTGATGGGGCGATGCCCACCACATCATGGAAGGCAATCTACTTTACTCAAAGTCTACTGATTTAAATGTTAACCATGTCTAAAAAAATACCTTTAGCATTCCCTATTCGAGCCCACTTCAACACTCAAAAAGAAAATTAAAGGTAAGAGAGCAATACTCATTAAACACAGGAAAGAGTGAGAAACCTAGCTCAGCTTTGTCTCAGTTTTGTTTCACTAAGATGGTAAAATAGAGAATTAAAGCAGAAGTCCATGTGTGAACAATTAACTTGTGAAAAAGCAAATGTAGTAGAAAAGAGACATTAGGCAGATGGCTGTGCATGTTGGTCACAGACATGACAAGTGTGGGTCCTGGTTAGTGGCAGAGGACCAGGGATGACAACAACAGGGTATCTCTGAGGTTATGAAAAAGTTGGGTTCTGATCATTTGGAGATGAGGCCTCTATGGATAGGGCACCATATCCAAAGTTTCACCATTTACATTGCAAATATACATTCACTTCTCTGAGAGTGAGCAGAGAAGGCAAAGGTTCTGAGTCTTCTGACAAGGTCCTGGAGCATCAGAGGAGAACCCATTCTTACAAAACTCCACACCAGCATGCAAGCACTTACATGCACACAAGCACTAACAACACACCAAGAGCCTCCAGGTGACACCTGCCACCTCCAAATCCCCATATCCCACATGCTTAATGCACTTACAGTCTCCATCCCCCAGAAGACTGTAAATCTGACATGCCTCATCCGAATGGCAAGGGGAAGAGGTACGGTACACACACTGCTGATAGCACAGGCCCCTTTGGAAGGGGTGGTGTGAGTCCCTTGGGGCTATGGAAAGCACCCCTGGACAAGCAGGATGAGAGGTGGTGGAGGCATGTCTCACAGTAGCATCTCCTTCTAGGTCCTAATGGGACACTTCATTAATGGAACTACCATTTAAGTGAATTTAAACTGGATGCTTCTGATTGAGCCCCAGAGCTAGCGCTCCCCTGCCACCACCTGCACCCTCACTTCCCCTTGTTTAGGTGTCTCCCAACCCAGTAAGGCTGAAGAGGGAAGCTTCCTGCCTTCCCACTTCTCTGGGCAGAGTAGATTGATATGATTGTTCAGATTGTACGAGGATGTATTCCCTCTAAAATATTGCTTGAAGAATGAGCCCCTTTTTCTAATTTGCTGAAAGAAATCATTTGGGCTTGAGGCAGAACTGTCCAGAGGGCACCAGGACCAGCCATTGTGATATGTAACAAGGTAGAGAAACAAAAGTTAAATGAAGAAGAGTGAGCCTCAGAATCAAAGAAATGAATTTGAATCCCTTTAAACCATTTTACAGGGACCTGAACATAATTAACTTCTCTGAAATTCAGTTTCCTTATCGATATGCTGGGGATAAGTGACTGTTGTTTGAAGACAGCATAAACAAAGCATGCAGTACTTAGGAGATGTGTTCTTCCTTTAATTCCTCTATTATTAAAAGATGGGCACGGGCCAGGGGCTTCAGCTCAGAAGGCCTTGTTGAGAATGGAATGGAGGGCAGGAACCGGGGAGAGGGGCAAAAGCATTGCCATCATTCTCTGTTGGGCTGTTCTCCACCCACCGCCTTTCCTCCTGCTTCCCTCTAGGTCCAGGGCATCTTTCCTTTTGATAAACTTCCCTTTTATAATGCATCCAAGGGTGAAAAACGAAGTCACTACTTTTTTGCCTCTAAGGCAAAGTAGCAGAAACAGGCAGTCACCACTATGAACAAGTGACTACAACAAGAACTGGGCCAAACTCTGCATTTTATTGGGCTGGCAAGTAGCTCTAAATCCCAGCTCACACTCTACCGAGTGAAAGTTTGATGAACCCACATCCTCTTGTGAACAACTGCGCCCGAAATCAGTCATGCAAAAAGTAGCACCCCCATCCCCAGCCAGCTAACTTCCCAGGCTGTGATCAATGAGCAGCCAAGAGGCCAGGACAGGGAAGTCTCAGGACCTTTCTAGGAAATCAATACCTTTCTCTGGGTTTGTTCTACCTGAAGTAATACTGATCTCCCTCCAGCAGCTTGGCATGTGTAGAGCATTTGATCCTAACAGCAACTCTGCAAGGCAGGAAGGCAGTAGGAGGAAGCCCACAAGGAATTAAGGCATTCCTTCATCATTGAGGCAGTGAGACTGACAGAGGGGACCCCCTGAGGCCACTCTGGAAGGTCTTAGCCAGGGCTAGGATGCAGACCCTTCGTGTCACTGTAGCTGAGATGAGGTGCAGGGTTCACAGCATATAACCGAATTTTATTACAAGAATGAAGACTCAGAGTTTAAATACTCCTGCTTTGGGGCTCATTAGTAACAAGTTCTCCAATATTCAAAAGCGAAGAGGATGTGTTTTAGTGTAAAATTAACACTAGCTGCTGTAACAAATAAGCCCCCAAACATATGATATCTCAAAACCGTAAGTTTATTTCTCACTCACATCAGAGTCAAAATGGATGTTTCTAACCTGCAACTGGGGCTTCTCCAAGCAGTATTCAGGGCACTTTCCATCCTGTGGCTCCACCGTCTGTAATGCAGGACTCCAAGTAGTGGAAGAGGACACAGCCAAGGAGTCACATATGGGTGTGTGTCTGGGCCAGGATGGAAGTGGGTGTGCATTTCTTCTGCCCACCTCATTCACAAGGCCACACCCCACTGCAAGGGAGGCTGGAGAATGTGGACTGGATTTAAACCCAAGAAGAAGAAATGGTTTTCTGAATAGTTGGCCATTTACTGACACCAAAAGGGTCAAAGTGATTTGCAGAGGAGATGAATTTTAAATACTATAATTATTTCCTTGGCTGCCCTTTAGACAGAATTTATTTCTTTTTCTTTTCCAGTTAAACCTGAGGCTCCTTTTGACCTAAGTGTCATCTATCGTGAAGGAGCCAATGACTTTGTGGTGACATTTAATACATCACACTTGCAAAAGAAGTATGTAAAAGTTTTAATGCACGATGTAGCTTACCGCCAGGAAAAGGATGAAAACAAATGGACGGTATGTAGTTCAGTTACGTTAATAAAATAAAAACTTATCAATGTTTTCTATTTTGTTGGCCTAGTGGTGCATTTCCCCTGGGAGGACCCAACAATTTTGCTTTCAAAACCTACCTTCTACTGAAAGAAGCTCCCAATATTGGCCCCACGAAAACCTGGGTCTTCCCTGGTGCATACTCTTCTAGCTCTGGTTATTTTTTCTGCTCTAATTTTGGTCTTCAGAATGTTTCTACATTAGTAAGTTGGATAACAATAAAGATTGAGGTCAGATTAATCCTCTGTATTCAGGGGCCTCAGAAAGTATCATATTTAGTGCCGCTTTCATAGGCAAATCTGGCAAAAATGTTTATCTGGTTATGATCACCAAGTCATAGCCACATTCTCGCTTATGGGATTCATGGGACCAGCATGAGGTAAGGAAGAGAGGCATAATGTTTGTCTTTGTTTTGTTTTTTATTTTAAAGCCCAAGGTCTTTGTTGTTGAAGTAACAGCTTCATTTTTCTTCATAATCAGGAGGGTTACTTAGATGCTCTCTTCATGATTTGTTGAGGTTGGAATGATTTGGCAGTCCCTGAAATTTATTTTGGGGAGGAGGTGGCAGAAGAGTGGAGTGTACCAGGTTATGAGATTTCTGTTAACCCACCAGCCTAACTTCTGTTCTTTCTGCACCTTAGAGACGAAGAGGAGAGATGATGATTTCTCTTTCTTAAGACCTTCTTATTCTTGCTGTCCTCTTTTTTTCAGGCCAAGATTGGCCTTGTTTGTTTGCAGTATGATGCAAGATGCCACTTGCATAAATGTAACTCCTTCCCCAAACCACTTGCTCCCTCCTTCTACTTACCTACCCCACCCTTGATCCTGCCATCTTTCATTATTCATGTGAAAATTGCATCAATGGAAAAGCAACTTAGTGGAGAAAGGAAGGATTATGAATAAATGCTTCCAGGACAATTAGTTAACTAAAAAAAAAAAAAAAAAAAAAAAAAATTTTTTGAGACGAAGTCTTGCTCGGTCATCCAGGCTGCAGTGCAATGGCACGATCTTGGCTCACTGCAATCTCTGCTTCCCAGGTTCAAGCAATTCTCCTGTCTCAGCCTCCCAAGTACCTGGGATTACAGGAACCCACCATCATGCCTGGCTAATTTTTGTATTTTTGTAGAGCTGGGGTTTCACCATGTTGGCCAGACTGGTCTTGAACTCCTCACCTCAGGTGATCCACCCACCTTGGCCTCCCAAAGTGCTGGGGATTATAGGCATAAGCTGCCACGCCGGCCAAAAATTTTTTTAATTAAAAAAAATTATGATAAATGCCTAGCCGCCTTCATATAACAACAACAAAATAACAGATGATTTAAGGAAATTATATAAAAGTGAAACTCTAAATAAACTAGAAAAAATATAGCCAAATGTTTACATAATCTTGACATGAAGAAGAACATTCTAAGCATCAAAGCTGTAGAAGGAAGGAAAGGATTGAGACATGTGACTACATAAAATGTAGAGGCTTATATATGTCAACACACATAATAATCAAAAATCAAAAATGCAAATTTAAAAGTAGGCTTAAATTGCCACATAAACAGCTGATAGAGGGTTAGTATCATTAATAGATAACAAATTCCTATAATTCATTAAAAAATCACAATAGAAAAATGAGCAAAAAATTTGGGAAAAATCTCATGAAATACGGAATAAATTCAATAAATACATCAACATGAACTAATTATCAAATAAATACAGATATAAATAACAATGGACTGCTTTTTATCTATCAAATTTACAGAATTTTTTTTATCTTAAAGATAATACACTGTGTGGGGGAGGCTTTTGTCTCTATATCACTATTCACAATGTAAAATGGCATCTTTCTGGAAAGAAATGATTCCTGCTCAGTAACCTAACCTAACCTTTCTTCTCCCTTTGATATGCGAAAGGATAGAGAGAAAAGAAGAAGATACTGAAGTGTGGAAAGGGAGAGCCTGGGCAGTGCCTAACTCACCTGAATAAGACCCACCATTTCACTCTCCTCCTAGACCACTCACAACATCCTTTATAAGCTCAGATTCTGTCCCTAATCTTGCTGTTGACTCCTTTATATATCAGAGCTCCTTATTCTAACAAATATGAGACAACCTTGAGAGAATGCTTATGGGACTAAAGGAATCCCACTTGAAATGATGTGGGAGATTTAGGCAACACCTCTTTTCCCATCCTAAGAATGTAACTGCACTCTACTCTCTAGCATGTGAATTTATCCAGCACAAAGCTGACACTCCTGCAGAGAAACCTCCAACCTGAAGCAATGTATGAGATTAAAGTTCGATCCATCCCTGATTACTATTTTAAAGGCTTCTGGAGTGAATGGAGTCCAAGTTATTACTTCAGAACTCCAGAGATCAACAATAGCCCAGGTAAGGAATGGTGGTAGAGTTTTTGTTCCCCCAGAGTGCTTTGCATGTCAAAGTGTGGGAGCAAGTGAGAGGAAGATTGTTGAAACTAACCTGCAAAATAGGACACCCCTGGAGGGCATTCTTACACTTTCTTTGGAGAATGACTTGCCTGCTGTCTTCGCCCCTTTTGTAAAGAACAAAGAAGCAGAGGGAGCGGGGTCCTTATTACCTGAGAATTAGTACAGGCCATCTGTGTTCCTGGAAGCTGCCACACATTTTGAACAAAATCCCCACCCACTACCTCCAGTTAACCAATTTAGCTTGGGACCCCAATGGTTGCAGTCTTTAAGGCCCCTCTAAGAAGCACCTTTATTGGTGTCAGGTATGTGGTCAGGTGTGGCTGTCCTGTATCTCCTTTTCCAGAAGGATGAAGATGTCCTTGGGACTGGAACTGAGAATGTCTAGGAACTGAGACGTCCCCTCCCTAGAATTTGCAACAGGGGTGAACCTCTCTTTCATCAACTCCTGCTCTGGCTTCTTTCCATTGGTAGAAAGTTCAGAAGGGAAGAGAGCATTGGTACCTTTGATGCTAAATCACGTTTACATTTCAAGTGGCAGATGCTCTAGGCCTGGTCACCCAAGTCAATGCCTTTTAAACCAAACTCCCTCCATAAAGCTGTCACATCTTTCTGTTAACTCAAAAGCAACTTTCAGGAAGTAGTAAGTCGGCCCACATTACTAAGTAAATGCAAAGCATCCTGAGACCCTACCCTCACTGCATGGCTACTGAATGCTCACCACGATCTATTCTTGCTTTCCAGGGGAGATGGATCCTATCTTACTAACCATCAGCATTTTGAGTTTTTTCTCTGTGGCTCTGTTGGTCATCTTGGCCTGTGTGTTATGGAAAAAAAGGTGACCTTCTTCAACTAATAAAAAGGGTGATTGTGTGGGATCACAGACAGTCAGAGCTTGAGTCCCATTTATTGATGAGAAAACCACAAAGGGGATTAAGGCATTTCACAAATTTAGTGCCCAATATCCCTATCTATCCTCAGTGAATTTCCACAGTTAATTTCATAAGAGTCAAAAATGTATAAACTGGACATTAGGCAAACCCTGTACCCAAAGTAAGAATTCTGTAATGCAATGTTTCCCAAGCTTTTCTTCCAGTATCTCTTAAAGGTTGCAGAAGCCATCATTCATGGCAAATGCACAATGCACTTGAAGTCTTGACTTTAGGCATATAAATTCATGGGATTTTGTATTCTAATCCATGCTAAGACTATGTTTGTTTCATCGTAAAAATGATGTTTTAAACATGCACTTGTTAAGTTACTTACTATACTAGGAGAATGCCCTTGGCAGAAGGCTACATATCCCCAGGATTACAAATACCTTAATTTGAAAAGTACTGCCTTGAAAGTACTAAGCAATTTCCCTGGGCAACTTGAAAAATATTCCCCCACTTCCACAAAAATTAGCTGCCAGAGTTGCTGTCAGTAAAGGGAAGGAATAAAAAGACAACACTTAAATTGGAAGTAAACAACGGGGTCAAATTGTACTTCATAGCTCCACCAAAACTACCTCCTTGCAAGCTTTGATATTCCTTCCCTCTAGGGCTTTTTCCCAGAGGTATATTATTGTCATGTCTTGTTCACAGAATGGATTGATAGCAGTGGTCTCTGGTCCAACCCCTCCTTGAATTGATAGGGCACCGAGGCCCACAGAAAACCAGTCCCTTGACCATGGTCACCCACCTAATTGTGATAGAGCCAAGACTAGAATTCTGTTCTTCTGATTCCAGGCTTAGAGTAAGTGGGAAGACTCAGTGTGCCTGTGCCCTCTGCCATTCACTTCATCTATCAATGTTCTCTGATTTCAGAATTAAGCCTATCGTATGGCCCAGTCTCCCTGATCATAAGAAGACTCTGGAGCATCTTTGTAAGAAACCAAGAAAGGTGAGTGCTTTTGGTGCTTAAAAAGTATTGTGTTGGCAACATCCCAGTGGTCAAAAATGATATTCCAGGACAAGGAACAGTTGAACCTCACCTTTTGGTATTTAATGCATCCTGTAACTGGGGCCCCTCCTAAGACCCTAGCTGCAGTAGGGAACTGAAATAAGATACACATCTCAGAACTTCTGGGCTCCCTGGGGCTGGAGGTCATAGCCAGTGGTAACTTCAAGTCTTGAAGTGTCTCAGAAGCTCCAGAAGCAAGGAGTCCATTGAGGAATATGCAGGTAATTCTGTGACATTCCCTGTCAGAAAACTCTTTAGACCTACTCTGGAACTGAACATTTGGTGGTGTGTCTCTCTGGTGCCATCTTAATGCCTTCTCTGCTTTTTCCGTGCAGAATTTAAATGTGAGTTTCAATCCCGAAAGTTTCCTGGACTGCCAGATTCATAGGGTGGATGACATTCAAGCTAGAGATGAAGTGGAAGGTTTTCTGCAAGATACGTTTCCTCAGCAACTAGAAGAATCTAAGAAGCAGAGGCTTGGAAGGGATGTGCAGAGCCCCAGCTGCCCATCTGAGGATGTGGTCATCACCCCAGAAAGTTTTGAAAGAGATTCATCCCTCAGATGCCTGGCTGGGAATGTCAGTGCATGTGATGCCCCTATACTCTCCTCTTCCAGGTCCCTAGACTGCAGGGAGAGTAGCAAGAATGGGCCTCATGTGTACCAGGACCTCCTGCTTAGCCTTGGGACTACAAGCAGCACCCTGCCCCCTCCATTTTCTCTCCAATCCGGAATCCTGACATTGAACCCAGTTGCTCAAGGGCAGCCCATTCTTACTTCGCTGGGATCAAATCAAGAAGAAGCATATGTCACCATGTCCAGCTTCTACCAAAACCAGTGAAGTGTAAGAAACCCAGACTGAACTTACCGTGAGCAACAAAGATGATTTAAAGGGGAAGTCTAGAGTTCCTACTCTCCCTCACAGCAAAGAGAAGACAAAATTAGCAAAACCCCACTACACAGTCTGCAGGATTCTGAAGCATTGCTTTGACCACTCTTCCTGAGTTCAGTGGCACTCAACATGAGGCAAGAGCATCCTGCCTCTACCATGTGGATTTGGTCACAAGGTTTAAGGTGACCAAATGATTCAGCTGTTTTTTTTTTTTAAGAGGAAATAATGAAAGAGTAAAGAAAATGAATGAGGAGTGAGGGAGGCAGGAAGAGAGCATGAGGGGAAAGAAAGAAAGGAAAATAAAAAATTATAGTTGCCATTATTAGGATTTAATATATATCCAGTGCTTTGCAAGTGCTGTTGTGCACTTTGTCTCACTCCATCCTGACAATAATACTGAGAGGTGTGTGCAATTACTATGACTACTCACTTTTTAATAGATCATTAAGTTCAGAACTAAGGAGTTAAGTAACTTGTCCAAGTTGTTCACACAGTGAAGGGTGGGGCCAAGATATGACGGCTGGGAGTCTAATTGCAGTTCCCTGAGCCATGTGCCTTTCTGTTCACTGAGGACTGCCCCATTCTTGAGGGCCAGGTCTCACTGGGTGTTCTTAGATAATTTATGATCCAAACTGAGTCACTTTGGAAAGTGAAAGGGGAACTTACATATAATCCCTCCAGGACAATGAGCAGAAACTAGGACTGCCCCCAGACAAGTGTGAACATACATGTGGTTGCTTAAATTAAAATGATTATGAGAAAGAAAGAGGGGGAGAAATGGTCTTGTGGGTGTGAAGTCCCATGACCAGCCATGTCAAGAGAAGGTAAGGAAGGCAAGAAAAAGCCATGAAGCCCATTTGATTTCATTTTTCTGAAAATAAGCTCAAGAGGGAATACATTAGAAACTCACAATTTCTCCTGTTTGTTACCAAGACTGTGATTCTTTTGCTGCTACCACCCAACCACATCCATCCGTGATCTCAGAGGAACATGTCACTGACCCTGGACACGGGTACATTTGATGAGTGAGAGGAGGCATGACCCCTCCCATGTGTATAGACACTACCCCAACCTAAATTCATCCCCACATTGTCCCAAGTTCTCCAACAATAGATGCTGCCACAAACTTCAGGGAAAAAGAGTTATAAGTACATGCAATGAGTGAACTGACTGAGGCTACATTCTTGAAGATACATAGAAGAGACATATTAGTGCTTGATATTTATCATCTTACCTTTCTTGGTCTAGATTGACTTACAATGACTAGCTCAAAGTCAAGGCAACTCAGTAATGTCAGCTCAGGGAAGTGCAGCAAACCCCTCTCCCAAGGCCTTCAAACCCTGGTTGTTCACAGAACCACAAAGGGCAGATGCTGCACAGAAAACTAAAGAAGGGGTCATAGGTTTAGGGTTTTGTTTGAGATTTGTTGTTATTGTTTTCCGCTTTGAATTTTCTTCTTTGTTCTGTTTTCACTTTATTTAGGGGGACTAGGTGTTTCTGATATTTTAGTTTTCTTGTTTGTTTTGTTTTGTATTGTCTGTGAATGGGGTTTTAACTGTGGATGAATGGACCTTATCTGTTGGCTTAAAGGACTGGTAAAATCAGACCATCTTATTCTACAGGTGAATGTTTTACTTTCCGAAGTGCCCTCCTCTGCACCAGCAGTAATAAATACAATACCATAATCCCTTAGGTTTGCCTAGTGCTTTTGCAATTTTCAAAGCACTTTGATAAGCATTCCTTCCACCTCCTTGATAGATATTTATGGAAAGCCTGCTACATGTTAATCATAGTGTTAGGCACAGGGGACCTAAAGACAAACGAAAGGATGGCATTCTGCCTCATAAATTACAAAACCTGATGAAAGTGACAGTTTGGTAAACAAATTATTGTTATATTATAAAATGCTATAAAAGAGGCATATTGAAAGTGCCCTGTTGGAGACAGGGCAAATGCCACAAAAATGATGTAAATTTCCATGGAGGAAAAGTAGAATCTGCCTGGTTTGTAGGCAGCAGAAGACATTTTTCATCAGTGGGCAGGTGTTCTTTACCTTTTGTAGAAATGGGAGTCAAATCTCAAATAGGAGGCTCCACAAAATCTCATGCCAAACCTAGGTCTCTGATACCTTATTCACAGAGGTTCTTTGAAGTATTTATTGTTACTTTCTTTGACTTACGGGAAAATTGGGACACAAGAAGACAGGTAAACTACCCAACCTCACACGTTAAGTCAGAACTGGGAGCCGTGATTTTGTATCCTTGGTATAAATAGACCATCTCTTGAAGAAATGAAGAGATGACCATAGAGAAACGTCGAGATATCTCCAGCTCTAAAATCCTTTGTCTCAATGTTGTTTGGCATATGTTTCATTGGAATTTAGTGTCTGAGCATCTGTCTGTTACTGTAGTATTTAAAATGCATGTATTATAATCGTATAATCATAACTGCTGTTAATTCTTGATTACATACCTAGGGACAATGTGTAATGTAAGATTAGTAATTCGTTCTGCCCAATCTCCTTTCAGATTTTATTAAGAAAAAAAATAAACCTCCTGATCAGAGACAACGTATTAATCAGAAGTGTAAACTGCCAGTTCTATACAGCATGAAATGAAAAGACAACTAATTTGGTCCAACAACCATGTCTGGGTCTAGGGCACCGTGGCTTATTCGGCTGATTTCCTACCAGCCTTTGCCTCTTCCTTCAGACAGTGGTTTCCATGGGAATTTGCTTCAGAAAAGTCAACTATGGGCTGTTTCAGAGGTGCATACCTGTGTTTTCTTAGCTCTTCTAGAGGGGCTACAAGACTTGGAACGGGTCAGGAAGAATATGTGGTAGAGCTCCTGGAAATGATGCAGATCAGGAGGCTTTTTTGTCAGCTCCATGGTTTATTGTTGGGATTATTCTTTAAAATACCCATTGTTCACTACAGTGAAGATCTCTGATTTGACCGTGTATTATCCACATGCATTACAAACATTTCGCAGAGCTGCTTACTATATAAGTGTACAATATATGTAACCATCTAATATTTAATTAAATGCTGTGGAACTGTTTGTGGCTGTGTCTGTCTTCTCTGGAAACTGTGGCTAGAGGGATTCCCAGAATGGACCACACGTCTCTTCAGCCCCTGAAAACTCACCCCCCCCCCATGTCCATGGAAAAAATTGTCTTCCACAAAACCAGTCCCTGGTCCCAAAAAGGTTGAGAACCACTGCACTAGAAGACAGCCTGCTAGTAGTTAAGTATCAATTTGTCAATGTATTTAACAGAGAGAACAGAGTGTTGCTTCACTCAACAGGTGGTTCAATGGAAGCCCTGCATGGACACCTATTTCACTTGGTATACCTAGTCCCTACAGTGTGCAGAGTAGTGGCTGGAGATTAGGCTTGGAAGAATTGGTGGGGGCCAATGATTAGGCATTTGGCATGGCAGTCTAAGAAGTTGTCATCTATTCTGCAGAAAATAGAGGTGCTTGGCAGGATTTTAATCAGGAATGTGATGTGAAATATACATTTTCTGTGCATATGTGTATCAGGTTTTAGGAAGGAATCTTAATTCAGTAGGATATAAATATAAAATAATTCTGACATTTCTTTAATTACTCATCTCCAAAGATGCTCCATTGAATATCCCTTTCTGAAGTAGATCACTTTAAGTGACGAAAGCTTAATTCATCTAGTTTTAAGATGCAGTCTTATATTCTTCTTTTTTTTTTTTTTTTTTTTTTTTTTTGAGGCCAAGTCTCTCTCTGTCGCCCAGGCTGGAGTGTGCAGTGGCATGATCTCGGCTCACTGCAAACTCTGCCTCCCGGGTTCACATCATTCTCCTCCCTCAGCCTCCCAAGTAGCTGGGAGTACGGGTGCCCGCCACCATGCCCAGATAACTTTTTTATTTTTGATAGAGACAGGATTTCACCGTGTTAGCCAGGATGGTCTCGATCTCCTAACCTCGTGATCCACCCGCCTTGCCATCCCAAAGTGCTGGGATTACAGACATGAGCCACCGCATCTGGCCATGCAGTCTTATATTCTAATTAAAGTCACACACACCCTATCATAGGCTTGTGGTGAGGGGGACTTGCAAAGAAAGGAAGATAATAGCTTCTGTTCTCTTGACTCCTCCCCCTTCTTGGCCTCTTCCTCCTCCCTTCTTCCTCCTTTTTTCCTTTCCCCTCCCCCCTCCTACTTTTCTTGTTCTTCTTCCTCTTCCTCCTTCTTTCTTTTTCTAACAGCTTAAAACACCACACATTTCCTATCTCACAACCTCTGTGGCTCAGAAGTCTAGGCATGGCTTAGCTGAGTCCTCAGCAAGGCTGCAATCAAAATGTTGGCCCTGGCTTGCTTCTCTTTGGGAGGCTCCACTGGCAATGGGTCCATTTCCAAAGTTACTTAGGTTATGGCAGAATTTATTTTCTTGTGCTTGTAAAACTGAGCGCTGCAGCTTCTTGATAGCTCTCACTCTCGGCTCCTAAAGTTCACCCACAGCCTCTTGTTGTATGACTCTCTTCATAAGCATTTTTTTTTTTTTTTTGACAGAGTCTTTCTCTGTTGCCCAGGCTGATGGAGTGCAGTGGCACGATCTCGGCTCACTGCAACCTCTGCCTCCCAGGTTTAAGAGATTCTCCGATTCTCCTACCTCAGCCTCCTGAGTAGCTGGAATGACAGGTGCACGCCACCATGCCTGGCTAATTTTTGTATTTTTTTAACAGAGATGGGGTTTTGCCGTGTTGGTCAAGCTGGTCTCAAACTCCTGACCTCAGGTGATCCACCCACCTTGGCCTCCCAAAGTGCTGGGATTACAGGTGTGAGCCACCGTGCCTGGTCCATAAACTTTCTTTCAACAAAAGCTTGCTTCTTCAAAGCCAGCAAGGGAGAGTGAGTCTACCAGCAAGATAGTGTCTTATATAAGTGATATGACCATAGGCATGACATTCCATCATGTTGTCATATTCTTTTGTTTAGAAGCAAGTCAGAGGTCCCATCCATACTCAAGGGGAGGGGATTATATAAAGACAAGATTCTCAGGAGTTGGCCATCACAGGGGCCACATTAAAGCCTGGTTGACACACAAGCTAACTCAGTCATGCCATTTTTAGTTCATTTAACTAGTTAAATGCCATTAACTAGTTCATGCCATTTTAGTTCAGTCTCTTGTTAAATCTTCAGTCAAATTCAGATGTCTTCTCCTTCCATTCTCCTGAGAGTTTTAGATACACAGTGGTATGAACTGAGTTGTGTCCCCCCAAAATTCATACGTTGAATTCTTAACACGCAATAGCTCAGAATGTGACTTTCTTTGGAGATAGTTTCTTTAAATAGGTAATCAATTTAAAATGTCATAAAGGTGCAGTGTAATCCAGTATGACTGGCGTCCTCATAAAAAAAGGAAAATTTAGAGACGGACATGCACATAGGGAAAACATCATGTGAAAAATGAAGGCAGAGATCAGGGGTTATATTTTTAAAAGACAGTAAGTATCAAAGATTGATAGAATATCATAGTAGCTAAGAAAGAGGCATGAGACAGATTCTCCCCTACAGCTCTCAAAAGGAACCAACCCTGCTGGCACCTTGATCTCAAACTTCTAGGCTCCAGAACTGTGAGACAATAAATCTCTTGTTTTAGCCACGCAGTCTATGGTGCTTTGCTATCACCACCCTAGAAAATTAATGCACATGGTACTGGGAGAAGGAATCTGGGGCCATGTGACTTCTTTGGACTCCTCTGAGCTCTAGGCTTCTGTCTTGTCTGTGGATGGTATCCCCTATGCTGTATCTACTGCTAATGTGTCAGGGCCCATCATGTTCCTTTGAACGTGGATGATCCACATACTGTCTATTAACTGGGTCTCCACGTGTTGTCGAGAAAGCTTCTTTCATCCTCTAGACCTCTCTGCCTCTTCAAGCATGGAAAGTAATTGGATCAAATGTCCACTTTAGGATGATCCCCCTGGTGAAGGCAGAGAATAGGTCATAGGACAGCCAGACTAGAGTCAGGACAGATGGACTTTTGTGACCTCTATACCCACTTAGGGGAGGCCACAACCAGGTCCAAGGTGAGCCTGAGGCTAAGACCAAATTGGTCTTTGTGCCACCTTTATCTTCTTGTCAGAAAAGCTCTTCCTTCTTCTCTCCCATACTTCCATCTACCAGTACTTACTACTTACTAAATATCTGTTTCATTCCAAGAATAACATAGATAGTAGAACCTGTGGGGCTCCAGGGAAATCCCTAGGCCCCTGAAATAGAAGCTTGCAGTTAATAGCTTTCTGGGTGTCTTGTTACTGATTGGCTGAGAGTTAGATAAGCTAGAGCTTGAGTGAAGGGCTTTTATCCTTTTCCTCCAGAACATCTTATAATAGGGAATCAGCCAGCCTGCCTGTCCTAAGGCCTTTGCTCTTGCTACTCCTCCTTCTGAAATGTGGTTTCTCTGGATCTTTGTGTGGCTGGCTCCTTCTTACTCTCCAGGTCCTAGCATCTATGTAACCTCCACAGAAGTGGTCATTCTGATGAAAACAAGACCCTCCTCCTGATATTCTCTAGCATGCCTCCCTGTTTATTTCTTTCAAAACCCCTTCCTCAATATTAACTACCATTTATTACTCACTAATTCATTACTAATTATTAATATTAATTTATTTTTGCTGATTGTTCTTATTGCCTTTCTCTGATTCTAAAATTCAAGTTCTGTGTAAGTTCCACTACCTATATTATTCTTGGAATAAAACAAATATTTAGTAAGTACTGGTAGATGGAAGGGAGGAAGAGAAGGAAGAGCTATTCTGACAAAAAGAAAGATGGCACAAAGATCCACTTGGTCTTAGCCTCAGACTCATCTTTAACCTGGTTGTGGTGTCTGCTAAGTGGGTACAGCAATCACAAAAGTCCATCTGACACTGCCCTAGTCTGGCTGTCAGATGACCTATCCCCCGTGCCCACTGGGAGTATCTTTCTAAAGAGGAAATCTGATCAAGCTACCTCCCTAACTAAAATCCTTTAGTGACTTTCCAGCACGGCATGTGACATAGCTTGGATTCTTGCCCCCATCCAAATCTCATGATAAAATGCAATCCCCACTATTGGAGATGGAGCCTTGTGAGAGCACCATCCCCTTGGTGCTGTCCTCTCAAGAGTGAGTGAGATCTCACAAGATCTGGTTGTTTTAAAAGTGTGTGGCACCTCCACCCATCCTTGTTCCTGCTTTCACCATGTGACGTGCCTGCTCCCCCTTTGCATTCCACCATGATTGTAAATTTCCTGAGGCCTCCTCAGAAGCCAAGCAGATCTTAGCACCATGCTTCCTGTAAACCATACAGAACCGTGATCCAATTAAGCCTCTTTTCTTTATAAATCATCCAGTCCCAGGCATTTCTTTATAGTAATGCCAGAACGAACTAACACAACATGGAAGGTTCTTGATGACCTAGTGTATTACTTTCTTGTGGCTGTTGAAATAAATTATCACAAACTTGGTGGCTTAAAACACACAAATTTACTTATTCGCCTGCAGATCAGGCATCAGAAGTCCAAAATGAGTCTTCTGGGGCAAAAACCCCAGTGTCAACAGGGCTATGATACTTCTGAAGACTGCAGGGAGAATCCATTTTCCAGCTTTTCTCATCTACCAGAGGCCACCTGTGTTCCCTATCCCACAACTCCCAGCCCCTTCCTCTATCTTTGAAGTGAATTATTTCATTCCCTGTTTCTACCATGACAATGCCTTCTCTCACATTGACCCTCTTGCCTTCTTCTTATAAGATTCCTTGTGATTACACTGGGTCCACCTGCATAATCAAGGCTAATCTCTCCATCTGGAGATCGTATCATAATCACATTTACAAAGTCCCTTTGGCCATTGAAGTAACATATTTATATGTTTTCATTATTAGGATGTGGGAGACTTTTGTCGAGGACAGGGATTGTTCAGCCTACCTTTTTTTCTTCACTTTTTGCCACCACTCTCAGCCTGTGGTCTCAATCGCCAGTCTTTGCACTTGCTACCCCCACTGTCTAGGTAGTTCATACCAGTCCCTCGAGACTAGCCTCAGGCATTGCCTCTTCTGGGAAGACATCCTCTTACAGGCCAGGATATGACTCATGCGTGCATTCCTAATAGGACCTCACTTGTTTATATTGTCACCACACTGATTCGTAGTTATATGGTTTGTCTGACTCTCGTGGGGGCTTGTAAGCATTCTGGCGCAGAGAACTATGACTTACTGGGGCTTACGTCTCTTGCTCAACACAGTACCTAAAATTTAGTAGGCATTCCCTCATAAACATTAAATGAATGAATTAAAGAATGAATAAACATTTAGGAAATGATGTTGTATTAGTCAATTTCTTTCCTCATCACTGTTAAAGATAAAAGAATGCCAAGCCAGGTTGTTCAGAAAGAAGCAAGCACCACATCCCTGAGACAGGAGCACATCTGGGCAGCCATGTGTGAGAAGTCGGTTGCATTCCCCATACACGGTTGCCTTTGCAGCTGTACTCTTAACCACTGTAACCACAGAAGTGGGGAAACAGTAGGGTGGGGTGAAGTGAAAAGAACATTTTCCAAAGCTTCATTTATCTAATAAATATAGATATTTAATTTTGTTTTTTCAGTTATTTAGTTTATTTTAGATTCATATGAAAGTCTACCCTAATTTCTGAATTTTAATGGTTTGTGGCATTTGTGTGGGCATTTGTGTGTAGCTTGCAATGAAACAGCTGTTCAGACAAAGAAATTGTGATACATAAAACCTATTGGGTCCAAGCAACACATTCACGCTCCTCAAGACTCGGGTAAAAGCAGTGAAGCAAACAACATACAAAGCCCCTGAGGATTGAAAAATAAGGCTTAGATACTGAATTGTGCTGAAACACTTGAGTTCATCTGGAGGGCCTCTCAACGGTGAATTATTAGAACAAATTTCCCTTTACCCTAAGTGTAGATTTTTCGTCAAGAAGAGGTGGAGAACTTATAGAGACTGAAAAGGACCCTCTTTTTTATGACAAATTAGTTCCTGCAAAGTATGAACTGCACTAGTCATGAGACAAAAATGCAGAATAATCAGAAAACATTTTACTCTTAAGTTTATCCACTGATAGACTGAAATATTACTTTTAGAGCCTAATAAATCATTAATTTAATTAGAGCTTCAGTAAATGCTATAGTACCAGACTGATAAACCTGTTTGTTACATAATTATAAACTTTCATGAATTTAAGTGTGAAGTTGCCAGTGTAGAATTGAAAGCTTTATTTTCAATTAAAGTTTAATTTTTGAAGCTTTATTTTCTCAAATAAAGCTTAAGCTTAAAGCTTTATTTACTCAAGTAAAGAAATGCTATCAACATTTCATTTAACATGGTTCTAGAAGTTCTAAGAAATACAATTAAACAAGAAAACAAAGTAAAAAGTATAAATATTGAATAGGAGAAAATTAAATCGTCATTATTGGCAGATAAAATTATTGTACATATGGAAAACACAAGGGAATCAAGACACTACAAGACACAGATACTTTATTAAGGTCTCTGCTTACAATATTTTCATGTTTATTTATTTATTTAAATCCTTATTGAATCTTTACAACTATTATTTGCTTGTGCCCCCAAATTCAAAAAAGGTAGATGTGTCATGTACCAAGTTGAAGATGCCACTTTCAAATCACACTCTTCAGGAATAACCATATTTAATAACTGACATTTAGGCTTCCAGTTGCTTTTCTGTGCATACACTATTATTCTAACCATCATGCAGAGAAATAAATGTTGGAGAATAGCCTGCACAATTCCAGAGAAGAAAAGAATTGTGAATTGACTAACCATACAGGTGGTTTTAAAATTTGTTTCAGCAGGAATTCACAGAACAATCAATGGCATAAAATAGAGAATCTGTCAGTACAGATCTATGTAATTACAAAAAATTCATCCATTTCTAATCAATAGGGCTAAAGTGGATTACTTAGCAAATAAGATTGGAATAACACACTAGCCATTTGCAAGCAAAGAAGAAAGGTAACTGACTTATTATTTCAAAATAAATTCCATATAACTCAAAGATATAAATAAATTTTAAAATAAAAGCAAATGCTAGAAGACATGGATGACTCATTTCATATTTTTGGGATGTAAAAAGCATTTCTAGATAAAACATAAAACCTGAAAGCCATAAAAGGAAAAGAGTGATATGTATGACTAGATAAACTTTAGAATGCTGGTAATTTCTTTGCTTAATTTTAAAAAGTCATGACCAAAAGAAAGATAAAAATAAACTGGAGAAAGACAGTAACACTATGATAAGCAAACTTCTGTTATCCTTATAAGACCCCAGAGTCTTACAAGTCAGCAAGCAAAAGATGAAGAGTCCAAGAAGGAAATGAACACAGCACATTAACAGAAGGCTCACAGAAGAAATAAAACAAACTTTAAAAGTAGGAAAATGTGCTCAATCTCATTCAGAATAAATAATGCTGATAAAATGAATGAGATAAATGCTTTGCCCATTAAATTGTGAAAATTATAAAGATCACCAAATCTCAATGCTGAGAAGAGCATAGGAAAATAGGCTTTCTCATATACTGTTAATAGAAATGTAAATTAGTACATTTAAGAGGACAATTTGGAAATATATAACAAAAATTGTAATGTATATACCTAGAAATTCTATGTATAAAATATCTATGTATTACTTCTCATAACTAAGAAGAATTGTAAATCTAAAAAATCTGTAGTATATTCATACTATGGAATACTAACAAAACCATTAAAAAATTATTTTAATGTAAGAAAATACATTTCCTTCTTAGACTCTTCATCTTTCGCTTCCTGACTTATAAGACTCCGGGTTTTAAGGATAACAGAACTTTGCTTATCATAATATTACTATCTTTTTCCAGTGTATTTTTATATTTTCTTTTTCTTGCAACTTTTTAAAATTTAGTAAAGAAATTACCAGCATTCTAAAACTAGCATGGTAGTGCTACATATGCTGATAAAGAAAAACGTCTATGTTATTTTGTCAAAAGCTTCTAGGAAGAGAAAACTCTCCAAAAGTCTCCCTCTTTCTCTTACTCCTTCCCCTATTGTTTCCATGAAAATTCCAAAATATGCAGTGTATCTATCAGCTGTTGCTACATTGATGCTCAACAACAAATCACGCCAAAACTCAGAGGCTTTAAGCAATATTTATTTTCACAAATTGTGTGAGGGTTGAATGATCTAGATTGGGCTCTGCTGGGTGGTTCTATGGTACCATTATCAGCTAGGATGACTCAGGAATGTGAAACTTAAGGAAAGTTGGCTGGGTTCAGTTGGGAATGCCTCTGTTCCATAAGTTTCCCGTCTTTCTCCTGAGACAAGCAGGCTAACCCAGCTGTCTCTTTTTACAGCAGGGACATAAGACGGCAAGCAGAAAAATGCAAGGCTGGCCTACCCACCAATTCTACTTCATTTTATTGGCAAAGAAGGTCATGTGACCAAACCCAGAATCAGGGAGTGAAGAAATATATTTCCCCTTGGGTAGAAACTTCAAATCACATGGCAAAATAGGTGGATGGGGAAGGAGTGAAGAGTCAAGCCATTAATGCAATATCCTACAGTCATACATGAGGACAGCCTGGGTTACATTTACAGAAAGACACAAATGTTATCTCTTATTTGAGGAAGCTCTTCTTATCTCATCCATATTGCAGCAAGACTACAGCCACATGCTTTCCATTACTTTGTGAAGTAAGTTTTGTCTATATGTGTATTGAGAAGCTTTAGGGAAGAAAAAGTATTTGGGTCATGCAAGGACTTCAATATTCATGGATATCTTAATTTAATAGCAAAAAATATAATCATTTCATATTGAAATTGTTAACATTAAAAAATATTCCTCTCTTAAGCGTGATATGGGAGCTTTTCCCTTTAATATGATTGATCCAGTTGAAATCATATGCACATCTTTGTGCCAATAACAGTCACTAGGAAAATGCCGTGAACTTATTAGCTTGGGAATGGCTCACCTTTTCCAGAACTGAGAATGAGATGGATACCTGGTCAAAATAGGGGTGACAAAGGAGGAAGAAATTAAGAATGTTGGAGAAGAAAACAAGAATGTCTACTATCAGAGGAGGATTTTTTTTTTTAATTAGAGAGAAAAAGAGGGAATATTAAAATGAGAATATGCTTAGAAAAAAGTTTGGAAGCCAGTGCTCCAAAATGTTTTCAGTGGTTATTGGGGAAAAGAATGGGATGGTAGTGGATGCATGAAAGTTGGAAACTTCCACTTATTTCTTTTGTCATTTTTTTTTGGGGGGGGAGTATATAGATGTATATATATGTATACGTACATATGTATACATATATACATACATATGTATACACATACATACATATGTATACACATACATACATATGTATACATATATACATACATATATATGAGATTATACATCTCTACATACATATGTATACATACATAGATACATATATGGGAGTATACATACATATATGCATGTATATATTATTATATAAAATAAAAGTATACATTATCTATTAATATAACTCTTACTTATAATTAATATTCTCATTTTTTTCTGTAAAGTCTAGACTATAATAACCTTGACTGCAAAATTTTCTATTCTAGAATCGTAATCTAATTTGTCCCTTGTGAGATGGATAGTACAACAGTATATTTCAAGATTTCTTATCCTTCAATGTTTTAAGTAATTAATAAATTTCATCACAGTTTATCAAGCACTTCTTATTATACAAATTGCAGTGACAACTGCTATGGAACAAGATGATATAACATGTTTCTACAAGTCACATCTCTGCTCCTGCGCTTTATCTGCTAAGCTGTCTTAGTGAAAAATCACACAATGCTGCCAAATGGCATCCATATAAATTTGTTTTCCTTTATTTGTGCTTGACAGCATTCTTTTCCAATGCCCTTGATGACTATTGTCAAATACACTCCATCTTTTACTTTAATTCCTCCAATGAACTTTGGCCTTTCTCATTCCCAGAAAATAAGTTTGCCTATACCTTGAAAAAATGTGGACCATAGCTCATGTTTCTACTCTATTTCCTATCTCCATCTGCAAACTCCAAAACTGGGTAAATTCCTGCCTGCTATTCCCCTAGTCTAAGAATAAGCTAACCCTTCATCTGCAGAAGACCAAACCAACCATTCATACCCTTAACTCTTACCCGTCTCTCTTCCTCCAGAACCTTGCTTCATCAGTCATTTGATCTCTTTTGTTTCTTTGCTTCTGTTGTTCTGTTTATTGGCTTTTTACCTTCAAGATTTTCCATTCCATCCAGACCTAAACTTCAGAATCATGTCTGCTAGATTGAACTTCCATGAAGAAGTATATTTATATACATATATATGTATATAATATACATATATTTATAAACATATATATATGTTCAATGAATCCAACTGCCTACTGGATTTCTGACTTAGATAGACCACAGATATCTCAAAACTGAGCTCTTCACCTACCCCACTGGCAGCTTTTCAAATTTTCCATTTTCCAGGTGTGGTAGAGAAGTTCCCAAAATTCAGTGGACTTAAGGGACTCTGAAAAGAAGAACGACCTGTGTGAACTGAGGTTACATACTTCCCACTCCTTCTGCATTGGCTTTGCTTCATGTCCAAGAACAACAGCACAGACTTAAGTCGGAATCCCAAGAAAGACAGCCTACATTTCTGCCAGCAAGCTTGAATGGGAGAAGACTGCAAAATTTGAATGTCAGAGAAAATAAAGTAGTATTTCTTATCTGACTGATGGACTGTGATATAAAGATGCATATACACTCAACAAAAGAGGCACAGAAATGAAAGAGCAAGTCAATTTTGCTGAAACATCAAGGTAAGCTTTGTAAAGGCTTTAACTTTTCAATAGGACCTTGAAATATGAGCCAGTTTAGCAAATAATGACTTAGCTTGTTATTCTGTTTCAGCCCCAGCTAGGTGTACTGCAATTCAGTCCTGGCACTCACCACCCAGAGTTAGCAACACTCTTACAAGTTAAAGAAAATAATACCCAACAAGACTATTTTTACTTTAGAAATTTTCCTCTTATGTTGGGATTCCCCAGGCTATCTATGCTTCATCTGCATTGGTCAGTGTTCTGCAGAGAAGTAGAATCCAGAGTGTGTGTGTAGTAGGGGAGAGAAAGAGATATTTACTTTAACAAATTGGCTCATGTGATTGTGAGGGCTGGCACGTCTGAGATCTGTAGAGCAAGTCGGCCAGCTGGAAATTCAGGTAAGAGCTAATGTTACAGTTTTGAATCCAAATTCTGCAGAGCATGCCAGGCAAGCTGGAAACTCTGGCAGAGTTTCTATATTGCAGTCTTGAATTTATAACCAGTTAGTAAGAAGTACAGGTTCTTACAACCCCCTCAGGTTCAGTAATTTGCTAGAACAACTCATAGAATTCAGGAAAATGCTATACTTAAAATTATGGCTTTATTTGAAGGATATAAAACAGGAAGATCAAACCAATAAAGAGACACATAAGTGAAGTTTAAGAAGCAATACATAGTGCTCTCCCCTCATGGAATCAAGGCATGTCACACTCCCAGCACGTCAATGTGTTCAGCATCCAAGAAGTGACACTTAGCCTCAATGTTCATAGATTTTATTACAGTTTTATTGCATAGTTATAAATGATTAAAAGGTTGTCTATGTGACCAAACTCAATCTTAGACACCGCTCCTCTCCCCAGAGGTTGGCTGGCCTAACCTTCTAACAACATGGTTATTCTAACCTTCTAATAACATGGTTGGTCTTTCTGGCGACCAGGCACACATTCAAAACCTATCTAGGTGCTTACCTTGAGGCATCTCATTTGTATAAAAAAGACACTCTTATTACTAAAGAAATAAGAGAGTTTTAGAAGGTTTGCATCAGGAACTGAGGATGAAGACATGACAGGTTGTTTATCACATCATCCTCATATAGCTGAAGCAAGGGAATGTAAAGAATGTCATGCAAAATTATATAGAAAGAAAGATCAGGGAAAATTATGGATGACATGAATGCCATACTAAGATGTCTGAATATTTTAATGAGGGTTAGGAGGCAATTGAATGTCCTCAGGAAATGAAATAATATGCATAGACTTGAGGCTTAGGAAAAGTCATTCTGGAATTAGAATGAGAGATGGATATAAAGGTATGACTCTAGTTAGGGAAAGTATACAGGGACTCTTTTTGTATTTGAGGTAAGATAAACTGAATCTGTACAATGGGAAGAGATAAAAAGCTTACTCAATAAAATGACATTAAAAAATGACTCTAGAAAATGACAGTAAATAGGAACAATCACTTCTACAGAGCTTATTTGGTTCCAGGTAAAGTTCTAAAAACTTTTCATATATTAACTTTTTCAACCCTCATCCTATAAGGTAGTCACTATTATCTCCACTTAACAGATAAAAAACTGAGACTTAAGAGGACAAGTAATTTGCCCAAGGTCACATAAGAAACTAGGCAGACTGGCTTTAGCATCTCTACCCTTAACCATTAGGGAACAAAGGTCCTTGGGTTACAAGCCTGGGCAGTTCAAAGAGTAGTTCTTAGATACTCAGACCTAGAAGTATGCTTGGCACAAGTGGAAAATAGGATAGGGTTAGTAGAGAGAAAAGAATGATGACTTTTATTTTGGCTGTGCTAAATTTAAGTGAAACTGACCAACATATACAAATGTCTCTTGTCTGGGCTTCTACAACCAAAGAAAGTAAGCTCTTCTATGCTACATTTTTGGACACTGATATTTAGTGTTAGATCTAATGTCTTAATGATCTGATATTTTACTCAACTTGATTCTAAATTTTTCCTTACAGTTTCCACCTTTAATTATATTCAACTTTAATGATCAGTTTACTATGTGTGCAAGCCTATGTCTCTAGTGCCTTATGAAATCCTATTGATTAGTTACTTTTTCCCACTACTATGACAATGTGAAAGCATCTGATTTCTGCAGTCAGTTGAGTGGTGCTACATTAAGTTTACTCCAAATATTAATAACAAGGAAATAATATGGCCCTAGAGAAACGTTAAAATTACTGTCATAATTTGTATATGATAAATTAGAATAGAACTGTCTTAGTCTGTTCAGCTGCTATAATAAAATATCACAGGATGAGTGGTTTACAAACAATAGAAATTTATTTTTCACAGTTCGGAGGCTGGAAAATCCGTGATCAAGGAGTTGGTAGATTTGGTGTCTAGCGAAGGCCTGTTTCCTTCTTGACACTTTCTTGCTGTGTCCTCAACATGATGGAACAAGTTCCTTTGGGCATATTTTATAAAGGTACTAATCCAATTAATGACGGCTCTGCCCTCATCACCTAATCACGTCCTCAAAGGCCCCACCTCTTAATACTATAACCTGGGAGGTTAGGAGTTCATCATATTAAGTTTTGTGGGGAAACAAACATTTCAACCATAGCAAGAGGTATATAAAAGCACCTAAGGAGACAAACATCACCCCTAGGCAGGCAAGACAGGCCAGATCCTGAGTTGTTACACGTAGTTTGACAGGCAGAGGAGGGCAGGAGAGAGCTGTCCCTCACCCAGTAGAAACATCAGGTGATGGTTTGGCAATTATCACATTGCCTCTTTGAAAATGATAAATTGAGAGCCAGCATCAGGGAGATGCCATTTCCTGACGGTTTACACCCGTTGCTCTAAAGTGTTAATTGAATGCAGACACCAAGGAGAAGCAACTTCCTGGGCATGCACAATAAGAGACAAAATGGTGGAGTATGACATTCCAGGGGCACACCACCAGAAAAGGGAAGAAAGCCTCAGATGGGCATGCATACAACTTCCTAAACACACTGTGCATGCTCAGCTCCCAAGGGTAAGAAGGGCACTGTGTTTGTGGGCAGCTCATCCTAAGGGAAGAATCGTGGGAAAGAGGCCAGACTGCAAAGTCCTAGAATCAAGGTTAAACACAGTACTTGACCTTCAAGTACCCACTTGGATCTCTTCCAAGTGAACTTTCCTTTCTTTCCTGTTCTAAAGACTTTCTAAATAAACTTCCACTCCTGCTCTGAAACTTGTCTTGGTCTCTTTTCTGCCTTACGCCCCTCCGTTGAGTTCCACCTTCTAAGCAGGCAAGAACTGAAGTTGCTACAGACCCCTATGGATTCGCCGCAGGTGATTCTGATACCTTCCACTGGTAACATACTGATTTCATTAATATGTATAATCGATGAATCTAAAGTAAAGTGTCCCTTCCACAGGTAGTTACTCAGCTTTGAAACGTTGAAAAAGAAAGGTCAGGGAGGACATGTTTATTAGTCCCCTCTAGGAATTTCGTGAAAAGAGTGTTATGATCTCACTGGCAAGATGAGTGCATTAAACTGTCTGCCTAGTTTCATCAAATATTTAGTCTTCATACCCCTTGCTATGATTCCAATGACCAAAGAACCTCATAACTATAATTTGTCTTCCAAGAAGAGATCTGCCTCTAGGACAAAAATGTTATCATTTACCATGTGAATAAATAACTTAGTCCTGACTTGTACAATAAGACATAGCTTCAACTCCCCCCAGAAAGCCTTTATGTGGACATATATAGAAAATTCCTAGGACCCATATTATAGAGGCAATAAAGGACAAGTTGCCTTTGTGTTGTAGCATAAATTTCAAGGCCTTGAATAAAGTCTTGAGGCCCAGGTGACAGGGTTTCTGATTGGAGAGTTGTTACTTTATATGGTTATATAAGTTGTTTTCTTGGTTGCTAACATGGCTGAGGATGGAGAGACTTCAGTTTTGCACTCCTCCAAACTGACAAATATCTCACTCCACATGAGCTACTGAGATCACCAAACATGAACTACAGGCAATGAAGACTACTACTTCAAGTGGCAGACATAGCTAGTTGTTGACCAAAATAGTACTTTCTTTGCATGAAGTACATTTTCGCTGGCAGGAAGTTTTCCTGCAAGGACTGTTTCTTAGCCACCCCTTCCCCTACCCCCACAGTTAGATGTAATCCTGTGACTAGCTACCATCAAATGAAATTCAAGCATAAGTGACGTGTATCACTTCCAGGTCAAAGCTTTTCAGAAAGCTTTTCAGCATTCTCAACTCCCTGTTCCTCCTCAGTCACATGGACTCAGTGACTATAAGGTCCTAGAAAACAATAGAATCACAAGATGGAGAAAGCCTGGAACTGAAAACCACTACACAGAGGTACTGTTTAATGAATGAAAAATAAATATATATTGTGTTTGAGCTTTTATAAGTTGAAATATTTATTTGTTATAGCCATAGCATTACTCTAACATACCATGAATATATCCTCTGTACTGCTTTGTAGTATCTGAGAATAAACTACTAAAAGCATCCCTGAACTGCTTTGTAGTATCTGAGAATAAACTACTAAAAGCATCCCTGAACTGAGAGCTATGCTGTCATTCTCGCACATCCTCAAATCCAGATGAAATTCTTTGATCTTATAAGCAAACGTGAGAAGTATATCCTCATTATAGTTGATCAGTGGCTTGGCATTCTAGTTTTTGCATAAATTGCTATGAGCTTGCTCAACGTAGGTCTTAAAGAGATGATCTACTCTTGGATGATTGACAGATTCAAATCTTTGATGCTGGAAAACTGCAGGACTCCATCCTAGACTATGAGAAATTCTTCAACTGCAAATGTTATCCCTCATTTCCCTCTTACACATACCTGGGAGGTACTTTTTTTTTTTTCTATTTCTTTCATAAGTTCCTGACTTTAAAGACAAAGGGATAGCCCAGCAGTCAAAAAGCACAAACTATTATGGCCAACCAAAAGTGGGCAAATAATAAGAAAAACACATGGAAATATACAGTGTACCCCTCGCTACTCAGTGTTTTCTGAAGACCAGAGGCATCAACATCATAGAGAAGTTTGTTAGAGGTTGGCCGGGCATGGTGACTCACGTCTGTAATCCCAGCACTTTGAGAGGCAGAGGCAGGTGGATCACAAGGTCAGGAGATCGAGACTATCCTGGCTAACATGGTGAAACCCCATCTCTACTAAATATACAAAAAAAAAAAAAAAAAAATAGCCAGGCATGGTGGTGGGCACCTGTAGTCCCAGCTATTTGGGAAGCTGAGGCAGGAGAATGGTGTGAACCCAAGAGGCAGAGCTTGCAGTAAGTGGAGATCGCATCACTGCACTCCAGCCTGGGTGACAGAGCGAGACTACATCTCAAAAAAATAAAATAAAATAAATAAGTTTCTTAGAGGCAAAAGTTCAGTCCCCCACCCAGACTTTTAAAAGACAATGGGCAGGTTAACAAGATCCCCAGGTGATCTACGTGCTCATTAAAGCCTGAGAAGCACAGGTTTCCCCTTCCAACCCTTTTCCCACACTTCTACCCCTTTTCCAAGGTGAAGGGTTTATAGGTGTGTGCAATAAACTTAGAGCTGCTTTTGTTACCTAAGAAGCCGTTAATGGAGGAGAGAAATCAGTCAAAAAAACCTGACATCACCTGTCTGGCGAAGGAGCCTAAAAATGGATTCAAAAAGATGAATTCCCCAAAACAGGCTTAAAGTCCTAACCTAAAGCTCCAAAAAGCCTCTGAAGTTTGCAATAGGCACTTCCTTTTTCCCTTGCACTCTCTTTCCTCCTAATAGGTTGACCCAGTAAGTGAGACCACTCCATGAAAGCCCAGCCTTCAACCAAGTGGGCCAGCTGAGCTCACCTTCCTTTTCCTACCAGAGGCACTTAATGTCCCCTGTGTAAGCACATGTGGAAATTTGCATTAAAATCTGAAAATCGAAAAAGACTCATACATTTCAGAATAAAATAAATGTTCTTTTATTTGTATTCACCAAGATTAAAATAAATAAGTTCAGGACATTTTACACAGTTAGAGGTTCCTCTAATCCCTGTATTATCACCTTCTGCTATGGAGTTCCAAGACTGTAAAGTGAAGGTATGAGGAAGCAGCTACATTTACACCTATAACAGGAACATCTATAACAACAAGCAGATTGTTTTAACTAGGAGCCACTTCCCAATATCACTTCATGGTTTTCTTTCTTCCTTCTCTCTCCTTCCTTTCTCCCTTCTTCCTTCCTTCATGACTTAAAAATATAATCTCAGGCATTTATAAAAATGAACACATTCCAGATAATTAAGATGACCAAAGATCTATTTATTGCTTTTAAAATTCCAGATCTTTTAGGAAATTTAGTTTACACCTGATCCAAACCCATAGCTTGGAATTCTTTCAAACTCATTCTGCTCTGGGAGTCCCTGATTTCCAAAAGGATTAATAGGCAAAAGTTATAATCTCCAAGATTTTGTCATCATCAAAATGAAATAGGCATCGGTGTCAACAGAAGCACTGACACCTGCATAATAATTCAAAAAGTCTTCTTTTGAAACCTGAAGAAAAGAAAAAGGCAAGAAAAGAAAGAAGGAAATGGTGTCAAAATATGTGAGTCATGGTAGAGCATTTTACATTCTCCAAGATATCTTCTATTGAGTGTCATTTGCCACTGTCAATTAAGCAGGTTCGAGTTAGGCAAGGAGAGCCTGGCTTGCCTGTCCCTGCTGGATGGTTCACTGAGATGGGACATGTGCAAGGGTAGCCAAAGATTCACCTGCTCACTGGCCACATACAGTTCCCTCATGGCCATCACTTTGTACATTAAGATAAGATTTCTAGATCTCTACTGTACTATCCAATATGGTAGCCACTAGCCGCATGTGGCTATTTAAATTTACACTGATTAAAATATACATATTTACAAATATATATTTTATAATATATGTTTTATGAATATATTCATAATATAGATTATAAAATATATTTTATATTAATATTAACATACTAATAATATATTAATTAAATTATTTATTTAATGATTATCAAATTAATAATTATTTATTAAATTTAAATATTAATATATTTTATAATCTATATTATGAACAAATTTATAGTTTATGAATATATTCATATTTTATATTTTATGAATACATTCATAAAATGAATATGAATATGAATGTATTCATTAAATATAATGAAAAATTCAGTTTCTCAGTTGCACTAGCCATATGTGGCTAGTGGCTGTCATATTGGAGAGCACACATATAGAACAATTCCACCATTTTAGAAAGTTCTGTGGGACAGCAGTGCTCTAGAATGGACATTGTATAACCACTCTCATGACTATTAATAGCATTCTAGGGTGTAGAAATTTACAGCATAAATGAACAGATAAAAAGTGCTTTAGTGAAAGGGAGTCTACACAAAACACACAGGTAGGAATAGAACTAGAGAATGGGTACTTCCCAGAACCCTTGTGCACCCAGAAGTCCATGATGCCTGACATTCAGTGGCAGCGTACAGAGGTACTAGCCCTATATGAGGTACTGGAAGGTCAACTCTACCCACTTCTCAATTTGGCCAGGATGCATGTTAATATTTTATGATTGGACTTGTGCTTCCTATGCTGGGCAATGAAGTTAAGAGTAAAGATGCAAAGAGTAGGAATCAGCCTCTAAATTCCATCTCTCTCTCCTCCCTCTTAACCTCCCCAATTCCTTAATGCCAGCATATACAGTCATACTATTCCCACAGTCCCCACAGTCCTAGAAGCACCACTCAAAGACTGGGCATTCTGGAAACTTGCTCGGTCTGCTAGATGGAAGTAGTTTATCCCTGCAAGAAAGTAATATTAACATGAAGTGCTCGAACTTTCATTCTTGGCTGTCAAAATAATAGTTTTATGAGTAATTATGTTTTGCTCTTTTAAGAACATGAGTGAGTACAATGTGAACAGGGCTGCATGATTTTCAAAGAAGAAATGTTATCACCTGTAACTGAAATATCACACAAATAACATTTTTAAATGATCCGAAAGCACTGTCAAGGAAGTATAATACTTTTAAAGAAGCATGATATGTTACGTGTTTGCTAATAAGAAGAAATATTTTTTGGAAACACTTTAAAACTGAAATACAGAACTAGATGTGCTTTGGGGATTTTTGTTGTTGCTGTTTTGAGACAGAGTTTCGCTCTTGTTGCCTAGGCTGAAGTGCAATGGCGCGATCTTGGCTCACTGCAATCTGTGCCTCCTGGGTTCAATCCTGCCTCTCAGCCTCCCAAGTAGCTGGGATTACAGGGAGGCACCAACACATCCGGGTAATTTTGTATTTTTAGTAGAGACGGGGATTCACCATGTTGATCAGGCTGGTCTTGAACTCCTGACCTCAAGTGATCCACCCACCTGGGCCTCCCAAAGTGGGGGGATTATATGCACGAGCCACTGCAGGCAGCCAGATGTACTCTTTTGTTACAATAGTTGCTAATGCTTCAAACCTTAAATTGAAGAGATGATATTAAATTAGAACCAAGTTAATGGCAAAGTGCAGTCTGATAATGTAAAAAAAATGACAAAGCTGGTATTACAAATCAAATCATATCTAACTTTGTAACTCAAGAACTGCTCAATTTTTCATCCCTAGAAATGATATTTCAGCTCTTGCTATTAAGCCAATTTCTTGCTTTCAATGCATGTATAGCTTACCACTAGAAACACCTATAGCTTTTCAAATAAAATATATAAAAATTTACACCATAAATATCATGAAAATTTTTCCTTATAAAGCAGAATGTTGTTTTCAGCTTCAATATCTATTCAATTTCTATTTAAAAATATTATCAAGATAGGATTTACATAATAGAAACATTTCACTATTTAGAAAACAGCTTGAGCTATAGTTGTCCAATAAACTGTTGCCAATTAACAATTAACCTAGGACTATTTTAAAAGATATGTGAAAACATTTTATGACTAGCATACTAATTATATTTATATGCAAATAGATAGCTCCAAGTACTTGTAAAACATATATGAATATATAGAAATATATTTATATGATTGTAGATATGTTTTACAGATACTTGGCCTATGTAGGCACAGCCCTTATAGCCTTTGCATTGCTGACTTGCTTAACAACCTCCATTCTCTCTTTTTTCTGGTACAGATAAAATAAGAGTAAACTTCCACTCAAACTCTGTCTAAATGACCTCAATTAGTAGAG
The DNA here is from genome assembly GCF_002776525.5 of Piliocolobus tephrosceles. Lineage (NCBI taxonomy): Eukaryota > Metazoa > Chordata > Mammalia > Primates > Cercopithecidae > Piliocolobus > Piliocolobus tephrosceles. Next base: position 34,901,287 of record NC_045437.1, read on the forward strand.
GCTGAATTCATAGTGATTTGCTAAACACACTTAGCCACTTCAGTAATAAACTCAAATAAACGGATTTTGAGTAATATTGCTAAATGAGATTTTAAGCATAACTAAGTATGACATTTGTGGAAGGGTACATTATTTCCCAGTTCCCTTGGAAACAAAAGGAGTGAGCCGTTTAGTAAGGTAATGGCTAACACTTGATAATAACCTCCGATTGTGTAGCACTTTATCCCATCAACAGGAAGTACTCTGAGACTCACTGTAACTGGAAGGAGCAAGTCCCTCCTGCATTTGTCATTTTCTCTCAATTCCAGGTCCTCACCCTGTTCTAAGTCTCTCTAGGGTTGCGGATTGTCATTAGTTCCACATGTCGCCTAAGTGTTTCCAGGAGTTCAGCAACTCAAACCTTTCAAACTTAAGATCAAGATGTTCCCAAGTCAACAGCAGGCTCTGAATGCCAAGTTTTCAGGTCAGAAAAGAAAAAGTTACTCAAGTCTTTGAGTACAGGATAATAAACTACTATATATTCAGTTCTTTCTTCAAATTTGAAGTTCTTGAGCTCTGAGTCACAAAGTCCCTGGTATATTTATTACAGGGTCTGGAGCAGAACAAAATTGGAAATGAGTAACAGTTATATGGTGGCATAATGTAAAGCTGGATGTGATCCTTGGAGTTTTTGAGCTGAGTGTCACACTTCTAGTGTCAGGAGACGGAGCTGGAAGCCCGTGGTGCTCACAGGCACTTTCGTGAAACTCACATGACATCAACAATGTTCAGTGGCTGCTAGGATTTTTGAAATACCCCAGAGAAACAATAAATAAATTCCATTAGGAAGAATCAAAAGAAGAATCTAATACAAAATTTTTAAAAAAGGCCATTATGTGTTGAGACTTTTTTTTCCCTGATGAACTCTACCTTTCTGGTCATTGCAAGGTCCGTATTAAAGCCTTGTTTACTGGTTGACTGCTCATATTTTCAGTGAGTTTCACTCCTGAAGAGGTTCTTCCATTATACTTTGCTCAGGGGAAAAGATATGGCTTTGGCGAGGCAGGTGTGAGAATTAAACAAGAAGGTCATGCTATTCTCAGAGAGGAAGAGCTGTTTCACCACAACCTCTCACCACACCAGCTGAAATGGCAAAAAGAATTCTTCTCACACAGCAATGTTCTCAGAACCCCATCAATCATTTGTTTATGTTTCTTTCAACAGATCTCACCCATCATCTGTTTTAGAATATGTAATTTTAGGGGTTAACTAGGTGAGTTTAATTTTTTCAGAATAAAAGAACCAGTTACTTCTATCAAAGTTACATAGTTTTCATATAAGTGACTTGGAGGAGTAAAATCATGCTGAGAAACATTGGCTTTCAAAAGGATCAGTTACACGAAACTCAACAACATTATATGGCGATCTGTCAGACCCCTGATGCCTTTGTTTTTTCTTTGAGTCATAAGCATTTCCAGGATTTAAAACTTTACTGCTTCATTCAACAGGATCTTAATTTAAAAGAACAATCAATAATCTCCAGGAAAGCAAGTTTGTTGACCAATTTGGAAAATTGGAAAATATGAGGTTCTTCATTTCTGTACTCAAAATAGATAGGCATGGTCGGGAGTGGTGACTCGCGCCTGTAATCCAGCACTTTGGGAGGCTGAGGTGGGCAGATCACCTGAGGTCAGGGATTTGAGACCGGCCTGGCCAACATGGTGAAATCCTGTCTCCTAAAAATACAAAAAATTATCTGGGTGAAGCGGCAGGTGCCTGCAATCCCAGTTACTTGGAGGCTGAGACAGGAGAATCGTTTGAACCTGGGAGATGGAAGTTGCAGTGAGCCAAGATGGCACCACTGCACTCCAGCCTGGGTGACACAGCGAGACTCCATATCAAAAAAATAATAAATGAAAACAATAACAAAATAGATATGCGTAAATCCAAAAAAGCTATACTACTCAGAGAAGGTTAATAGAATTGCAGGAAGCAGAAGTAGAAGGGCCCCCACACACCATCTATGAATACATCTGGTAAATTCTCTCTCTCCATTTGATTAAACTTCAACATAGACTGCATCTGCAGGTAGTTTAGTGAGAGTGGAATTATTACCTACTTGTACTCTCATGGCTCAGTGAGACAATCTACTTTGGCCAAGAGAATTAAAGAGCCAAGACAATTATCTGCCTCCAAATATAGAGAGGGATTTTCCTTGCATTGTCTTGATAGGCTGTCTATGTTCATGAAATTGATTACGTCACTCCCCAACACAGTGCCATAGAAAGGGCTCCAACTGTACTGGCTTCAGAGGCTGAATGAGATTCTGGGAGGGGAATTTGGGTGCCTGTTCTTCTCTTCCCTCTCTACCCTCTTTGATCTCTTAACAACTGTGGGTTGTTAGTTTAGTTTGAAAGCCAGTGGTTTTGCTTGCAATTATTCTAGTTCACTGCTCTGTCCCCACAGCCTAGAAAAAAGCATGTATCTAAAAAAATATTTATTGATGGGATGTATTTCCACCTGCAAGCCATGATGTCAATCTGCAGCCTACTTGGAGAACACCCAGCTCTGCCTTTGAAAAGCATGATTAGGGTATGAAATGTGACTCCATGCCTGCTGCCAAACCATACAGAACAAGTACATGGTCCTCCAAAGTGCCATCTGTGCCTGAGAAGATCCTATCACAGTTTACATCACTGTGAAAACCAGTCCCACAGACCACCAGAAAGAATTCTGCCTCAGTCTACACTTTAGCTTGCACAGCTTGTACATTCTGGGTTTCTCATTTGCACTGTGAATGGAATCCAGGTACGATGTGCACAGCAGCAGAGAGTCAGTCTCTGGCCATTGTTGCATGCGTTTGCCTTTGTTAGAGTTAGAAATCCAAATTCAGGCCGGGCGCGGTGGCTCAAGCCTGTAATCCCAGCACTTTGGGAGGCCGAGACGGGCGGATCACGAGGTCAGGAGATCGAGACCATCCTGGCTAACACAGTGAAACCCCGTCTCTACTAAAAAATACAAAAAACTAGCCGGGCGAGGTGGTGGGCGCCTGTAGTCCCAGCTACTCGGGAGGCTGAGGCAGGAGAATGGCGTCAACCTGGGAGGCGGGGCTTGCAGTGAGCTGAGATCCGGCCACTGCAGTCCAGCCCGGGAGGCAGAGCGAGACTCCGTCTCAAAAAAAAAAAAAAAAAAAAAAAAAGAAATCCAAATTCAGTATTGTTATGGGTGGCTTGTTCTGACAAACTCTCATTCTCAGAATGTTTGCATGCATCATTCTTGTCTCATAAAAAGTTGCTGATTTCATTCTCTTTTCTTTGGCTTGTTTAATTTTCCATCTGAAGACCAGATCCAACAGGTGAGGTTTTCCTGGGGGATGTTTTGACAATTTTTATTGTGTTTTATCTTCTGAACTAAGGGCTTATTTTTAAAATTGTAAACAGAGTAAGCTTTAAAATCTGTAAGTTAAATAACCAAAAATATATCCAGAAGAGTGTTAGCAAATGATTTCTTTAAATGTCTCTTCTCTGTTCCTCCCACTTCTACTAGGAGTAGAGCTAACTAATGCACAATTCCTGACTGTGCCAGAAGCCATAGAGGAGAATGAGAATTGGAGTGCAGTGACCCTTGACCATTAGGTTATTAGCAGATTTTGTTTCCAGAGGGTGAAAGGGCCTTGGTGGAACCTTGCTCATGGGCCCAGAACCAAAAGCGCTAGAAGAGAAGCAACTAAATGTGACCAAATACACTATGAGGTAGGGGTTATCTGAAATTGGATAACTGTGCCCTGTGCCCCCATCAGACAGGAAGCAAAGTATCACCGGAGAAGGCTAAGCTGATAGCTGCAAACTAGTCCTTGCTCAGAATCACATGCTCATTCTATAGCCCCATTTAAGCTGAGGCATGAGTCATACCCAGAATCAAAGACAAGAATCTTTCTAGAGCAAAAGGCTTGAAACCCACCATCCCCAGGAAACAGGGGACCTCTCCTTAGCCACAGTCTGCAAGGTGCAGGCTGCAAAAATATATGGATTTTTTTTCTATACATTTCTTCACCATTTCTTCTGCTTTTCTACATAATTATACACATTTCTTCATAACACTTGGTATCTTTGGCCCAAACAATCTCTCTATGAGCAGAGATAATAAATCTAATACAAAATCAGACTTGTGCAATTAAGAAAAAAAAAAAAACTAGTTTCTGGTAATACAGGGATGCACCCATCCTCAAGAAAAAGTTGAGCATCTCAGCAAGTTATTTAATAACTGCTATAATACTTATGTAGTAGCACTGGTTTTCACATGTTTTAAATCAATACATATCCAAATCTCAACTTCCAAGCCTATGAAATAAAACCTAAACAGTGAATTGATACAAAATATGGCAAGTGTGTTCAACCCCTGAATCCAGAGCCAATTAAATATATAAGATCTTAAAGAAGACTATTAACCCAGTCTATGTCTCCAAACTGGGGGATGAATACAGCTAAGGACAGAGGCAAAAGGAGGTATTTCACCTAGCAGCAAGGTGGGTGGACGTTGTCTCTAGCACCATAACCAGAGACCGGTCACTGTGCTTTTATCTCTGGCCCCAGATACAGAATACACAGAAGGAGAGCTGTAGTTTTCTTATCTATTTTCCAGCCTCTGGGCTGTCGTTGCTTCTAGTAGCCTTTCATGGGCAGAGTCCTACACATTAACGATATGAAGTCAAAGCTTAGTGCTGGGAGGAGGAGGCGTTAAGCCATGAAGTGTCAAGATGGAAAACCTGCTTTGGAATATTATTGTGATCCTAGTCCGTGTCACACCCAACCTCCTTTTGCTAGTGGGAATTTTTTTTTTTTTTTTTTTTTTTTTAGACAGAGTCTCGCTCTAGGTTGGAGTGCATTGGCATGATCTCAGCTCACTGCAGCTTCTGCCTCCCGGGTTCAAGCAATTCTCATGTCTCAGCCTCTGGAGTAGCTGGGGTTACAGGCATGTGCCACCAAGCCCAGCTAATTTTTTTATTTTTAGTAGAGACAGTGTTTTCACCATGTTGCACAGGCTGGCCTCGAATTCCTGACCTCAGGTGATCTACTCGCCTCAGCCTCCCAAAGTGCTGGGATTGCAGGCATGAGCCACTGCACCCAGCCCTCGCTGGTGGGAATTTCAACATAATTGGCAGAAAGCAGAGAGAGAAGAGGTAAACATTCCACCAGGCGAAGGCTTGCTGGGATAGCCTGCCCACACACAGGGCAAGATGTCCCACATAAAATCTGGGCGCCCAGCCCAGTTTCAAAACTTTAGCCACAGGAGTACTGTGAACAGTCGTGGATCTACTGCTCAAAGAAATGGCCTCCTCTCTCACACCAGTCTTTAAAATGACCATTTAAATAAATCATTTTAAATCTATTTGTCAAACTGTGGCTTCCCTAAACCCTAGGCAGTGAAACTCAAGATTTTCTTGTAGAAATTGAGGCTAACACGTGGTCTTCTTCTGGTCCCCAAATGACACTGAAACACTTAAAGACTTTCAATCAGTCATAAAAAGAGATGAATTGTCATCTCACTTAGAAACGGATCATCTAAAAAGAGGTAAAGAAAAACTATGGGTGCATGGGTGAGGGTTTTAATTAAAATACTCAAGCTTTCATTAATAGCCAAGGGATAAAACCTGAAGTCGATTAGGCACCTGCATGTATCAGCACAGCACTAGGAGCTTTACAGAGCTCATTTTATTTAAGTCCTATTTTAGAGCAAAGGAAACAGTCTCAGGGAAGGCAAGCTCTCAGTTGGCTACTCGATGTCTTTTATTTCTGCCTGTTTTTTGGCCCCAGAAAAAGAGTATTTTGACATAGAAAAAAACATTAGGATGAGTGTGAAATCAAATATGATTCTGGTTTTTGTACTGAGGTTTAGTCATTTGGAGCCACATGGCTGTCCCAAGGCCTGGTCCCCAGGTCACATGCTTAAAGCTTCCAGGCGGTTCTCATCATGACGATGAAGTACACATCAGTGTCAATGGATGCGCTCACGCCTGCATAGTAGTTCATGAACTCCTCGGGGGTCACCTGCAGTGGAAAAGTTAGAAACAAAAACAAAACTTTGCTTCTCACCCTGTCAATAGGGGCCCACCTTGTGCACCTATAAATAGAAGGGAAATAGAGGATTTCTTTGTGTGTGTGATCATGGCTGAGGAACTGATCTAAAACAAAAGAACAAGTAAAGTTGAGGATGGTGTGAGAACAGCACCTAGGAAGAGAGAAAGAAAGTGTTGAAAGTTTCTAAGCCAACCTAAATGGAAAGTGACACAGGTTGTCATCTTTTCTCTAAGGGTGGGAGCCTTCTATTCAGATAAGGGAGACTGAAATTCAGAGTAAGAAGGAAGTGCTCTGCAACTGTAGTTATTTCTGTCTTTCTGTGACACGTCAGAAATAACATCTCATGTCCTTGTGTCAGGATAAGTGATGTTTTCCTTTCCAGAAATGGAGTTCTCTCTTGTGGGTGAAGAAACAGATTTCTAGTTAAACACTCCTGGGTTGCATGCTTTTCTAACACATAAATAACTCATTCAAGGCCCAGGGTGACTAAAAAGCTTACTCCTGCTTCATGCCTCCCACCCATCCTGGCTTCTCTCCACTCTACACCCAAGACCATCTCTTTGAAATATCGACTAATGTGTTTATCTATCCTGGGATTTTATATTACTTTACTTTGGAGAAGAAGAAAAAAACAGTTATTAGTCTTATTTTTAACAGGCCTAGATAATATGTACACTCTAATTTAACCATGTTGGTTGACATGATGAGTTGGGGACATACTTATGCCTTCCAGGAATCATAAGAGATGACTGACCCACTTCTCCTGTTTGCTGAAATTATAAGTGAACAGGAAAAAATGTCACAGGATCCATAATTCTCTCTCATACCACCCCTTCCCACTAAAAACATAAGGAAGGGCAGTAGAAAGAAAGGCGTTTGAACTCAGCTCATAGTTGAACTGTAAATACACATCTACAATACATGCATACAGCCTCTGTCAAAATTAGGATACCATTTGCATCCCCCTTTCTTGAACTTCTTTATTCCTCTCCTCCTTTGGATTCCTCAGCCTCTGTTTTCAATTCCCTCATTAAGGGATTACATTTAGTTTCACACATCATTATTGCCCTCTCTCTATCTTTCTCATGTTGTGTGTGGTTCCAGGGAAATGTTTATCAGTGTGGATCCACACCACCTACATCAGGACCACCTGGGGTGTCTGTCATAAACCTAGGTCCCCAGGCTCTACCCTACGTGGACCTGCTAAATCAGAATCTCAGAAGCAAGTGATTGCGGAATTTACTACTTAAAAATCTAAACATCCCAGTTAATTGTTGTGCACACTACAATAATTTAACAGGGAATATCAAAGATAATTAAGACAAAGTCTTAGTCCTCAAAAAGGCCGCAGGCTGGTGAAATACTCCAACAAAGTAAGTGGATCATTTTAACAGCAAATAGCAAGTAAAGTAAAAGCATTATACACGAGACCCTGAGCCATTTTGACTGTGCACTTTACTGTGACAGTTTGAGGAACATTTTTACAGCTAATTATTTTTTAATTAAAATTACCAAACTTCTAATATTTTTACTTTGTTGTTTCTATTGTCTGTTGGTTGACCAGGGGTGACAGCCATTGAGTGAGACTCCCTCCACATCCACTGTAATACTCCTGTCCCTAGCTTTTCTCTCCCATGAAAGTTGAAAGACTCAAAACTCACTTTCCCAGACTTTCCTGCAGCTGCAGTTTGGGATAGCCAAGTGGTAGGGTTCTCACCAATAAGATACAACAGATACCTGACATGAATTTCTAGGGAAGCTTTTGCTTTCCTCATGCAGGCTCTAGCCCTTTCTCATTCCCTCCTTCTCCCTCCTTTGTCCTGCTGCCTGAAACTCAGATGTGCTGGCTGAAGTTAGGCAACCATCTTGAGATCATGAAGGAAAGGCCAGGAAAATCACAAAGACCTCAGCTGTGTTCTCTTTAAGCCACTTAAGCGAGAACATCAAGTAGAATAAAAAATAAAACCTACTTTGTGTATTCCAATGTTTAATAAGATTTCCTATTTCTTGGATTGAAAGCAAACCCTAACTGAAACACCAATACATGATTGAGACTGGTATTGACACCCCCATGCTTCCATCCCAAACTCCCCCAATGGGATGGGGTGACCTGGGTTGAGTTGGCTCTGATGGAGAATGGAGAAGGAATCCAAGATGGGCAAAAGATAAAGGAAGCATTAAATCTCACTTGGAAGTCAGATGACGTCAAGCCAGAAGTCAGAGCTAATGTATTTGATCATTTCAGAAAAAGCCATCAGTTACTCTTAGCTAGGTGTTTGCTTGTTTTCTGAGACTCAACTTATATTGGGAATGGCCTGAATCGCAAATTCTCTTATCTCCCATAAATTTGCCCTCATCATAGTAAATTGTTGGTTAGCAATAATTACTATCCTTATTCATTTTGTTTGACATTAGAAAAAATGAGAGACTGGGCACTCCTACTTTTAGCAGGCCTCTTGACTAGGCTACATTTATGTGACAAGGTATATATCATATATACAGGGGAAGGTCCCAGATGAGGGTAATGGAAGTCACAATACAATCCCTTTTCCTCAGCTCTAAATTCATCAGAAAAAATCCTAAAACAAATCTAGGTTACTATTAATACATACACTCAGTAATAGACCTAACATCTTTTTAATTATTTAAAACTTTTTTATGAGATAGATGAGGCAATAGACTGATGTTCCCTGAAGGACTAAAGTCCTAAGAGGCTTTTTTAAAATATGGTGATTATAAAGTCATATATACACGTGAAGAATTCAAAACTTAGATATTAAAAAATAAGAAGTAAATGTCTCACCAAATTGGGGTGGGGTTTAGTGATAGAAAAGGGGTAAGGAAAGTTTGTTTTATCTGATTGCTTCACACCTCCGTCCAAATAGCTTCCGGCTGCTATGGGAGTCCAGTAGGGTATTAGTGCAAGATTTATGACATCAAATTCCATGACTGCTGCAAACTCCAGCAACCTTTATGGGTATTTGAGAGTTTAGCCTAGATTATCAAGTTTAAACAATATCCTTAGCTAGGAGCTATGCTGAATTTTTTGCATTATTTTAAATTTTGCCTTATATGGGATGTTTTTAACCATAAGTGAGCACACTGGCTTCAAGTAGAGCTATGCTTCAACACAAAAAAATCTTAATATGCAAAATAATTCAATTTGCAAGAGGTAAATTAGAAGCTAATTATTCTCCTCATAAAAGACTTTACCATGGAGTTCCTCTACATCAACAATTTCTTGTGCATTTAAAATACAATTCAGTGTGCAAAAGTTTGAATTACACATCACTTCTCAGAAAACTTTTATTATGTCTATTAAATAAGATATCCCTGGTAAGCCCTTAGCAAATGCCCAGTTGATATGTGCTCAAAAATGTTGCTCAGATTCATTATTATGCTAAGTGATATCATGTGCATATTATATTTAGTAATTTTAAAACAGTCATTTCTGAACCTTTTAGAGCTAAGGATCACAAATATGCATGAGTGTAAGAGTCATCTGATACACATTAAAATGTGAAGCCCTGGACTCCACCCTCCAGAAAATCAGATTCTGTGGTTCTGCAGTACAGCTAGCAATCTACATCATTAATAAATCCTCTTGGTGATGATTATGAACAGCCAGAGTTGGGTATCAATACAGGGTCTGTAACATTCAAATGACATCAAGTGCTATAACTGCTAAAAACCTCAATAACCTTTATGAGCTTTTGAGAGCTTAATGTGGCTTCTTAAGATAAATATCAAAAAGGGTTGTGTGTAGACTTGAATCAGCCGAATCACAACTGCCTATTTTGACTTTTGTTGAGAAAAGGGTAGCTGAGGTTTCCCCTGGCAATGAGAAGGAACCACCTGCAGAGAGGAAGCAGACACACTCGGATCCACAAAGGGGTGGGCTAATTTGGGGAAATGGCAGTTGGCTATTTTTCCACTGACATCTCACTGATCAAGGCCAGCAATACTGGAAGAAAACATATAGTTTTTATTTCTGTCCCTAAGATTTTGGCTGCCCTATTGAATTTCGGCCCTTTTGTAAACCTGCCTCCACAATCCTCAGCCTGAAATAGAGGGTATATCTCCATCCCTGACTGGAAAATGTCAACAGGAAGGACAGAAGGGTCACCTTCCTATCACCCACCCCTTGCTAATAAGACTCATCACAAGGTTTCATTTAAAAAGTTGGAGGACTTTCCCTTCAGAAGAGGAAGGTTTATTTCTTCTTCCCTTAACTACCCTCTTCTTGTCCACTGGGCCACTAATCTTTTCCTGTGCTGTAAAGGGCTTAAGAGACAATGAACCCTGGGGTTGTGCTGCTGCTGCTGTTACCCAGGGGACAACCCCCTTTCCTTATCACCAGAATCCTTAGGTCACCTAAGAACAGAACTGGCTCTGTTTTTTTTTTTTTTTTCCTAAAAAGTCCATTTATGGCTGTTGATAAAGGACAGATGACATTTTCATTTCAGCCTAGACACAGTCATGGAGCTATATAATTCCTTACCCTACCAAGCTATGCATTTGTAACTTGAAGATAAAAGTTAATGGAGAAGGGGTGGTTGATTTTGTTTTCAAATTCAGTGCAGTTTAGAAATGTAAGTTAATCTCAAAGCACACTAAAGAATAAATCACAGTAAATTCTGTTATTTGGCATCCCCATTACCAAAAACTACCTTCAAATGGCATTTCCACATAGCAAAGTGTGATGACAAGTGAGGCTTATAAGGATGAGTGTGAAGGCACTAAAACATCCTGAAAGGCCTTGTAAATCTGTTTCCCAAAATTAAATTACAATCTCATTTCAAAGTTAAATGTTTTATTATAGTTCATTGGAATGCAACTAGCTGAGTATGGTAAATATAATAACAATAAAATGGCATGTTTAATCAAAACATCACATTCCCCAGATGACAGGTCATCACTTATGTGGATCCCTTACCAATATATGTCAATATATGTCTATGAGTGTGTGCGTGCACATACATACATTAGTTTTCAACTGAAGTAACATGAAAGTTTCCCCTGGCAATGCGGAAGTTTCTAGGTGGTTCCTAGGGAAATAGTTTACTTCTATTTACTACAAATATATATCGATGTGTTAAAAATTTTAAGGGTTGAACCTATTTCCCACTTACAATTTCAAATTGAAGAAATTTCCCCTAGATTAGACTGTTTTACTTACCAATCCATCTTTGTCATAGGGTGAATCAAAGTTATCCAGAAATTTCCTAAATACTTGTTCCTCACTCCATTCCCCATTCTGGTACTTTGGGTGGTGTTTTGCATTATACACCTCACGAAGGTCTTCGATTGTTATAACACCATCTCCAGTCTTGTCTAACTTTCTAAAAGCTTGCATGATTACCTCTTTTCTGGCTCTGGACATTGGAGGCTACAAAAATAGAAGAATACACGCAGAGACATACATAAGCAAATGAGATTTTTTGGTATCCTATGTGACAAAATATCTTATTCCCCTCAATGATATGAAATAGTATTTGTGTGCTATTATATAATAAGCAGCACTATGATTGCTCCAAAAAGTTCTTAAGTCTGTTCACAGTCTTCTGCTCATCCCCCTCCCCACAGTGTACTAACAACTTGTGAAAACAAAACCTCAAGGTAGCCAACCCAAACCACGTGAAAGCCAAACTCATCAGATATACTGATTAATGGGGCCACTTACTCTTAATGTGAGAAGAAATTCATTGAAGTCTATTGTTCCATTTCCATCTTTATCAAACCTCTGGAAAAGTTCTTCCACCTCTTCCCTTTCCATTACCACAGCATAATCATTTAACCCTTTCATAAATTCTTTAAAATCAAGGGTTCGATTATTATCATCATCCATAATTCTAAACATTCTGAAGAAAATACACACAAAAATTAAGAAGAATTTTACAAAGAACAGGTGTAAGTGTAAAGATTCTTTTAAACAATATCCACACTCAGGGTTTCATCAAATAAAAATACAAAAGTCTTAAATTCTTCTCTGCACCCTCCCTTCCAAAACTAAAGAGCCTCTTCCCACCACACACACACACACACACACACGTGCACACACACAAAGTATAATTCTAATTACATGACATTCTGAAAAGGACAAAACTGTGAAGACAGTAAAAAGATGAAAGGTAGAGGAAATAATTGAATTGGTGAAATATGGGATTTTTAGGTCAATGAAACTATCCTTTATAATACTATGATGGTGGATACATGACATTATGCATCTGTTAAAACCCATAGAACTTTACAGAACAAGGCGTAAAACTTAATGCATATGAATTTTTTAAAAAATGATTTAGGAAGTCAGAAAATCACAGGAAGGAATGCAAACTGTGACAAGAGAATCTCACTGTATTATGAAAGAATGAAACATCACCAAAAGGGGTAAAGGGATAAGAGAGAAAGGTGCTGATTTAAGTACTTTGAAAATGAGTAGAGTCTGTAAGAACACAGGAACTGCCCACAATTTACTGTACTCTAGTTGATAAAGTTGTTTCCCACAGGATACAGGTTAACAAATCTGACACTGATGTACATGTACACTGAAGTTGAAGCATCAAGTAAATGGATAACAAAGATGGAAGCCGGGTTTCTCAAAGTGGGAGTGAGAATTTAGAGATAAGATAGGAAAAGAGGCATGGATTAGAGTTGGAGACAGCAGTGTGAACTCATGTTTAGCTTAATATAGACATAAATCATTACATATGAAAATATTTAGGCCAAGCGTGGTGGCTCATGCCTATAATCCTAGCACTTTGGGAGGCCGAGGAGGATAGATTGCCTGAGCTGAGGAGTTCGAGGCCAGCCTGGGCAACATGGTGAAACTTCACCTCTACTAAAATACAATAAATCAGCCAGGCATGAGCATGCTCCTGTAATCCTAGCTACTCAGGAGGCTGAGGCAGGAGAATCGCTAGAACCTGGGAGGCAGAGGTTGCATTGAGCCAAGATCACACCACTGCACTCCAGCCTGGGTGACACAGCAAGACTCTGTCTTTTAAAAATAAACAAATAAATAAAAAATGTTTATACGCAGATTACTATACACACATATATTTCCTTGTTTTGCCAGCCAAGAAGACCTAGAAATAATAATGTTCCAGTAACAATAAGCACATATAACTAATTAATGAACAGACAGCACTGCTACAGAAAGTGAACTTATCAGTTTCTTTGTAAAACATAAATAAATCTGAAAGTAATTACATATTATTAAGCCACCATGTGTTATTCAATAAAATTCACTGCTTAGGAATTTATAATGCATGAAACTTTGCACTAAGCCCTGTAAAGAGGAATAAAAAGGTGAACGAGATGCAGTCTCTGGTCTTAAGAAGTTATTGAAAGAGAAACACTAAAAAGGATAATTAGTGGTTTTAAGTGAAGGGAGAAAGGATGCATTTCAGAGCAACGGCAGTTTCTAGCTATTATTGGGGCATCTCAGAAAGCTAGAGGACAGCTCTGAAGGAAGAAATAACGAAATTAAGATAGGAAGTTGGGTGATCTGAGCAAGATGGCCAATAGGAACAGCTCCGGTCTGCAGTTCGCAGCAAGATCAATGCAGAAGGCAGGTGATTTCTTCATCTGCAACTGAGGAACAAGGCTCATCTCGCTGAAACTTGTTAGACAGTGGATGCAGCCCATGGAGGGTGACCAGAAGCAGGGTGGGGCATCACCTCACCCAGGAAGCACAGAGGATTGGGGAACTCCCTGCCTTAGCCAAGGGAAGCTGTGAGGGACTGTGCCATGAGGAATGGTGCATTCTGGCCCAGATACTATGCTTTTCCCATGGTCTTTGCAACCCACAGACCAGGAGATTCCCTCAGGTGCCTACATGCCCAGGGATGTGGGTTTCAAGCACAAAACTGGGCAGCCACTTGGGGAGACACCAAGCTACTACAGGAGATTTTTTTCATACCCCAGTGGCACCTGGAAGGCCAGCGAGACAGAACAATTCACTCCCCTGGAAAGGGGGCTAAAGCCAGGGAGCCAAGTGGTCTAACTCAGTGGATCCTACTCCCACAGAGCCCAGCAATCTAAGATCCACTGGCTTGAAATTCTTGCTGCCAGCACAGCAATCTGAAGTTGATCTGGGATGCTCGAGCTTGGTGAGGGGAGGGGGGCCACCATTACTGAGGCTTGAGTAGACAGTTTTCCCCTCATAGTGTAAACAAAGCCACCAGGAAGTTTGAGCTGGGTGGAGCCCAGTGCAGCTCAGCAAAGCGGCTGTAGTCAGACTGCCCCTCTAGATTCCTCCTCTCTGGGCAGGCCATCTCTGAAAGAAAGGCAGCAGCCCCAGTCAGGGGCTTATAGATAAAACTCCCATCTCCCTGGGACAGAGCACCTGGGGGAAGGGGCGGCTGTGGGCACAGCTTCAGTAGACTTAAATGTTCCTGCCTGCTGGCTCTGAAGAGAGCAGTGGGTCTCCCAGCACAGTACTCAAGCTCTGCTAAGGGAAAGACTGTCTCCTCAAGTGGGTCCCTGACTCCCATGCATACTGACTGAGAGACACCTCCCAACAGGGCTAAACAGACACCTCATACAGGAGAGCTCTAGCTGGCATCTGGTGGGTGCCCTTCTGGGATGAAGCTTCCAGAGGAAGGAACAGGGAGCAATATTTGCTGTTCTGCACCCTCCGCTGGGGATACCCAGGAAAACAGGGTCTGGAGTGGACCTCCAGCAAACTCCAGCAGACCTGCAGCAGAGAGTTAGAAGGAAAACTAACAAACAGAAAGGAATAGCACCAACATCAACAAAAATGATGTCTACACAAAAACCCCATCCAAAGGTCACTAACATCAAAGACCAAAGGTAGATAAATCCACAAAGATAAGGAAAAACCAGCACAAAAAGGCTGAAAATTCCAAAAACCAGAATGTCTCTTCTCCTCCAAAGGATCACAAATCCTTGCCAGCAAGGAAACAAAACTGGATGGAGAATGAGTTTGACAAATGACAAAAGTAGGCTTCAGAAGGTGGATAGCAACAAACTCCTCTGATCTAACGGAGTATGTACTCACCTAATGCAAGGAAGCTAAGAACCTTGAAAAAAGGTTAGAGGAATTGCTAACTAGAATAACCAGTTTAGAGAAGAACATAAATGACCTGATGGAGCTGAGAAACACAGCACAAGAACTTTGTGACACATACACAACTATCAATAGCCGATTTGATCAAGTGGAAGAAAGGATATAAGAGACTGAAGATCAACTTAATGAAATAAAGCATGAAGATAAGATTAGAGAAAAAAGAATAAAAAATCACGAACAAAGCCTCCAAAAAATATAGAACTATGTGAAAAGACCAAACCTACATTTGATGGGTGTACCTGAAAATGACAGGGAGAATGGAACCAAGCTCAAAAACACTCTTCAGGATATTATCCAGGAGAACTTCCCCAATGTAGCAAGACAGGCCAACATTCAAAATCAGGAAATACAGAGAACGCCACAATGAAACTCCTCAAAAAAAGCAACCCCCAGACACATAATCATCACATTCACCAAGGTTGAAATGAAGGAAAAAATGTTAAGGGCAGCCAGAGAGAAAAGTTGAGTTACCCACCATGGGAAGCCCATGAGACTAACAGTGGATCTCTCTGCAGAAACCCTACAAGCCAGAAGAGAATGAGGGCCAATATTCAATATTCTTAAAGAAAAGAATTTTCAACCCAGAATTTCAAAGCCAGCCAAACTAAGATTCATAAGCGAAGGAGAAATAAAATCCTTTACAGACAAGCAAACGCTGAGAGATTTTGTCACCACCAGGCCTGCCTTACAAGAACTTCTGAAGGAAGCACTAAACATGGAAAGGAAAAACTGGTACCAGCTACTGCAAAAACATACCAAATTGTAAAGACCATCGACACTATGAAGAAACTGCATCAATTAACGGCCAAAATAACCAGCTAGCAGCATAATGACAGGATCAAATTCACACATAATCATATTAACCTTAAATGTAAATGGGCTAAATGCCCCAATTAAAAGACCATCATTCTCAACAAAGTAATGCAGGAACAAAAAACCAAACATCACATGATCTCACTTGTAAGTGAAAGTTGAACAATGAGATCGCATGGGCACAGGGAGGGGAACATTACACATGGGAACACGAACGTCAGGGGTAGGGGACTAGGGGAGGGATAGCATTAGGAGAAATACCTAATGTAGATGACAGGTTGATGGGTGTGGCAAACCACCATGGCATGTGCATACCTATGTAACAAACCTGCACATTCTGCCCATGTGTCCCAGCACTTAAAGAATAATTTTTTTAAAAGATGGAAAGTTAAAGTAATCAGAATCTAAAGACTTTTAAATGTCCTTACGTGCTAAAAAATTTCAACTATATTAGCAAGTCATTTTTAAAGTCATTAAATGGTTGACTTGAAGTGACATTATCAAAATAATGAGAACTTCAGCAATAGGAGAACTAAGAGAACTCTAGCAACAGTGGGTTGAATGAATTGGAGGACTGAAAACTTAGAAGCAAAGGAACCAGTAAGAATACTATTGTAAGAGTCCAGCAAAAAAATATTGAGTGTCTATACTTGAGCAATTGGAATGAAAATTAAAAAAAGAAAGATTTCAAGATATTGTAAAAATAAAGGAGTCAATACGGTGGGCTAATGAAGGTAATTCTAAAGTTTTCAACCCAAGGACCTGGAAGAGTAGTAATACCACGAAGACAGCAGGGGCTGCAGAAGAAGCAGTATCTGCCAAAAAAAAAAAAGACTTTTGTTTTGTTTGGACTAGATACTAAGACAACCACACAGAGATATTCACTGGTTAGTTGGCTAATTAGCTATATCTTTCCTGATTTTATATATTTTCTGAATTTATATATTTTCTCTCCAGATTTTATATATATATATAAATATAATGTGTGTATATATATATACACACACATACACACACACACACACACACATATATGGTGAAATTAGTTTGTATCTCAGGAACGGATATCATTCCAAGAATGTGGCAAGGGGCCAGGGTAGAGATGTGCTAACTCAGGAGTAGCCAAGGTGTCTGATAAATTAAGGATACTGGCAAAAGAATCTTGAAAATTTAGATACTAGAGAAGTATCTGCATTTACAAGGCAATTGGAAATTACTAAGAAAGAACATATACTGTTGAAAACCATGAGAATTTCATGTCAAAAAATGAAGGTGTCAAGGTTATAAATGATAGAGTCACCTTGATCTTGGTCAGGATAAAGACTCAGACAGGGTGGAAAGATGGTGCCAGGAGACAACACTTCACAGAATGCTAAATGTTATGTGGGTGGGAAGATGGCAGAGTCTAACCTGAAGAGATGCCCTTCTAAGACAGGATTTATGGGAAAGAAATAAATGAACAAAGGGGTGAATATGACCTGGGATTTTGAGTTAGACTGAAGGAGAGTATTTAGTCTTCAACTGACCCTAAGGTAGGAGTGGAGGAGAAGGGGCAGCTTCCACTCGAGTTAGGAGGTACTTAGAGAAGGCCAAAGTCAGTAAGGCGGGCAGACGGCACATTCTGCAAAAGGCCTAGGATGGAATGGTGTCTGTTCACCGTAGACTGGTTCCCAGTGGAAAGGCTGGTAGAGACACAGTGTGCAGCGTGGGTATGAGATGAAGACAGCACAGGTAGCAGGAGAGTTTCCACTGAGTGAACCAGAGAGTGGAAGAGAGGCTTCCTCAAGGGTTTGCACTAAGGGCAATGATGTGGACCCATGATGAACGGGGTAGAGGTTGAAGTGACACAATACTGAGGGCATGAGGACTGGTCTTCCCATTGGACTGGGGAAGCCTGGCCACCAGGGTCCATATCCCCACTGCCTGGCCTTCTGACAGAGCTGGGCTTAGTCTGAGACTTGGACTGTTCAGAGTTGTCTCCCAGGCACTCAGTAGCTTGCTGGAAGTGAAGCCTTCCACATTATCTGGGTGCAAGGCTTGATTTCCCTCCCATTGGCATCCTGTACTCTCTAATATACAACTTCTCACACCACTGAGATACATTTAGATCACTCATATACTCCATAGTCTTAGTCCTCCATGGGGGCTTAGGAAGCCTTGTTCACCCAAGGGTCCCTGAGATGTGTCCAATGCCTGGCCCATGGCAGGCTCTTGATGGAGTTTGTTATGATGCACAGGACCTGCCCTCAGGAGGCTCACAATCTTCTTTCCCCTTGGGTTTCTCAGTCCTTAAAACTATTCACACTCAGAGGACAGAGGGTGGGAGAACAGGAGCTACCCAGCTGATAGAACCTCAATGGCAGTGATCTGTCAGTTATCTGACAAGCAATACCAGTGTCCCTCGAAGTGACGGAGAAATGATTGCCTGAGAGCAAGACTCCAAATTCTGCAATTAGGGCTAAATGGCTGTTCCTTCCTCCCTCTTCCACCCTGGACTTTATTATCACAGCTGCAGAGAGAGTTCCTCTCATTGTCCTGGTAAGCATCTCCATGCCAGGGCACATGCTGCTTCTCCCTTTACCTCGTATTTTCCCAGAGCTGCACTGTCTTGTAGCAGATATGAGTCTTGCTGAATCTGGGACTAAGATTCAAAAACTATGAGGGACTTCATAGATCAACTCTTCTACACTCCACATTTTACAAATAAGGAACTGAGCCCTAGGAGGAAATGACTTGCTCAAGACCATGTGGCCAACATTAGCCTCACCTGGCCGAGTCGTTCCTTCCCACTCCATTCCCTGCTACCTGTAGCTGAGTCCTACCTGCCAAGTCCTTTGATCCCAGCAGAGCCCCTGGCCAGGCACTGCAGTCGGAGTCTTTCAATGGGGTCGGTGGCCGTGGTGAGCTTTTTCTTGGCCTGGATTGCCATCTCTCGGTCATGGCGTGCTGTCCCCGCCATCTGAGGGGAAACCATAGCATGTTAGCAGAGTCCAGGCCTTGCCACTGCCTCTGGTTGGGCAGGGTGACAGCAGCCTCACTGAGAAGGAAATCTACAGCCTTCTCTGTCAGGAAACCTCTCAGAATGTCCCATTTTTCTCTGTGCCAACTGTGTGCCTGGCATATTTATAACTTACTTATCTAGTCCTGAGGACATCTGGTTTCTCCAACCCAGACAATAATCCTAAATATGTCACCATTTCCCAAGATGCTGTGATCTTTCTTAGGCCCTCCTCCATCCATAAAAGAAGTCCAGTTTCTCTATACTCTCTTTTTTGAACCAACCTTATATGCCATATTATTTTATGTGGAATTTTCCATATTCCCTTGACCCTCACATTTAATGTTCTCCTCTGATTTTGTTGCTTCTGTCTTGAATGAGATTTTCAGCACTTGATCCTTAATGATTCTTACTAGTAATAGGTATGGTCTCCTTGATTCACAAGTTAGTGTCCACTAACACCTAACAAGGTTCTTAGGATGGGTGTAGTGAAGTGCTGTCTCCTGAGTGGTCCCCAAGGGACGTACAAACTCCTGTAACCACACATGAGCTCTCAAGGCTTGCACAACAGTGGGAAGAGCACTGGGCTGGGAGTCTGGAGACCTGAGTTATAGTCCTGACTCTTCAATCCCCACCCCACAACTCCCCCTACTCCTCACCCCCATCTGCCTGGTAACCTCCCTGTGAGTGAATCTCACAGCCTGTGTTTCCTCCTCTGTTAAATGGGAGGATTGGATAAGATGGTCTTTAAATTCCATTCCAGCTTCAAAAAACACTAATTCTCATGGGGGCTCTCAGGAGGCTCTAGAAGTTACTTGTGAGTTGTGAAATAAAAAGAATGAGAGGCAAGAGCCTTGACGGATGTGCAAAGGACAGCATGCAATGTGCAGGAAAAAAAATAGTATTAGAATGTGGTTCCGCCCTGGCTTCAAGGCTCCCTCCCTAGTCAAATTCTGGCACTTCACCTAAGTGCTACATTAGGACAGAATTATTTTCACCAAAGAGAGTAACCTGCAGATTCGCAACCTCATCTATGCCAAGACTGTTTTTCTCCTATACACCCTGGAAGGTCTCCTACACAGGGCACTCCTTATTTGACTTTTGGGAAAGGGAATCTCATCAAGCCAATAACTGAGGCCAGAATAGACAATTCAAGGATGCACACACTTGACATGGCCACTTTCTTGCAGTCTCAACCGAGCCAACGTACAGGATCCCACCTTCTTGCCCTATATCCAGATTCCCAGTATGTGGGTGAAGATGGGAGCAATTCCTTTCAGTTCTCTTGCACCTCGGGTCAAGAATGAAACCTGTCTAGGTCTCAGCTGCTTTACTCCACGTTAGGAAAAACTTGCTTTGTCTAAAGCTACACAGTCTTCCTCTGCTTCCTCTGGCACCTAAGCAGAGGTTCCCTGGAACTCAAGACGGTGGCACACCCTGCTCTTAGAGACTTCCATCTCCGTTCTTGCTAGGCACAAACAAGGAGCATGTTCCAATTCTCATCCAACAGGGACACCTGCAGCCAAGACCATGCCCTTCTTGGCAGCTTTAGCTTTCTAATACCTGGTGTTTGCTTATTACTATTTTGTCACCCGACCTCAAACTGACAATTCCCAGAGCTCATTCCCAGCTTCAGCACTAACTCTCCCCTCATTAACAGCCAGAATCCTGAGTCACGGACAAAACCACCAATTCACTCATCTAGCCATCTCCTGCTGCCTTACTCATCCTTGCCTGAGCCATTCCCTTGCCCTGACCATACTCTGCTAGTGGCATGTGCCCCATCCCCACCCCAACCCCTATAGAAGCAGGAAGAGGTGTCGACAACATGCACTTCTCATTCTCCAAACCCACCTCAGAGTCTTGATCCTTCCCAGGACCA
Source organism: Piliocolobus tephrosceles (assembly GCF_002776525.5). NCBI lineage: Eukaryota > Metazoa > Chordata > Mammalia > Primates > Cercopithecidae > Piliocolobus > Piliocolobus tephrosceles. The sequence continues at coordinate 34,922,127 of NC_045437.1, forward strand.
CCACCATCTTTCCTGACCCTCGACGTTGCTTCATGATACTTGCCCAATGGTTGTCCCCAGCCATACACCTCCCATTCTCATTTCCCATGACATCTCCCCTACCTTATCCACCTTGTTCATTTTGTTCTGGTTTTTCCCTGCCATCCATGACAGTAAGTGAGAATGAAGAGAAACAGAGACTAAAAACCAGTCATGGAGAGAAAGTGAGATCTGGCTCCTGGATCTGGGACAGATCCCTAGTAGGACCCTCTTTGCACACCTTCAGAATAATATTAAAGGCATCAGTGGTGCCCCCATGCCCCGACTAGGTAGTAAGCACGTGTCCAGTTCCCACAACAACCCCGTGAGCTGAACTGAAAACAGGAACTCAAACCAATGCACAAATACCCATGTTTATAGCAGCATTATTCACAACAGCCAAAAGGTAGAAACAAACCAAATGTCCATCTATGGATAAACGGATAAACAAATTGTGGTGTAGCCATACAATAAAACACTCTTCAGCCATAAAAAGGAACACAGTACCGACAGATGCCACAATGTGGATAAACCTTGGCCACATTATGCTAAGTACAAGAAGCCAGACCCAAAATGTCACACATTGTATGATTTAATTTATGTGAAATATTCAGAATAGGCAAATTCATAGAGACAGAAAGCAAATTAGTGGTTGCAAGGGGCTGGGGTGAGAGGGCCAGTGGGGAGTGACTGCTTAATGAGTGTAAAGTTTCCTTCAGGGGCAATAAAAATGTTTTGGAACTTGATATAGATGGTGGTTTGTCAACATTGTGAATGTAATATACACTTTAAAATTGCTAGTTTATGTTATGTGTATTCATCTCAATAAAATAAAAACCATGCACAGATGTTACTAGTTTGATTTAGTCATTTCACAATTACACATACTTCAAAACATCATGTTATACAAGGTAAATACAACTTTATCTGTCAATTCAAAAAATAAATTTTAAAGTGTGCTGGGCATGTAGTCATCTTGGTAAATTAGCAAAAGTTAAAAAAGTAAAACAAGCCCATGAGCTAGTTACTACTATTATTGGTATTTCACAGATAAAGAAATTAGGATGTAGAGAAATCAGGTAACTTGCCCAAGTCACACGGAAACGTGGCTCACAGTAATCCACATGCTGTTAGGATTGTACGACCCTTGAAGATCCTCTGGTGCAACCTCATTTTGCAAACTTGGAAACGAAGGCTTGGGTTGGCAAAGTGACTTGCTCAAAAGTTCCTGGCCAAGACCAAAAACAGAGGGCTTCTGATCCCCAAGCAGGGCTCTTTCTGCTTCATCATGTTTGTGGTTTATGAAATAAAATATAAGAATCTCAAAGCACAGTTCGATGGTGCTTTCTCATAGGAAAGTGGGATCAAGTCCAGGAAGGCAAGAAACGGCCAGCCCAGTACTCCAGGCTGTCCCACCTTTTGTGGCTGACCCTACCCAGCGATGATGTGGGCAGTTTTTATCTGGAGTCTTTAATAAATTCAAGGGGAAAAAAAAGTCCATTCTCTCCTGCTACCCTACCATGAAACTTGAAATGCCCATAGTAACCATCCTTTTTAATCATCGAATCACCCAGTTCACCAACCACTAGCTAATTGTATTGTGTACTCTTTTCAAGGCACTATGCAGGAACAGAGTGTGGGAGTGTGAGGAATTATTCAGAGAAGCAAGCCCTTGAATAGCCTAGAGTCTTCATCAGTTTGAATCCTGATCTCCTATATTTAAGCAGAACGGAAAACAAAGTTTATTAAGCACCCGGGCTTTTAAGGAAGGCAGGATTGCACAGGATCTCAAGTGAAGAAGGGAGCTCCTCAGGGTTGAAGTTTCAATAAAGGCGCCAGGCACCAGGGCAAGAGTCAGTACCCAAACATATGTCACCGACTTCACAGCAGTGTACAGTGTCTCTTCCTGCAGAAGACTCTGTCTGAACCTTAAAGATCCGGCGTGGTGACAAGGGAGCGCATCCCTGTGCAAGGCGAAGAGGTTGCACTCCCGACCCACTAGGCCGCAGCGCCACCACGTGTTCTCAGGCGTCTGCGCAGTCCCCCGGCCAGGCGTGCGGTTCAGTCTGCCTTCCACGCAGGTCTACTAAGAGCTCAGGAAGCGCCACGCAATGTGCCAGGGGTAGTATGAAAGCGGGACCAAGACAACGCTTACAGCCTAGAGGTTGAGTGGAGGATGCAATCACAAGAGGGAGGGCTGCTTACCTGGCCTGGGAGTGGGGCTTTTTGAGGACCTCTCAGAGGAGGTGATGTCTGAGCTTTCATCCTAATGGAAGGTGGTAGTTATCGAGGCTGAGGACGTGGGGATGGAAGGATATTTTAGATAGCAGGTGTACCAACTGTTAGACCAAGGTAAGAGAGAAACCAATATAATTAGGAAAGTACAAGTATTTCAGTATGGTTGGAGAATAGATAGATTTATGGGTGGCAGAGGGAGATGAACAGTCGTGGAGATTCGGAGGAAGTAGGGAAAGGGGAATTTAGAGTAAAGATGACACTGACCAGGCGGGCAGCCATCAGATCTCAAAGAGCCTGGGGTGTCAGGGTGAGGTTTGGATTTAGTCCTGAGAGCAACAGCAGACCACAAAATCTTCTTAAAAAGGGAAAGGTCGTTTGCATTGTGCAGTGAAAAGAATGGATAGGAAGGTGGGACAGGCTAGCCAGTGGGAGACTGTTGTTCCCAGCTATGCTGCCTGGACGGTGTGGACGGAGAGAGAGGAAGAGATACAAGATGGCCAGTGGCAAAACGTGCAGTTTGAGGGAGAGGGCGGACTCGGGGCTGGCATCCAGAGCTGTTGCTTGCACTCTCCACCCCCACCCTCCAATGGCTGGCGGCAAGGGAGGATATTCACAGAAGCCTGGAGATTTGGGACAGAGGCACAGTGGAGCCACAGTAGCAGTGGTCCGATTAAGGCTGTCTCATTCCACTGTCCCGGTGCACAACCGACTGCCACGCCAAACTCCCTGTCGGCCTGGATTTTGCGAATTATTGTAGGTCTATATCTTCACGGTTCCCTCTATAAGGTTCGGAGACAGATTTAAGTGAACCCTTAGAAGAGGGAACCGCTCTAGCCCGAGCCTGCATCTATTGACTTGTCTTTGGTGCTCCCTGGTGGCAGTAAGCTGAATTACATCTCTCTCTCTTCCTCTTTCTCTGTTCCTCTCCATCTGCAGCCAACTACCTGCAAACACAGAAGGGGATCTTATTGCTAAAGAGGCAACCCTAGAGATCATTGATCCAGACACCATACAGCACCAAGGCTTTTACATCCTCTTTGTTGCAAAATCCAATGGAAACTTCTCACCTCACCCTCAAGAAACCCTCCCTCCTTTGACTTCTCTGACAGTACATTCCTGGTTTTCCTTTTTCAGGGAAAGGATAGTTCCTTGAAAGGGAACCGAAGCAGGTTTAGTCAGTTCGGATGAACTTTAGAGAAGAGCAGGGTTAACCTGTGTTAAAGTGGAGAGGGAGGGACAGAATTAGATAAATAGAAAGGGACAGCAAATGTGGTGTAGGGGACAGAGGCGAGATGTGTTTGAGGAGGAAAAGGAGGCTTCCCCACTGACAGGGACGTGCAGTTGTGATGGCTGGACCATATGTTTCCTGGACAGTCTTCTTTTGCACCCCACTGCTTGGAACAGCAGATACTGCGAGGAAGCTGTCCTGTTGAGGAAGTCCTGCAGGTCCAACCCTGTGACAACAGCAGCCCTCTGCAGTCCAATTGTTCCGAGTGCCTGTCCCACCTCTTGATGCTGTTGAGCCCGTTTTCCCCACACCAAGCCATGTCTTTATTTTTGCCTTGTGAACATTTGTAGGCATTTCTGTAATGGTTAGATACCTGTGCAAGTACATTAGCTATTTTCAATAGCAAGAAACCTGGGGTTGCTACAATGGTTCCATGTGCTTTTAAAACATTCTACAATGAGAAGAGAAGAAAGGAGAAATGTATACAGTAGGCAGCTACTGATGAGGCTTGTAGGACACCAAGCTAGTTCCGAGAAGGTGGAAAACATTTGCCTTCTTTTAAATTCTCATCCAAGACAAAACATTTCCTATTTCTGCTAGCTCAGGCTTAATCCTGAGCACTGAGACTAGTCCCCCATAGGGATGGGGAACCTGATATGGTTTTCGCTCTTTCTCTCTGTACTTGGAAACTGAGTATAAGGTTGAAATTTTGATTAGGACTCAGTGGACCTTTCAATACTTGAAACATCATCCCAGTATGAGAAAAGAGATACAACAGACCATGTTGGAAGGCAATTAATGGAAAAAAATTAAACCATCTGCACTGATTTTAGTCCAATCAATAAACTAGCTATTACTACGTGGTAGATGGCAAAAACCCGTAGTTCCTCAATAAGTTTCCCCTTAGAAAATGCCCTTCTGAAATATATATTGCATTTCAGATATCTTAGTACAGTTGTGCTGCTAGAACAAAATACCATAGACTGGGTAATTTATAAACAAGAGAAATTTCTTTCTCATAGTTTTGGAAGCTGGAAAGTTCAAGATCAAGGTATCAGCAGATTTGGTGCCTGGCAAGAACTATTCTCTCTGCCTTTAAGATGGTGCCTTGAACTTGGGATCCTCCAGAGGGGACAAATGCTGTGTCTTCACATGGCAGAAGAGATGGAAGGGCAAAAAAGGGCTGAACAATTTGCAAAGTCACTTTTATAAACACCTTAATCTCATTCATGAGGGAGGAGTTCTTGTGACCTAACCAACTCCTAAAGACCACACCACTTAACAATATTGTATTGGAGATTCAGTTTCAACATGAATTTCAAACATTCAAATCATAGCACTAGGTGTTGAGTATAGCCTAGCAGGTGTCTAGGAAATGAATAAATAGTGATGTCCTCCAAAGAGACTGAAATTGAAGACTCTGACAGTTTGAATACGTGGCTTTTGCAGTACTCAGAATCCTCAGACAAGAATGTGTGTCAGTGTCGTTGACATCGTGAGAGTTACTTCACGGAGCCCATTTGAGTTTGAATCAACTGAACATGCCCTTAGCACCACTAGCTATGCAAGGCACTGTGCTAACTCTTCAGGCGATAATTATAGAGAAGTGCTTCTCAACTGGATACAATCTCCCCCACCCCCAGGAGACATTTGATAATGCCTCCTGCAAGACATTTTTGGTTGTTGCAATGGAAGTAGGGTAGAGTGTATTGGCATCTAATGGGTGGAGGCCAGGGATGCTGCTATACATCCTACACAAGATACACAAGATGGCCCCTGGCAACAAAGAATTACCAGTCAGAGATGTGCGCAGTACTGATGTTGAGAAGCCCTGCAATAGAGAAAGACCTGGGACCACTGTGGGTGCTGTTAAAAAACAAAGATGCCCACAGCACTCACCAAGCACAGTAAATTAGACTCTCTTGTTGTAGATGCTGTGGCTGGGCATTTTATTGTTTTTAGTTGGTTTTCATGTATCCCTAAATTTGAGAACATAAGCTATAGGAATTACAAGGTCACCCTCTAATAAGAGGAGTAGGGAGGGCCTTATTATAACACAACACAGGGCAAGATAAAGGCATGGAGAGAACATGTAGTAATACAGTTGTAACTATGCTGGGGGCCAAGCCCTTGGCTAAGGACTTTACATACATCCACACATTGTCTCATGTGGTGGATTCTATCAAATACTGCTGCCCTATTACAGGAAGTCAGCAGAGACCTGAAGAACCCAGGTCACTTGTCTGAGAATGTGTCACTAGGGAGTAGCAGAGCCAGGGCTGAAAACAGTTGTTTTGTTTTTGTTTTTGTTTTTGTTTTCCTCCTGAGACAGAGTCTTGCTGTCCCCCAGGCTAGAGTGCAGTGGTGTGTTCTCAGCTCACTGCGACCTCCGCCTCCTGGGTTCAAGTGATTCTCCTGCCTCAGCCTCCCGAGTGACTGGGATTACAGGCGCCTGCCACCACGCCCAGCTAATTTTTGTATTTTTAGTAGAGACAGGGTTTCACCATGTTGGCCAGGCTGGTCTCGAACTCCTGACCTTGTGATCCGCCCGCCTTGGCCCCCCCAGTGCTGGGATTATGGGCGTGAGCCACCATGCCCAGCCTTGAAAACAGTTCTAAGTCACTTCATGCAACAACTACACCATGATGTTGCGTAAAACTGATTAATTGCTTTGGGGACTCAGAGAAGGTCCCTGAAATAAAAGATGCAGGAAAAAAAAAAACTTCAGGGAAAAGAATGCTTTGGAGTGCTGCTGGAATTCATACCAGCAGAGAGTGAGGATGGCAGTGCAGAGCAAAGCTGGGCTACTCACAGTCCCTAAACATGACCCCTTCTCCCATCTCAAGTCCTTGCTTGGGTTTTCAAGTCATTAAGGCTCAGTATAAATACCTTCTGGTTAAGATGAAAAGTTTTACTTAGCCTCTTCCTCTTGCAGTAGCTATTTTTTTCTCTGTTTGTTTTAATTAAAATGATGTATGGGATTAGGCTCCAAATAGACGAATAGGAACGGCTCCAGCCTCCAGCTACCAGCATGAGCGACACAGAAGACGGGTGATTTCTGCGTTTCCAACTGAGGTACCGGGTTCATCTCACTGGGGCGTGTCAGACAGTGGGTGCAGGACAGTGGGTGCAGCCCAACGAGCAAGAGCCAAAGCAGGGTGAGGCATCACCTCACCTGGGAAGCACAACGGGGAAAGGAATTCCCTTTCCTAGACAACAGAAACCATGACACACAACACCTGGAAAATTGGGTCACTCCCACCCTAATACTGTGCTTTACTAAGGGTCTTAGCAAATGAAACACCAGGAGATTATATCCCATGCCTGGCTCGGAGGGTCCCACACCCATGGAGCCTCCCTCATTGCTAGCACAGCAGTCTGAGATCTAACTGCAAGGTGGCAGTGAGGCTCAGGGAGGGGGGCCTGCCATTGCTGAGGTTTAAGTAGGTAAACAAAGTGGCCGAACCAGGTGGAGCTCAAACTGGGTGCAACCCACCACAACTCAAGGAGACCTGCCTGCCTCTATAGACTCAACCTCTGGGGACAGGGCATAGCCAAACAAAAGACAGCAGAAACCTCTGCAGATGTAGCTTTGAAGAGAGTAGTGGTTTTCCCAGCATGCAGTTTGAGATCTGAGAATGGACAGACTGTCTGCTCAAGTGGGTCCCTGACCCCCGAGTAGCCTAACTGGGAGACATCCCCCACTAGGGGCAGACTGACACCTCACACCTCACACGGCCGGGTACACCTCTGAGACAAAGCTTCTAGAGGAACGATCAGACAGCAACATTTGCTGTTCAACAATATTTACTCTTCTGCAGCCTCCGCTGCTGATACCCAGGCAAACAGGGTCTGGAGTGGACCTCGAGCAAACTCCAACAGACCTGCAGCTGAAGGTCCTGACTGTTAGAAGGAAAAATAACAAAGAGAAAGGACATCCACATCAAAACCCCATCTGTATGTCAGCATCATCAAAAACTGAAGGTAGATAAAACCACATAGATGGGAAAAAAGCAGTATGGAAAAGCCGGAAATTCTAAAAATCAGAGAGACTCTCACCCTCCAACGGAACGCAGGTCCTTGCCAGCAACAGAACAAAACTGGATGGAGAATGACTTTGACGAGTTGAGAGAAGACTTCAGACAATCAAACTTCTCCAAGCTAAAGGAGGAATTACGAACCCAGTGCAAAGAAACTAAAAACCTTGGAAAAAGATTTGATGAATGGCTAACTAGAAAAACCAATGTAGAGAAGTCCTTAAACGAACTGATAGAGATGAAAACCATGACACAAGAACTACGTGACAAACGCACAAGCTTCAATAACTGACTCGATCAACTGGAAGAAAGGGTATCAGTGATTGAAGAAGAAATGAATGAAATGAAATGAGAAGAGAAGTTTAGAGAAAAAAGAGTAAAAAGAAATGAACAAAGCCTCCAAGAAATGTGGGACTATGTGAAAAGAACAAATCTATGTCTGATTGGTGTACCTGAAAGTGATGGGGAGAATGGAACCAAGTTGGAAAACACTCTGCAGGATATTATCCAGGAGAACTTCCCCAACCTAGCAAGGCAGGCCAACATTCAAATTCAGGAAACACAGAGAACGCCACAAAGACATTCCTTGAGAAGAGCAACTCTAAGACACAAAATTGTCAGATTCACCAAAGTTGAAATGAAGGAAAAAATGTTAAGGGCAGCCAGAGAGAAAGGTCGGGTTACCCACAAAGGGAAGCCCATCAGACTAACAGCAGATCTCTCAGAAGAAACTCTAAAAGCCAGAAGAGAGTGGGGGCCAATATTCAACATTCTTAAAGAAAAGAATTTTAAACCCAGAATTTCATATCCAGCCAAACTAAGTTTCATAAGTGAAGGACAAATAAAATCCTTTACAGACAAGCCAATGCTTAGAGATTTTGTCACCACCAGGCCTGCCCTACAAGAGCTCCTGAAGGAAGCACTAAACATGGAAAGGAATAACAGGAACCAGCCACTGCAAAAACATGCCAAATTGTAAAGACCATCAATGCTAGGAAGAAACTGCATCAACTAACGAGCAAAATAACTAGCTAATATCATAATGACAGGATCAAGTTCACACATAACAATATTAACCTTAAATGTAAATGGACTAAATGCTCCAATTAAAAGACACAGGCTGGCAAAATTGAACAAAGAGTCAAGACCCATCAATTTGCTGTATCTAGGAGACCCATCTCACATGCAGAGACACACATAGGCTCAAAATAAAGGGATGGAGGAAGATCTACCAAACAAATGGAAAACAAAAAAAGGCAGGTGTTGCAATCCTAGTCCCTGATAAAACAGAGTTTAAACGAACAAAGATCAAAAGAGACAAAGAAGGCCATTACATAATGGTAAAGGGATCAATTCAACAAGAAGAGCTAACTATCCGAAATATATATGCACCCAATACAGGAGCACCTAGATCCATAAATCAAGTACTTAGAAACTGACAAAGAGACTTAGACTCCCACACAATAATAATGGGAGACTTTAACACCCCACTGTCAACATTAGGCAGATTAACGAGACAGAAAGTTAACAAGGATATCCAAGAATTGAACTCAACTCTGCACAAAGCAGACCTAATAGACATCTACAGAACTCTCCACCCCAAATCAACAGAATATACATTCTTCTCAGCACCACATCACACTTATTCCAAAATTGACCACATAGTCAGAAGTAAAGCACTCCTCAGCAAATGTAAAAGAACAGAAATTATAACAAACTGTCTCTCAGACCACAGTGCAATCAAACTAGAACTCAGGATTAAGAAACTCAATCAAAACTGCTCAACTACATGGAAACTGAACAACCTGACCTCTGGGTACATAACAAAATGAAGGCAGAAATAAAGATGTTCTTTGAAACCAATGAGAACAAAAGTACAACATACCAGAATCTCTGGGACACATTTAAAGCAGTGTATAGAGGGAAATGTATAGCACTAAATGCCTACAAAAGAAAGCAGGAAAGATCTAAAATTCACACCCTAACATCACAATTAAAAGAACTAGAGAAGCAAGAGCAAACACATTCAAAAGCTAGCAGAAGGCAAGAAATAACTAAGATCAGAGCAGAACTGAAGGAGATAGAGACACAAAAAACCCTCCAAAAAATCATTGAATCCAGGAGCTGGTTTTTTGAAAAGATCAACAAAATTGATAGACCACTAGCAAGACTAATAAAGAAGAAAAGAGAGAAGAATCAAATAGATGCAATAAAAAATGGTAAAGGGAATATCACCACCGATCCCACAGAAATACAGACTACCATCAGAGAATACTGTAAAAACCTCTATGCAAATAAACTAGAAAACCTAGAAGACATGGATAAATTCCTGGGCGCATATACTCTCCCAAGACTAAACAAGGAGGAAGTTGAATCCCTGAATAGACCAATAACAGACTCTGAAATTGAGGCAATAATTAATAGCCTACCAAGCAAAAAAAGTCCAGGACCAGATGGATTCACAGCTGAATTCTACCAGAGGTACAAGGAGGAGCTGGTACCATTCCTTCTGAAATTATTCCAATCAATAGAAAAAGAGGGAATCCTCCCTAACTCATTTTATGAGGCCAACATCATTCTGATACCAAAGCCTGGCAGAGACACACACACACAAAAAGAGAATTTTAGAACAGTATCCCTGATAAACATCGATGTAAAAATCCTCAATAAAACACTGGCAAACCGAATCCAGAAGCACATCAAAAAGCTTATCCACCATGATCAAGTGGACTTCATCCCCGGGATGCAAGGCTGGTACAACATATGCAAATCAATAAATGTAATCCAGCATATAAACAGAACCAAAGACAAAAACCATATGATTATGTCAATAGACGCAGAAAAGGCCTTTGACAAAATTCAACAATGCTTCATAATAAAAACTCTCAATAAATTCGGTATTGATGGAACGTATCTCGAAATAATAAGAGCTATTTATGACAAACCCACAGCCAATATTGTACTGAATGGGCAAAAACTGAAAGCATTCCCCTTGAAAACTGGCACAAGACAGGGATGCCCTCTCTCATCACTCCTATTCAACATAGTGTTGGAAGTTCTGGCTAGGGCAATCAGTCAAGAGAAAGAAATAAAGGGTATTCAATTAGGAAAAGATGAAGTCAAATTGTTCCTGTTTGTAGATGACATGATTGTATATTTAGAAAACCCCATTGTCTCAGCCCAAAATCTCCTTAAGCTGATAAGCAACTTCAGCAAAGTCTCAGGATACAAAATCAATGTGCAAGAATCACAAGCATTCCTATACACCAATAATAGACAAACAGAGAGCCAAATCATGAGTGAACTCCCATTCACAATCGCTTCAAAGAGAATAAAATACCTAGGAATCCAGCTTACAAGGGATGTGAAGGACCTCTTCAAGGAGAACTACAAACCACTGCTCACTGAAACAAAAGAGGACACAAATAAATGGAAGAATATTCCACGCTTATGGATAGGAAGAATCAATATCGTGAAAATGGCCATACTGCCCAAGGTAATTTATAGATTCAATGTCATCCCCATTAAGCTACCAATGACTTTCTTCACAGAATTGGAAAAAAAACTGATTTAAAGTTCATATGGAACCAAAAAAGAGCCTGCATTGCCAAGATAGTCCTAGACCAAACAAAGCTTGAGGCATCACACTACCTGACTTCAAACTATACTACAAGGCTACAGTAACCAAAACAGCATGGTACTGGTACCAAAACAGAAATACAGACCAATGGAACAGAACAGAGCCCTCAGAAATAATACCACACATCTACAGCCATCTGATCTTTGACAAACCTGACAAAAACAAGAAAAGGGGAAAGGATTCCCTATTTAATAAATGGTGCTGGGAAAATTGGCTAGCCATAAGTAGAAAGCTGAAACTGGATCCTTTCCTTACTCCTTATACGAAAATTAATTCAAGATGGATTAGAGACTTAAATGTTAGACCTAAAACCATAAAAACCCTAGAAGAAAACCTAGGGAATACCATTCAGGACATAGGCATGGACAAGGACTTCATGTCTAAAACACCAAAAGCAACACCAACAAAAGCCAAAATTGACAAATGGGATCTAATTAAACTAAAGAGCTTCTGCACAGCAAAAGAAACTGCCATCAGAGTGAATAGGCAACCTACAGAATGGGAGAAAATTTTTGCAATCTACTCTTCTGACAAAGGGCTAATATCCAGAACCTACAAAGGACTCAAAAAATTTACAACAAAAAACAAACAACCCCATCAAAAAGTGAACAAAGGATATGAACAGACACTTCTCAAAAGAAGATATTTAAGCAGCCAACAGACACATGAAAAAATGCTCGTCATCACTAGCCATCAGAGAAATGCAAATCAAAACCACAATGAAATACCATCTCACACCAGTTAGAATGGCGATCATTAAAAAGTCAGGAAACAACAGGTGCTGGAGAGGATGTGGAGAAATAGGAACACTTTTACACTATTGGTGGAACTGTAAACTAGTTCAACCATTGTGGAAGACAATGTGGCAATTCCTCAAGGATCTAGAACTAGAAATACCATTTGACCCAGCCATCCCATTACTGGGTGTATACGCAAAGGATTATAAATCATGCTGCTATAAAGACACATGCACACGTATGTTTACTGCGGCACTATTCACAATAGCAAAGACTTGGAACCAATCCAAATGTTCATCAATGACAGACTGGATTAAGAAAATGTGGCACATATACACCATGGAATACTATGCAGCCATAAAAAAGGATAAGTTCATGTCCTTTGTAGGGACATGGATGCAACTGGAAACCATCATTCTCAGCAAACTATCGCAAGAACAGAAAACCAAACACCACATGTTCTCACTCATAGGTGGGAATTGAACAATGAGAACACCTGGACACAGGGTGGGGAACATCACACCGGGGCCTGTTGTGGGGTAGGGAGAGGGGGGAGGGATAGCACTAGGAGATATACCTAATGTAAATGATGAGTTAATGGGTGCAGCACACCAACATGGCACATGTATACATATGTAACAAACCTGCATGTTGTGCACATGTACCCTAGAACTTAAAGTACAATAAAAAAGGAAAAAACAAAATGATGCGTGAGAATTTTTAAATCAAACTAAAAACTTCTGCACTGATTACCTTTCATATCATTTGCTATTTTCCCACAATTTATTTTTAAAATTTTTCTAAAATGTATGAATATATGAAACATCTGGTTTTTGTTTGGATTGTCAACTTCCACATACCACATAAAGTATGACGGCATTTCATCTGTACTTAAGTGACATAGCATACTGTGAAAATAAGATGTCACTGAAGTCTGGCATCTTACCAGTTTTTCTGTGCATCAAAATACATTTTCTCAAAATGCTTAAAATGCATGTTGCAGCCACTCTCAATAGGCAGGTTTGTGTAGAGCCCATTTATGCTAAACCACAGTCTTTACTTCTTTCTATTGATCTTTGAGATGTGAATTCAGTCCTTATTTTAATGTTTGTGATACGGTACATTTTAAAAATAATATTTTATAAATATCATTGTGATAAAGTGTTTACTTCATACATATTCATATTTCATTTTATTCACTGAATCAGGGTTGGGGGTAGGGCTAAGTAAGAAAAAGGCATAATGTTTAAAGAGGCACACAGTCTCAGAATCATGCAAATGTCAACCATACATTTGCCCAAGCCTGAGAATGAGTGTCTCCTTAAATAGTGCACCCTAAACACCTAACTTGCCTCACTCTAGTCTTGGTTCTGCATTAACACATGTTTATCAAATACCTATTATGTGCCATACAAGAGGAATGGATGAGACAGCCAAGGTTCCAACCCTTGGAAGTTTACATTCCTAGAAGTAGTTTTAACTTGATTAAATTTGAATTACAGCTAGTTTTTTAGACACTGCCACCTGGCTGAGACAAGGTCATTCTATTCCCCTTTTTCTCTGCTGTATTCCACTTTCTACTGGATAGGCATAGGAACCAGTTCTGGCCAAAGGGACCCAAAGGAAAGTGCTGAGAGCTCTGGAATATCTCGCTCATCTTTTTTGCCTTCCTCATGCCTTGAGTGAGGATGCAATGTCTGGAACTGTGGCAGCCTCTACGCAATCATGAGGGAAGGGCCAAGGGAATCATATCCATACCAATCTAGAGCCCTGACATCATCAAGCTGCTGAACCAATGTTGGCAACTTCTTGACTTCACACTCCTGTCTTGTAAGAAACATAATCTCTTTGCATTATCTGTTTAATCAGCTGTCGGTCAGGTCTTCAGTCACTTGCAGTCAAATTATTCCTAACTGATACAGATGGCAAAAAGCTTATTCCTGCTATGTTTGGACTAACTGTAAATAGTGACCTTTAGCTGGGTAAAATAACTAGCAATCCAGTATGAGAAGAGATTCACCCCTGAGAATCATGAGGAGAGAGAAAGTCACTGCATTATAACCACTTCTCTCAGCAGAATTTTGTCAAGTAGCAGCCTCTCCAGCACTTTTGACTATGAAAGAGAACAAAATAAACAGCTTGGCATAATATTCAAGAACCCATGTAACTGACACAATGTGGTAAAAAAAAAAAAAAAAAAAAAAACCCAGGTTTAATAAAATACAGAGGCCCCAAGGTTACAGGGTCCTTGTCATAGTAAGCACCCACTGGGAATGTCAGGGGCATGCACTCTCCTAATAGCTCTCTCCTTGCTGTCTTCTCCATCTTGCTTTTCCCTTTGCTGTGCCTTGTCTCTGGGGTTTTTACCAAGAAATAGCTTACAGTCTATTCTGAGTTAGGTCAACCTGCTCGATGCAACATCTTAAAGAAACAGAGTAAGGAGCTACCTAAACTATGCGAAGGTAAGCAAAGATTTAGCTGAATTGCAAAATAGAGAAATAAATAAACAAATAAATAAAACCAAGACAAAAGAAAAATAAAACTTCTGTTGGTTTCAATGGTTATGCTCTTAAGATCAACCACGTAACTTTCAAATATTCCATTTTTGCTATGAAGTCGTGACCTCAGAAAATTATTTCAAACCCACTGCAAGGACAAAGCCCAACTGGTACATCTTCTATCACCCTTTTAGATGCAGGTAAAGCCACAGCTCTGGCGGACATTTGCCCTTTTGCAGCCATTAGTCACCAAAATCACTTAGTAACTATCTTGCAGTCCCTTAGAATGAATGCTTCTTTTGGAGTCATTTGTCTATTTTAATGTTTATTTTATGACCACTTAGAAATCTAGTCAATTATTTGTATCCTAGTTGTTCTTAACTGATACTTCTAGCAAACCAAAAAGTGTTAAGGAATCAAAATTGAATGTCAGGTCAGGCGTGGTGGCTCACACCTGTAATCCTAGCCCTTTGGGAGGCTGAGGCGGGTAGATCACCTGAGGTCCGGAGTTTGAGACCAGCCTGACCAACATGGAGAAACCCGTCTCTACTAAAAATACAAAATTAGCAGGGCATGGTGGCGCATGCCGTTAATTCCATCTACTCCAGAGGCTGAGGCAGGAGAATGGCTTGAACCCAGGAGGCAGAGATTGCTGTGAGCTGAGATGGCAACATTGCCCTCCAGCCTGGGAAACAAGAGCGAAACTTTGTCTCAAAAAGAAAGAAAAAAAAAAAAAAAAGAAATCCAATGTCATAGTGCAACATCAGTGTAGATGAGTATATCAGTTATGAATTGTGTCCAGCGACTCATAATAGAAGCAGGTCCCGTCTCTGAAAATGATAGAGATTTACTTCACTTTCATGTAAAAGAAGTCTGGAAGTGCTTCAAGCCGTCATCAATGTTTCCAGACTCTCCTATCTTTCTACCCTAGCATAGTTTTTATACTCAAAGTTGCCCAAAGGTATATAATATTCATACATAATAGCCATAGCAGCTCCAGGTATTACCTCCACACTCCAAGCAAAAGAAAAGAAAAAGGGCAAAAGGCAGGAAGGATGCTCTTCCCAGCGAAATCAGCCCTTTCTGAACTGGTTCCCAGAAGATTCGCCCAGTTCTTTTTATGTAAATCTCATCAGTCACTCCAAAGGAGTCTGGGAAACCTGATTTTTGACTGGATACTTTGCCACCCCCAAGGTTCTGTTTATAAAAAAGAAGACAGTGGCTATCGAGTAGGCAACTTACGGTTTCTGCCTCATTTGCCAGAAGAAATATTGTTATTCCAAAAAGTAAGAGTGTGAGCATGTCTAGATCAGCTTATTTCACAAAACCGTGTGGAGCATGAAGCTTTCTAAACATATGGAGCAACCAGGTCACTCTGATGCAGAAGACTAAGGAAAGCCCTAAGGGTAGACGTCAACACATTGATGATTTCTCCCCTTTCACCTCCGTTCACCCAAAGCAAATAAGGCTCACTTTTCCATGGGCAGTTAGAAAGGACGCCCTCAATGCAGGCAAACATAACCTAAAATAATCCAGGCCTGTTACATCAGACCACACCCCATGGGCCAAATTTGGCCCTCCACCTGGTTTTGTAAATAACATTTTTTTGGAAAATAGCCACATGCTTGTATTTATCTATGGTTTGTGGCGGCTTTCACATTACAACTCAAAAGTTGAATAGCTGCATCATAGACCTTCTGGCCCATGAAGCCTAAATTTCCTACTCTCTGGCCTTATATAGAAATACTTGGCTGACCTCCAGGACTATGCAAAAGATAAGAACAATAGCAATAGGAAACATTTTCTGCATACTTACTCTGTCCCATGTTCTCTGCTAAAAGGGTGGCCTGTGTCTTGCAAGTTTTTTACAGTTTGTTTAGAACAGAAAATTTGTCTGGTATAAAGTAAGTCTTGATAACAATCCGTATAGGTTACAGACATAGCTATATCCACTTTTCACAAAATAAGGAAATTGAGCTACAGAGAGATTTGGAGGTTGTCTCAGTTCATACATCAGTAGCAAAACCAAGATTCTGAGCAGGACCTTTTGCATCTGCCAGTCCCCCAGCAGCCTTTTGTAAATTATCTGTGGATAATTTATTTCACAAAACCATGTGGAGCATGAAGCTTTCTAAACATGGAGCAACCGGGTCACTCTGGTGCAGAAAACTAAGGAAAGCCCTAAGGGCAGATGTCAACACATTGATGACTTCTCCCTTTTCACCTCCATTCACCCAAAGCAAGTAAGACTCACTTTTCCATAGGCAGTTAGGAAGGATGCTGTCAGTGCAGGCAAACATAATCTAAAATAATCTAGGCCCGGGACATCAGACCACACCCCATGGGCCAAATTTGGCCCCTGACCTGGTTTATCTCAGAAAATGTTCATTTTTTTAAACAGGAAACCCCTATAGTCACCACAGGACACTCATTTTTTTAAATGATACTTTAAGTTCTAAGGTACATACGCACAATGTGCAGGTTTGTTGCATATGTACGCATGTGCCATATTGGGGTGCTGCACCGGTTAACTTGTCATTTACATTAGGTATATCTCTTAATGCTATCCCTACCCCCTACCCCCACCCCATAACAGGCCCTGGTGTGTAATGTTCCCCACCCTGTGTCCAAGTGTTCTCATTGTTTAATTCCCACCTATGAGTGAGAACATGCAGCGTTTGGTTTTCTGTCCTTGCGATAGTTTGCTGAGAACAATGGTTTCCAGCTGCATCCATTTCCCTACAAAGGACATGAGCTCATCCTTTTTATGGCTGCATAGTATTCCATGGTGTATATGTGCCACATTTTCTTAATCCAGTCCATCATTGATGGACATTTGGGTTGGTTCCAAGTCTTTGCTATTGTGAATAGTGCCGCAATAAACATACGTGTGCATGTGTCTTTATAGCAGCATGATTTATAATCCTTTGCGTATATACCCAGTAATGGGATGACTGGGTCAAATGGTATTTTTAGTTTTAGATCCTTGAGGAATCACCACACCATCCTCCACAATGGCTGAACTAGTTTACAGTCTCACCAACAGTGTAAAACTGTTCCTATTTCTCCACATCCTCTCCAGCACCTGTTGTTTCCTGACTTTTTAATGATCGCCATTCTAACTGGTGTGAGATGGTATTTCATTGTGGTTTTGATTTGCATTTCTCACAGGGCACTTATTTATAAAACTGGGTCAGGCTTATTAGCAATATTGAGTCCAAAGTACACGAAGTAAGAAGGACTGATGTTGTTTGTTACTGAAGAGTGTTTGCCTGCTCCTCCCTAGGCGTGAAGAACTCCTGTCTAGGCTACAAGGGTAACTGCAGAGGGGACACACACTAAGCAGAGCTTCCAAAGAAAGTAAGAAGAGCTGTCATCCACCTCTCAACCAATGACTGTCCTGCTGTCTCAAGCTATACTTTTTAGTTTGGGAAATTTTAATTCTATTTGACTTCAGTTTACAAGAAAATATACAAGAATTTTAAAATTATTCTCAGACTGCAGGAAAAGCAAGATGTTGAGTGGCAATGGAATTATGGCTAAAAATGTGGGAGACAATCTGCTCCAAAGAATATCATGCATTGAACAAATGTTCATGGGCATCAGGAACCCTGTGAGAAGCCAATATGTGGCCATTTCTACATTTCAGTGTCTTGTAATGCCATCTTCTCCCAAATATCAATCTGTTGACTTCTGAAATACAGAAAACTGCTCTTTTGAACCTTGATATGTTTTCTTTATACAAAGCTGTCTGATATCAGAATAAAGAGCAACATTTTATGAGGAAAATTCTTATTTCATTCTCCAAGAGATTAAAGCAACAGTTGAAGCCAAAAGTGTTATTCCACTCCCACTCCTTGCTCTTGAGCACCTCACCACCACCTCCACAAGTTATGAGCAGAGGTTGGCCCTCTTGGCACCAAGCGCCAAGGTCCAGAGACACCCAGATTTTCCTCTATTCCTTATTCAATTATAAGCCTCCTCATCTTGATCAACCTCTGAACAGCAGTCGTCACTGATGAGATGAATATTGTTTGCCCGTGTGCTTCTCATGATCCATTCCCCACCCACATCTGTGCTACAAGAGGTTGACCTCCATAAACTGTGTTAACCACACTTCCCTGCTCACTGGCTTCCAACCGTGTTCCACCATTTGGAGGCATCAGCAGAAGATCAGAGGAGAGGAGGAGATAGAGGTTGGAGTATTTATTTCCCCAGCTTCCACTCTGCCAAGCCATAGTTTTTCAGTGACCATATCCTTCACCAAAGGCAGCCCTCCCTACAGAAATGCTTTGATTGAGATATGAAAACCACTTCTCCTTTTGCCCCTTTAGGGCTATGGATAACACCTTTCTTGCCCCTTCTGACTGTGACATTGCTGGGTGTCTCATTATGCTTTCTCTATATTGCTTAGCCCTACGCACACTTCCGTGAATTGTCCTTCATTAAACTCTTTTCTGTTACTACTTTTGAATGTGCCATCAATTTCCTGCGAAGACACTGATTGGTACAATGTCTTTATCCTGGATGGTATCTGATTTTGCCTAAGAAACCCTATCCCTCTTGCAGTCTTCTCAGATGAAAGCACTTCTTACCCCAAATTCTAAGTATTAAGGAACCTCATAGATTTTAAGATGCATACTGTCACCTCCACGTCATGACCTATACCCACATCCTTCTTTGAAGCACAGCCTCACTGGACAGACTTCCTATATTCCTCTTCTGTTCTGTCAGTTTATAAATCACTGAGACTCTGAATGTTGCCTCAGAGATGTCCTTTCCATTTCAAATGGTGTCATCAATCTGGGAAAACCCAGGGCTCATCTAGGCAATCCATCCAACAGGCAGCTATGAAGTTCCTGGAGCTCCTTGTTTTCTACCAACTCAACTCTATCTGTTTGTTGTCTCAGCATTCTCTCCCAACCAAATCTGGTCTCCTCTGAAAGTCCAAAATTCTTTTTTTTTCTTCTTCTTCTTTTTCCTTTTTTTTTTTTTTTTTTAGACAGGATCTCACTCTGTGGCCCAGGCTGGAGCACAGTGGTGCCATCGTAGCTCACTGCAGCCTCAATCTCCTGGGCACAAGTGATCCTCCCACCAAAGCCTCCCAAGTAGCTAGGACTACAGGTGCGCACCACAATACCCAACTAATTTTTTCTTCTTTTTAGTAGAGACAGGATCTTGCTATGTTGCCCAGGCTGGTCTTGAATTCCTAAGCTCAAGCAATCCTCCCAACTTGGCCTTCCAAAATGCTGAGATTACAGATGTGAGCCACTGTGCCCAGACTGAAAGTTCAAAATTCAAGATTGACTTTCTCTGCACTGTTCAGTTCCATTATTCCAACTTGCTATGGGACCTCCAGTCTTTTGGCCCTACATTTTCACCCCAGACATTACCTACCTCATTCTCCATTCTGGATTCACTTCCTTTCTTATCCATTTTACACACTCTGCACATCTTTCTGACCATCCGGGACCAGTGCCTTCCTTCTTGACTCTCATTTGTCAATCTCCCACCCTCTCAAAATAATAGCTAACTTGGTTCAATTTGCCCATGCTCCATGTACTTAAAGGCAGGCTGAAGTGTAGCTGAATAAACCCACATGCCAGCAGGGACAGGTGTCACTGCGTTTATTCCTTAACCACAGCTAGGCCTTCTGCAACACACAACTCTACTTTTATATGATGTTGGTCAGGTTCTTATTCCAGTCTCCTCAGAGGCTAATCCAAATCTTTGCCACTCCAGACCTTGCCTTGAAAGACCCAGAAAAAAATGGAGCCACAAGTTATGAACAAATTCACATCACCCTCCTCCAAATCTATAAATATATGGAGCTATTAGGGCATTCTGACTTCATCCTCCCTCCCTCAAGAGAGTTCTGAACTTCCTCCCATCTAAGGATGCCTTCTCTACCTGCAACACAGAGGCTTAACCCTCTAAGACTCTCAGCCATCAGTTATGCCCTTTTCCTCCTCTCCAACAGCTCCTTCCTTTAGTTCATGAATCCACTGTGGTCCCTCAGTCCTGGACTCCCTCTAGCTGTCACCCCTCAAAGTCAGACTATTTGAAAGAATGTCCAAATTTTCCACTTTCTCATGCCCCATTCATACTTCAGTCCATTTCAGTATGGTCTTCACTCTATCATTCCAACAAATATACTCTCCAATAAGTCATTGCTAAACTGTTTGCCAGTTTGCCAACTTCAACAGTCATTAGCCCTTAGTTCACGTCTCCCAAGAGTTGACTATTGGTCATTCTTCCTTTTTAACATCCTTTCTCTCAATGGCTATAAATCTAATTTCCTGTCTCTCCTCCTCCCTCTTGGATCTGTCCTGTTTTTGTTTCTTCCTCGTCTTCACCTGCTTCTTAAGTGCTGTTTCTCAGGCTTCAGTTATCTATTCTCTTCTCACTATTCCACTATCCTGTGGCAATCTCAGTCACATCCCCTGATACAATGACGACTATCAAACCTTTATTCCAATGTAGGCACTCTCTGGAGCCAGATTTCTCACAAAACATGTGCACTTGGATGACCTACAGACACTTTCAGTTTAATGTTCCAGAGCCAAATTCATTACCTATCTTCCTTACTCCTTGCTTCAGGAAACAGCAATACCATTTACCCAGATCACTGACTGACTATCATCCTAGACTCTTCCTCTCCCTTTACATCCAATTGGCAGCTAAGTCCTATAGAGTTTCACTACCTTGACACACCCTGCATTTCCATTCCCTCATCTCCATTGCCACGGATACTGACCCAGCCCCGGACATGGTAACCTTTTATTTCCACCATTGCAAATGTCTCCTACCTGGTTTCCTGTCCCTAGCTTTGCACTCTCTGCTTTGTCTTTCAGAAGACTGAGCAATCTTTAGAAAATGATGGCATGAACTTCACGATCTAGTTTAAGACCTTCTGATGGTTCCCCATTGTATACAGGTAAAATGAAAGTTCTTAGCATTGAATTCATGCATTGGCCCTTCCTATGTCTCTAGCCATTTCTAGTAATTCTCCATCCATTCAAAATCTATCCTGCATCTCTACTCACTCACTTTCCCCAAACACACCATAGCATTCCATATCTCTGTGCCTTTGTACATGTTGTCACACTTTCAGGTACACCTTCTTTTTCCTGTTGGCCCAGAGAAGTCCCACCCATCCTTCCATAATCATGTGGTGAAGTCCAAATAGCATTCACATTGCATGACAATGTAATTTGTTTTCAGAATTACTTGTCTTGCTAGACAGACTATAAGATCCTTACGAGCAAGGGCTGTATCCTTTGTGTTTCCTATCATCATATCATCAGGGCTTAGCAGGATGCTATTATATTGCTATCAGAATTTATCATTGCCATTACTATTGGGTAATTGCTATCAGAATATAAATACAAATGTCTGCCTGAAATTCAAATCTCAATATTTAAAACTTTCGATAACAAAATAGATTTTTGTGGTTGTAGGGTTTGAGGAAAAAATAAGTCAAAAAAAAAAAAAAAAGGAAAGAATTTCATCTACTTAATATGGCTTAAATACTCCCCAGACTGAAGGCAATAGAGATGGCTGCCTGGGTCATTGGTGTTGTCCTTTACTGAGAAGGTAAAGAGGAACCCACTCCAGTCTCTGATGAATCAAATCAAATATTTGATATAATTTTGAACAAACCATGTAAGTACACTTTAATAAGCATTCTAATTTTTATTCTGATTCTCAGATATCAGTGTATAGCAAAAATAGCATAAGTTTAAGTATCAGACAAAGCAAGGTCTGAATGAAAGCTAAAATGTTTTATTGTTCTGTGTCTTGGAAATGCTGAACCTCCCTGAAACTCAATTTTATCAGTGGTCATCAGGATCGTTAGAGCAATTCACCCAAACCCTTCACGCTCAAATACCTAGTACTCAATGACTGCTCAGTAATGTTTACTTCCTTCCCCTTTACTGAATGCAATTGATTTTTGTACATGTTTATCCAAGCATTTTTTCACAAAGATTACAAAAATCTTTCCCAGTACCAAGCTCTTTCCTCTTTTCACTGACAGCTTAGTGATGGCTTCTCTAGTCCAAGAACTCTCAAAGACTTTCAGGTTTTCTTTTTAGAGAGTAACATCTACTGTCTTCTTTTCTTGGCTAAGACACACCAAGAAAACAAACAAACATCAAATCATAGAATAGATAAAAAACATTGATTTACCTTAAATGCTCACCTTTTGCCACCAGTTGCTTCGAACTGAAACTATGGACGCTGTCTCCTGCATCTAGGAAAACTGGTTCCTCCCAAGCCACCTTAGCCTCCTCCCTCTTACCTGTCTTCCTCAGAGGCCCAGGTCCACTCTCTTAGTATTAATTGGATGGCCTGGGATCACTGCTGCAGACTCACAGCCTGATTGGCTCAGCTCACTGCCAATCTCTACTCTGGTTCTGCCTTTTCTCAAGTTTACACTCTTGTTGCCTAGGCAATCTCATTGACTGTGAAAGCTCAAGCCATTTGCACTGGGAGAGAAGCAAGCAGGAAGTTTTGCTGGCAATGGTTTGGTTTCTAGAACAGCATCAAAACTTGTCTCCCATGTTTTGTAAGGTAGTATTCAGCACATGGTCTTCTTTCTTGTAGGTAGCACCTCCCTGCCCTTCTGTTGTCCCCAGAAACCTTACTGCTAGGACGCCTCATTACTAGGTGAAACTTAAAACCACAACTCTTGGGAGCAGGCAGGAGTAATTATAGATGACTCAAGGTTCTCCCTCCTTCTCTGCATTTGCAGAGGATGACATTTCTGCTGTTTTCATCCTTGGTTTCTTCTCTTCTTTTCTCTTTTTGTCTCTTTTTACTTCTGTTTTTCACATGTTCCCTAGCAGTTACTTTGCCAGATAAGAAGAAATCGTGTGGCTTAGAGGAAAATATCTACATTGTGCTCTCTTTCATTGTGTGTCTATGACATCCACCCTACCCTTGCCATTCCCACTCCTGCACGTCCTGCTCTCAGGAGCAGGCAGGTATATGATTCAGACCTTACACCTCTCTCTTTCTCTCTCTCTCTCTCTCTCTCTCTGTCTGTCTGTCACACACACACACACACACATCTCTGTATATAACATAATCCTGGCTGTGTGCAGCATCCTTGCAGTATGAGAACTCACAGAACTGAGTAGATGCCAGGCACCCAGCTCTACAGACTACCAGGCAAGTTCTTTCACAGATTTAACAAGGGTCTGGGTCTTTTCCTGTATCTGCAGGGAGTATGCATAATAGCTATTTCATCCTTTTAGCTGAATTGTCTGAAGAATTGTCCCAGAATTAAGCAATTAGAACTATGGTTCTTCCAGGGCGACCTCAGATAGCTAATGTTTTCTTTTCAGTGGTTTAACCCACAAGATACCATGCATTTTAAACTTTTAAGAAGAAACTTAATTCCATCTGTGAATGCAAAAGCAAATATGAGGGTACAAACATTTACATATGAAGTTTTTCTTGAAAGCCACCTACCAGGAGCAAGTTTGGTGCAATAGTTTAAGAAAAGATAAAAAAGAAACAGGAAAATGGGGACGACGGACAGTATGATGGAGCCACCGTGCAAGCCCTCAATAGTCTGCCTCCAGGCTGTCAAATAAAGTAAAAAGAACAAAATCTCTGGAGTACTTAAGTAATGCTTTTGCTTGTTTCTACTCCTAGCAACTGGTGTAATTCCAAGGGTTTTACCATGTGTAGAGATAGTATCTACCAGATCCAGTTCAAAAAACTAGATCTGGGTTTGTGGTATTGGGTTTCTGACATGATTGATTATATTTTAAGGCATAAGTATTCTTTCCAGTGGTAAAGAAGACAGCGATAGTCTATGGTGCAATGTGGTAAAAAGATTTGTAAAATATTACTACTGGATTCCTAATCAAATATTCATAAAAGGCAAATCTCTGGGTAATTGTGATACCTTAAAATATTTTAGTCAAACTAATAAATGTAATGAGGATGACTGCTCCTAACTGTGGTAGACAAAGTAAAGAAAAAGGATGAACTCAGGGCTTGAAATTCCAAGTTCAAGTTCCACATAAATGATCTGAAACCTTCTATGTCTTCCCAGAGGAATGTATTTATCTCCCATTGTCATCAGCCTGAGATTTCAGAAAATCAGATCTAGAGTCTCATCCTGAGAGTGGCAGAATTACAGTGCAAATTGAATTCCCAACCAGGCAAAGTATCTTCTGCTAAACTGAGGGAATTGGTTGGGAAGGAATGAGATTCTGAAAATTGGAATGAAACATGTAGGGTAGATCCTGATGAAGCTGAGGATACTTAACCTCTAAATTCTCCTGCATCTTCTTTGCCAGTAGGAGCAGCCCTGCTACTCATGTCTGAGAAGGTTCATCCTGATTTTTCAAAGGAAAATGTACTAGCACCTCTGAGGTATTTTAATTGGAAGACACTGCTGATTATCCTCAGAATCTACTTCCACCAAACCTCTTGACTTGTAAGACTCTATCTAGACTCTAGTCCCAACAGGCTTGAAAGAGAAATTAAAATTGTGAACCAGTGGGAGACATACTACATAACCAAAAGTAGTACATATTTTTTCAATTTATACAGACAGAAATCTGGTGAATACATGTGAGAATGTAAGTTAATAGTGTGAAATAATGGTTGAAGGAACATAAAGTTCACTCGAGATTAATTTATTGATACAGGCCCACAAAGCACAAATTCTCAATATAGAGTTGCAGCTCGATGGGTTATATACAACTCTGTTTGTCTGGTTGAGTTAAAAATGAAACAAAGGGTGGCCTGCACTAAATGAAGTTGAAATACCAGAATTGCCTTGGGACACTGAAGAGGAAGGTATGTAAAGGTGTAGGGATATTGAAATGTTGGACTGGATTTATCATGCAAGACCTGATTACCAAGGGAAATTGGGTTGCTACTACACACTGATGTAAAGAGTAAGTCTGAAAAGGAACAAAATCATGTCCTTTGCAGGGACATGGATGGAGCTGGAAGCCATCCTCAGCAAACTAATGCAGGAACAGAAAACCAAATACTGCATGTTGTCTTATAAGTAGGAGCTAAATAATGAGACCACATAAACACACAGAGGGGAGTAACACACACTGGGGCCTGTCAGAGGATGTGGGGAGAGGAGGGAGGGGATCAGGAAGAATAACTAATAGATGCTGGGCTCAATATCTAGGTGATGGGAGGATCTGTGCAGCAAACCACCATGGCACACATTTACCTGTGTAATAAACCTGCACATATACCCCCGAACGTAAAATAAAAGTTGGAAAAAAAAAAAAAAAAAAGAAGCAAATACTATGTTTTCATTTTCTTTGTAGCACTTGTCACAACTGCAATCATTTCTTTGGTTTACTGTTATAGGTCATTAAAAAGAAGAGTAAGCCTGGGATATAGGAACTCTGTTAGCACATCATTAAGTATGCCCATGCCTTTTTATTAAAGTCAACAAAAAATCTACAATAACCCAATTCAGAAAGGAAAACTAATAACCCCAACTCTTCAAAAATGAATATTTGGAACCCCTTCCCAGTCAGGAAAAAATCAATTGCAGTACTTGCTGAGAGCAAAGGACATATGATATACAAATTCTAGCTATCACCGTATGATCAGTTGCAAAAGGATTGTAAATGTTATGAGTATTTACCTTTTATTTTGTTATGAATTTGTGAGTGTGTAGAATACTATTGTATTCTTCTCACTCTATCACCTTAAAATCTAATATATTACTTCACAGTATTTATGTTACAGAATATCGGGGACAAGAGTGAACATCCCCCAAGGACCTCCACTCTGGGGAGGAGTTAGCATATTCCCAGTATGCTATAGAAGAGTTGTATTAAACTGTGTTTTTTAAATGTCAACTTGACATATGCCATTGTACCTAGTTATTAAATCAAAATGTAATCTGTGTGTTGCTCTGATGTTATTTTTTAGATGTGATTAATATCTGCAATCAGTTTATTTGAAGATATTGTGCCTCAAGACTGGAATATCAGGAACATTCTGTCACTGCCCTCCAAACACTCATGTCCTTATCACATACAAATACATCCATTCCAACCCTCTAATTGCAAAGTCTTAACTGGTTTCAGTATCAACTCAGTGGTCCAAAATCCAGAGTCTCATTTGTGAACCTGTAAAATCAAAATAAGGTGACACCTTCTAAGATACAATGGTGATACAGGCGTAAGACAGACAGTCCCATTCCAAAAGTGTGAAAGAGCACCCTTCCATGCTCCCTCTCCCAACAAAAGTAATAGGCTCCAAGTAAGATAAAAACTCAGCAAGGCAGGTAGACATTACATTTTAAAGCTAAAGAATAATCTCTTTTGACTCCATGTGCCACCTCCTGGACACACTGGGCTAGGATTGGGCCCTCGAGGCCTCAGGCAATTCCACCTCTATGATTTTGCCGGGTACAGCTCATATGATAGGGGTTTGTGGAGGTACAGGGGAAAGCCAGGAGAAAAAAGTCTAGGAAACAAGAAGTGGAATAGTGAACACGTGAAGACAAGCTTCACCAGTTCTCCCATTTCACTTTCGGTAAGCCCCAGCCCAGGCACCTATATTCCAACTGCCCAAATCCCTGATCTGTGGCAATCTTCCACCAAAGATTTCTTCTGTGACTCGTGGTCTCCATGTCAGTGTGATGAGCTTCTTCTCTGTGCTCAGATCTTAGGCATTTCTTATTCCAAGATACATGTTGCATTCTAATCAGAGATTTTATGGAAGTACTGTGTCCAAAAGAAATAACTGCATTGGTGGAAAATATGGCACAGAGCTGTGAATGTGAGTTGAAGAATTATTGATGGACAACCAATCAGAGCTATTTCTGGGATCCTTCACTTTGGAATTTTATGTTACTGTAGGAGATAGAAATATAGGAGCTAAAGGATGAGTCCAAGAAACTTCCATTGGAGGGAGAAATATGTAGTCAACACTTACAGCCAAAATTATTGAGATTGAAATGTATTAGGTTGGTGGAAAAGTAATTGCAGTTTTGCCATTACTTTCAATATTTGGCAGGATATTTCTTATTTGGGGCCTGAATTTTGTGCAAAGTCAAATTAAGACATTCAGGAAAATTGTGGGATTGTTCTAGAATGGGCGACATCCTAGTCTCTCTTGCAGCTGGATTCCATGGGATTCCAGTTGCAAGAGAGACTAGGATGTCTTCCATTCTAGAACAATCTTGGGATACTAAGGAAAGAAAAGTTTGATTCTCAGGAGAGGTACAAGTTCCATCACACTAATGTGTCGACCTTACATAATGACATTTAGAAAACATGATTAGGTATAGAGTTTATTCAAGTGCAAAGCTTGAGGATGACCACCCAGAAAACACTGACTCCAAACAAATGGGGTCAGTGTTCTGAAATGGAGAAGTTAAGATTTCACTTAAAAGGTAAGAACAGAGAAGCTGTAGCAGTATTACAACATTTGCCATACAAAATCAGTGCACACATTACAGCGATTTGATTGGTTACAGATTGCTGCATCCCCAGGAAGATTACTTTGTTACTCCTTAAAAAGGGCTAGGACCTGAGGGAATCTTGTCTCTGGCACCTCTTGGTCTTCCTAATTATCTACCAGAGAAGAATAAGGAAGGAGGTTAATCTATAATCAGAGAAGCATAAATTGCAGCTGCATGCTATTTAACTGCATGTTATGTAACTCACATTCCTCTCAAGCCTCAGAGTAAGTTAAAATTCCAACAGCTCTAAGTCTGAATCATTTAATTCTACATATGTCTTCTCCTAAACCATGCTTCAATATGGGCGTTTTCTTGAATCTAAGAGTCTTGGCAGCAGAGAAAGCCAGATCAGGAAAGAAGGTATGGCAATGGCCAAAAATTAGAAGCAAGTATTATTTGGGAGCTGAAGTCCCATAGCGACTGGATTCGAAGTGGAGGCTGTGGTGCTAGAGAAATAGTATGTATCTGTGGGAGTGACTATTTTTAACATCCACACTTGTGTGGTCTGAGGTAATAAGGAATACATAAAGTGAAAATCTCCTACCTCTCAGACTGCCTGCTCTTACTCACATTTTATGCATGTAAGAAGCAGAGACAAGGGGTGACCACATATGCATCCATTCATGGTGGGTCTTGATGAGCCAGAATGTATTCTAGAACAAAGCCCGGGATTTTAGCACCTCACAAATCACATCAACTCCCTCTTGAAGTCTCAGGCAGGGAAACAGTGTAATTGAAGAGATCCGCTTTTAATTTCTCCTGAAGATCAGGAAAAACAAACAGGCAAAAAAGGATTAACACGGAGTCACAGTTTTCTATAACTGTTTTTGTTGTTGTTGTTTTGAGATGGAGTGTGGCTTTGTCACCTAGGCTGGAGTGCAGCGGCACCATCTCGGCTCACTGCATCCTCCACCTCCCAAGTTCAATGGATTCTCCTGCCTCAGCCTCCCGAATGGCTGGGACTACAGGCATGCACCACCACGTCCGGTTAATTTTTGTATTTTTAGTAGAGACAGGGCTTCACCATGTTGGTCAGTCTGGTCTGCAACTTCTGACAGGCGATGCAGTGACCTCGGCCTCCCAAAGTGCTGGAATTACAGGCGTAAGCCACCGCGCCCGACTCGGAGTAAGGAATCAGGAGTCAACACCTCAAGGGCCTTTAGGAAGGCTGGGTGCACTGTTGAAAACGGTGTCTCGATTTCCTTAATCCTTGGTATCCCCCTTAGGAAAATAAAAGAGAAAGGCCGAATTAAATGAACTCCTTGGAATCCCAGCTCCAGGAATCCAGCTCCAGGAATCCCAGATTCTCCACGATCTTAAATTGATCTAAGAGAGAGCCCACCATCCTTTCAGGATGGGCTTAAGAAGGATCTTGGGGAGCGTCCTCCTTTCCCATGATATATTTTCTCTTTCATCTTCTATTCCTTTGGGGATAAAAGTAAAAGAAATTTAAAAAGGGGCACAAAATGCAAAACTAACTGCCCCACTTATCCTTCAAAACCTTTCCAGTAGTTTGAATGAAAGATAAAAGGGCTTCCAAATACCCGATTGACCAGGGGTCCTCTCACCAGCCCCAGTCAGTTCTCCGGGATTCCTATGGACGAAAACAACCCCAATTTGCTGTGGCACGTCCAGGGACACCTTTCCTCCGTCTTTAAGAGCCTGAAAATGCTCGCTACAACTTCTATTGGCAACTACCTAGCACCCCTTTAGAAGAACTGAATGAGCAACGGAACGTCTCTCCAGCTCTGAGGAAGGCGGCCCAGGGCGAACGTATTGGACTGGGAAATTAAATGCTGGCTCCAGCCTTGTGCGATGCAGCGCACGTCCAGAACTGGAGAGGGAAAAGAAAACTTCCGTTTTCTCCAGAACTGTCTTTTTCACCCCAGGTTAGTGGCCCTTCTTGGCTCCACAGCCCCTACCAGCCTCTTCCTTTTCCAGCCCGAGACACCAGCCCAGCGTGGAAACCTACCTGGATGACCCTGTGACAGAACTGCCAGTGCCCATGCGTGGTACCTGGAACATGCTTGTCTCCGGATTTTCCCGCCAAGCACTCATCCAATGTGGAAGTCGTCAGGATTTTGGAGGCCTCTGAAAGCAGGATCCCAAAGAGAAGGAAGCCCGCTAGAAGCAGAACCCAGCTGCCCATCCATGCACACTCTTGCAGAAGCCCCAGAACCCAGCCCTTAGGCTATGTGCCCTGCACCTGCCTAAGGGACCCTGTGCACCAAAGGAACCCATTTCCCTTTTATGGAACCTTCCCTGATCTTATGGTGCCACACTTCCTTTCTTACTCTGATAACCTTGTCAAACCCAAATAACTTACATTGAGAGAGGCTCTCTAAAAGAAACCTTTTGGAGACCCTCTTTAAAAGAAATGGGCATTCCGGCGGGAATACACTGGCTATAGGCTTGAGAAGGGGTAGGAGAAGAGAACCTGTCTATCTTCTCTTCTGTCTGTCCCCTCTCACCCTCTGCGCCTTCTTACTCAGTTCATGATCCATTAGCTACCCTATTCTCACTCTGGCAAACCAGGGACAGTGGAAAGGGGGGATTGGTGAACTGAACCCTTAACCCTGCCCTGATCATGTAAGCACCACTCTCCTTTCCTGGAAATTAGTATGAACCAAGAACACTAGGGACCCTAAGAAATCACATGGATGACAGCTGCAGCTTGAGGTGATGAGAACCCATCTCCCTTTTATGGATCCTTCCCTGATCTTATGGTGCCACACTTCCTTTCTTACTCTGATAACCTTGTCAAACCCAAATAACTTACATTGAGAGAGGCTCTCTAAAAGAAACCTTTTGGAGATCCTCTTTAAAAGAAATGGGCGGCCGGGCGCAGTGGCTCAAGCCTGTAATCCCAGCACTTCGGGAGGCCAAGACGGGCGGATCACGAGGTCAGGAGATTGGGACCATCCTGGCTAACATGGTGAAACCCCGCCTCTACTAAAAAGTACAAAAAACTAGCCAGGCGAGGTGGCGGGCGCCTGTAGTCCCAGCTACTTGGGAGGTTGAGGCAGGAGAATGGCTTAAACCCGGGAGGCGGAGCTTGCAGTGAGCTGAGATCCGGCCACTGCACTCCAGCCTGGGCGACAGAACGAGACTCTGTCTCAAAAAAAAGAAAAAGAAAAAGAAAAAGAAAAAGAAATGGGCATTCCAGTGGGGATACACATGGGCATATTCAGGGAGATAAAAGAAGACAATGAGGCTTTTTAAATGAAAAATGA
Source organism: Piliocolobus tephrosceles (assembly GCF_002776525.5). Classification (NCBI taxonomy): domain Eukaryota; kingdom Metazoa; phylum Chordata; class Mammalia; order Primates; family Cercopithecidae; genus Piliocolobus; species Piliocolobus tephrosceles. The sequence continues at coordinate 34,953,227 of NC_045437.1, forward strand.
GGAGAGTTACACAGGTCATTTTTAGACAGTTATCCTTGGCTAGAAGGGTCAATAACAAGAGTGACATCAGTCCAAGGTAGGCTAGGCAGTTGCTGGACAGATATCCTCACAGAAGTATTTTTGTGTGTAAGGGTGCAGTGGCCTAACCAAGGTTGTGGTTTTTGCAATCTTATGTGATAGTTCTTGTTATCAGGGATACTGTGTGAGAATCTCCCTTCACTGCCTTCCCTGGCTCCATTGGTCATGGTTTTAACACAGGTGACTACTTTTTGATTCTGACAACTTTCATAATCTTATACTGACATCCCTGTGCTTCATTTCCCCAGATACCTGCATAAAATTTGTAGCTAGTGTCCCAAGCTCTAGAACTCTGGAAGCCAATCCCCCAAGAGATAATGATCACAAAGGGGGAATGGCCTGTGATTATTATTCAGGCAGTCTCCTTAGAAGCTTTCATATCCATAAAATGATTATAGTGTCCAAACAGGTTAAGCCCTCCTGTAATTTCACTTCTTCATTGAAAGCATGAATCTCTAAAGTTTAGATTATAATCCTGAATAAGTATCATAAAATAAAATCGGGGCTTTTTACACAGTCTTCTCAGGGACAATTTGAAGACAGCTTATAATTTTACCCCCTTGAAATGTCAGCCCTGGCAAGGGGCGGGCACACTACTCCCAAATATCATCTTTGCATTCCCTATCCTCAATATAATGCTGACTTTAATAAAGGATTTCAGTGCAATTCTCAAACAGGCAGAGCCAGGCACAGTGGCATGCACCTGTCATCCCAGCTATTCAGGAAGCTTAGGCACAAGGATGGTTGTAGCCCAGGAGTTTGAGGCCAGCCTAAGCAATGTATTGAGATCCTCTATCTAAAAAACAAACAAACAAACAACAAACTGACAGATAAAGTCCTTCGATGCCTACAAGATGAAGTGGATCCTTGAATTCTGCTTTGCACTATTACATGTTTTCTGTCCATAAGCCTTTTTTAAAAAAAGAAAAAATCTGAATTTCAAGTATTGCATCCTTAGACATTTCTGCAACATAGCCATGTCCATTGGTCACTGAGGAGTTGGTGCAAAGGGCAGTGGCAGGTCTTTACCAGGCATCACAAGGCTCCAGCCCATTTATTATTTTTGGACCTCCAATAATGCATTAGTAAACAGAGAATTTGTTTTTTCATCCTAAACTTATTCATTAACTCAACAATCATACTAATAGGTAAGTATCTGTGAGGCACTGTTCTGCTGCTGCACAGAGTGCATTGAACAACAGAGAAAAAAACACCTGCCTCCCAGAACTTACATCCTTGTTAGGGAGTCAAGTGATAACAAAATAAATAAATCAAATATTTGGTGCGTTAGTAATAAATAACAGGCAAGGACACATGAAGGGTGGGGTATCAGGGTGATCCAACTGAACTCTTACAAACCTCATATCCCTATCAGAGAGTTCTGAACAATGAGCATTTGATATTAAGAGGTTACTGTTGATTTGGGGATGTGTTATAATGTTATTGTGGTATGGAAAAAGGGAGACTCTCAGAGATACATTCTGAAATATTTACAGATGAAAGGCTATGATATCTGGAATTTGCTTCAAAATTATTTGGGTGACAAGGAACGGAAAATGAGTGGGGGCACCAAAAGTATAAAGAAAGTTGGCCAATGTAGTAGTCCATTCTCACACTGCTATAAAGAACTACTTGCAACTGGGTAATTTAGAAAGAAAAGAGGTTTAATTGGCTCAAGGTTCCACGGCTATTACAGGAAGCATCGCTGGGGGTGCTCGGGAAACTTACAATCTTGGCGGAAGGTGAAGGGGAAGCTAGCATGTCTCACAGGGCTATCTATCTATCTATCTTCGATCCTATCATCTATCTATCTATATATCTATCTATCTATGTAATCTATTTATTTATTATCAGTATTATCTCTTAAATTCTTATTTATTCAGTAAGATATAACCTATTACTATCATTGTTCATTGTGTTGCTCCTGTGGAAGCTCCATTATTTTTTAGCTTTTTATTTCTTTCTTGCACATGATGCTCTAGGGTTATCTTGCACTTTCCCTGTCCCAAATTTAGAACCTACAATTTCTCAAGGAAACCTTTTAGTGAGGGGTGATATTCAAAAACAAAGTATGTTGCTAGGTGTGTTCATTGTTAATGAAGCACCATTGTTTGTAATTCCTCTTCCATGGACAGAGCTAAGAAATATACACATATAAATGTGGGTATAAATAATACATACCTATATCTCTCCCTATACCTATATTTATATTTGTATTACAGATAATTATACATTTATACTGATAACTCTAATTCCAATACAACACTACAGGTTATTCTAATCTTCCCCATTCCCACATTTCTAATTCCTTTTTCCAAAATAAGAAACCTGACTCTCACTGTCATTGATGCATTTGTTCAATCCTATTATGCACAGAAATTAGGTTCAGATATACTAATTTGCCAACTGAGAATACAATTACTCAATAGACTACAAGATTCATTTGGAGTTCTTTTTTGTCTTTTGATTGATTGTATACAGTATATAGTCAAAGTACTGTGTTTAAAAGGTAATGATGTTAATTTTTTTTGCTACAGGAAAGTTACATTTTCATTTGGAAAAAAATTGATTTCATTTTTTTCCATTTGTATTTCAGTACTTGGTTTTTCTCTCCTTGTTAATTTAAACATATATTTGGTATGCAAAGTATCAATGTTTCCAAAATCTAAACTATGTAAAAACATAAACCCATGGATCCTTCCACCCTATTCAACCACCACCCTCATAGATAATCTATCACACTCTAGTTTGTTCCCTCTGCACTGTTTTTGCAAAGCAATGCACATAGATATATATTTTTCATTATCCGCCATATACATACTTTCCCTTTTCTTATGAAATAAAAAGGATACATCCTATAGTTGCTCTTACTCTTTGCTCTTTTTACTTAACCATATTGGAATTTACTCCATATTAGCTTATTCTGCTTTTGTTTATTGTAGTTTAAAGCTGAATATTATTCCAGTATGTATATGTATCATAGATTCTTTCCTCAATGTTAATAGTTTTTAGTTTATCATAAATATTAGGCCTATATGTGAGATATATGTTGCAGCTATGTTTCGCTGACTTTTTAATTTGGACTGTTAATCTTCTTACCATGATTTTTGTCATACCAAAGTTTTTATGTCAAATTAATTTACATTTCTCTTGTTGTATCAGGAGTTTTGATTCCTATTTAGAAAGTCTTTCCCTATACACAGGCTATGGAAAAATTCACTTTTTCTCTTAGACTCAGCATGGTATCATTTTTTGTACTTAGATATCTGGTGCATTGGATTTCAATTTTTGATATAGTGTGAAGTCTGGATCAAATATTGCCTTTTTTCTAAATATTATCCAGTTGTCCCAGCAGTATTTGTTCCAGGTACTATGCCAGGTTCTGTAATAACAAGATAAACAGGAACCAGTCCCTGTCTTTATGACAAAGACCTTATGGTTTCTAAACAGGAAACAGATATTGTAATAAATAATTGCGATATAGTAAGAAAAATGCCTCAAAAGAGAATGCAGTGATCTCCATTTCGGGTGCAGTGGTCAGGCACAGGCTTACCAATGTGAACATGATCACACTGGATAATGAGAGATAAGCAGAAGTTTCTTAGTCCAGCAAGAATAGGATGATATTTCTGAGAGAGGGAAGGGCATAGACAAAGCCCTGAGGTTAAAAACAGCAAAATGTGTTCTGAGGGTGTGTAGTGAACATTTGGAAAAGAGTAGGTGGAGAACTGCTCCAGGTGTGCCTAGATTGGTAGCCAGGACCAAATCATAGAGTCCTTATATTCCACACAATGGGAACAAAGATTTTAAACAGTGAAGGATAACACCAGATTTCTAGGTTGTCAGGGCCATGCTCGCAGCCCTGTGGAGGGTGCTTGGAAATAACAAGATTAGAAGCATCAGTCTGGCTGATTGGCTGCTTATGATCAGATTTTAGGGATGCAAGTTTGTACAACTGGCACAAAGTGGACCTCGATGAATTACGAAGTGTTAGAAAAAGGCTATGTGCTGAGGTGGGAGAGGAGTTACTGGCCAGAGAGGCTTATCCCTAGGATCTTGTGTTGTTCATGAGGGGAATGAAATTGTGGCTATTGATTCAAAAGAAAACACAGAGAAGGCTCCATGTCTGCCCTTCATGGGAGTATTGTCATTGATCAATTCATGTGGTTTCATAAGAATTACAGCAATAAAACCTTATATTATAGACACACAGATACACACACTCTAATGTACTTCTGCATGCTTCATGCCTCTGGCTCTTGTATCATGAGACCTCTCAAAATGCATAGACATCCAGCACTCAGCTCTGCAGACTTCCAAGCAAATCCTTTCATGGAATTGGCAAAGATTTTGATGGGGGACATTCTCTATTTCTGCAGGAGCATTTGTAACAGTTTCATCTTTTGATCTGAATTGTTTCAAGATCTGTTTCACAATTCTAGAATTAAACAATCTAAAACTATGGTTCATCCAGGGCCACTCCATATGCCTGTTTTCTACTCTATGTTTTTAACTCATCAGATACCACACATTTGACACTTTTATTACAGTGGAATTTCATTTTATTTCAGAACTTTAAAGCCAAAAAAAGGTACAATCATTTGAACGTAAAATATTTCATGAACACCAGCTATCAGAAAGGTAGTCTGGTGTTACACTAAGGAAGATCAAAAAGAAACATATGGGTTATTGATGACATGATGGAGCAACCAACTACACAAGCCCTGAATGGGCTACCTTCGGGCTTTATCAAGAAAGATGAAACGAATGAACAAAAACTCTGGGGTTGTTTATGCCATGGTTTTTCTTGCTTCTGTTCCTAGCAGATTAATGTCATCTCTAAGGTTTTACCATATATAACAGTAGGGGATGGAAGATGCAATTTTTCTAAAATCAACGAAGTCTTTAAAACTGCCTTAGCCACTGGTACCTGAAGCCACAAAGCCTTACACATGGGCTTCCACTTCGCTACCTGAGGTTCCCTGTACTCCATTTATAAGACGGAAATCTTAAGAAGGAAACTGTAAAAACTGAAATAAAGTAGTATCATCTGGGACCAACTGCAGGCTCCATGTCTGACCAGCAAAGGAAGTGCTCTCTGAGGAAGGGGTCTCAGGCAGTAAGCAAAGGTCTTGGCCGAGGTTCTCCTTTCCTAAATGCAGGAGAGCAAACCAGGTTTCCTGAACTTTGAGGAGAGCTTATAGGAAGGGCAAGATATATGCATAAAATGGAAGAATTTGAAATGGAAGATATGTCAAATATTTCCTGTGGTTTTTTTTTATGAAAAGTGACAGAAGGAGAAATGGGGACTGGAGACTGGGAAGTCATCTAAACAAGGAGGGTGAAGTTGTCAGAGTCCTGTGTCTAGGAAAGGGGAGAAAGGAGGAGGCAGGGCCAGCAGGTGAAAGTTCGTATCTGAGCTGGGGGCTCCAGGTCACAAGGGGCAAGTCAAGAAACCTGAGTAGTGCATGAAGATTTCTAAACAGAGGCAGATAATTGAAAGAAGCAAGTTGCAGGATCATTGGCCAGTGGAGCTGAAGAGAGAACACAGGGTGGCCTGTGCTGGGGTGGGGAGAACCTTCAAAGAACCAGGGATGCCCTGCCTTCACCCAAGGCTACACCTAGCCTCATGTCTTCTTCACTTTCCTGGCCCCACGCAACCACCTGGCCACTACACCCAGCAGCTTCCCACAAAGCCACACAGTGCCCAGAGTGAGCCCCAGCAGAAATGCAAAGACGTCGATGAGGTACTGCTCATGCCAAGGCTGCTGGAAGGCATAGGGCTTGAGGTGCGCCGCTCCCCGAGTCTGGAGGATGTGGTCAATCCAGCCCACCAGCCGCTGTGCGGGGCTCAGGGGCTGAGAGCGCAGGATGACACTAGCTGCCGCCACTGCTGACTTGTACCTGTTGGCAGAGACAGAAAGGGTGTGTTACTGACATAGCCTCACAAGTCTTAGAGACTTTGTGTTGCGTGAGCACACACACAAGCATACAAACACTTTTCTAACACATGCACCAAGGCTGGGCTGCAAAGAAAATTTGTTGTCATGGCCTTGCCACTGTCTCGCTGAATCCTCTTGAAAAGTTCAATAGAAACACCCACATACAAAGATCAATGATTAATTCTAAAAGTGTTAAGCTGTCCATATCCCCAGGATGCTTATGATATACTAAAGGAACTAGTCCATATCCCCAGTTCTAGTCCATATCCCCAGGATGTCCATATCCCTAGGATGCTTATGGTATACTAAAGGAAAAAATACCATATATATGACCATATATGAGAGAATATATACCTGATTCAGGGTTTGTGTTCCTGAAGCCATAATAAGATATTCAGTCCTTCTTGATTATAAGATCATTGGCTGGGTGGGCAGTAACCAAGAAGGTCACTATGCCACTTTTATTTCCTCACTTAACTGAAATCCATGGAAACTTATTTTGTGGCAGGCTCTGCAGTAAGCACTGGGAATATAGTTGAAAAAAAAGAGAGACATACTGCTATACTTATGAAGCTGATTCTCTACTCTCTTGTGTTGGGGGCCAGACAATTACTAAAAACAAAAATAAATGGAGTCATTACAAATCTTGAAACATGTTATGAAGGAAATAATATATTATGATCGGGCTGAGTGAGAGAGGAGGCTAGTTAGGATTGTCAAAGACACAACCTTCTCTGTGGAGGAAACATTGGAGAAGAGACCTGAATGTCATGAAGGAGCCAGTCCTGTAAAGAGAAGGGAAGGGTGTTCTAGGGAGCAACACAGACAAAGGAGCCAGAGGTGAGAAGAGCAGGCACACTGGGAAAACACACAAAGAAACACCCTGCTTCAGCTAGAATTCCACTAGAGGGACTCCCAGATAAATTCTCAGTATCTAACCTAAATTAGTCTTCCTAGAGACTTACTAGAGAAAACAGGTGGACTGTTAGCATCACACACATATTATTCCATGTCACAGAAGTTTCAGCTATTATTGTGAAAAATACAGAGTATCCCTTGTGTTTTCTATCTTCATTCAGCCTTAGTGACCACATGCTCAGAGAGCCACATACCTCTTGTCTTCTATGACTTGTTTCAATGTAAGTGTCAGTGTGTCAGCTGTGACCTGATTCAACTGGATAGAGACACCATAATTTTTGGCTACTACTTGGACCATGTTTCCATGCTGGTCTCCATTGACTGGCAATCCCACCATGGGCACACCATGCCAGATGGCCTCCATTATGCTGTTCTGCCCGCCATGAGTGACAAAAAGACGGATGCTGGGGTGAGCTGTGGCAAATAAGAAAGAGAGTGGAACACTTCAGGATGAAAAATTTTGGAATACCAGGTAAAGCAGAAAAGTCAGAGGAAACACCAATGAAATCAAGGTCTGCTGAGAAAATGAATTCACTCATTTTGCTTGGGAAATGTGCACTTAAGCGTGCACATTCCAGGAAACAAGATTCCAGCCTCCCTTTCTGTAGAGATTCCTTACCTCATTCCCAACCCATCTAAGGCTCTGAATACAGGGAAAGATGTAGAGAAGAATGATAAGCAAGGCATATTTCTCCATCCATGCAGCCATCCTTCTCTCTTCACCTCATCTCTCCCTTTACTTCCTGCTCTCTGTTCCTTCATAGTACCTACACTGTATGTGCTATTTTCTCCATTTGAAGAGTGCTGTGAAAGCAAGGAATAATAAACCATACACTTCTACTTCTGTATTTCTAGTTCCTGTCTGCCTGCCCCACCCTTATTTAGAGCAAGCTAGTGACTTTTGATAATGTAGAGTTAAATCTGTGTTTCTCAACAGAAACGTGGATTCTATTCTACTTGTGTTCCTTTGAAAATGAAAAGATTTTTCCTTGCCCCATGTCTTATAAATTAAATATGCAGAAACCTGTACCTTATATGACCAAGCTGACTTTGAGCCATAAACTTGGTTATGAACCTCTGATCCAGTCACTGGGGATGTCAGTGAGAGATCTCCAAAAAGTATCACAAGGACAATAAAACCTATTGAAGTGTAAGGAACTCTGTTACCAAATTACTCAATACCTGACTATGTGATTACTCACCTTGGCACTAATATCATGGCACATCCTTCAAACAATGTTAGAATCAATGTTGTGAATGTATGAGTCCTTCACTTCCTTAGTAGATAAAGAAGATGTATTTATATAGATACATGTGCGTTTGTGTAATGGCATATTCATTGCTAAACAGGTGGTCAGGAGGCCACAGAACAGGGGCAACATACCCCTAGATATATGCTCTTGGAGTTTACACATTGTCTTAGATTGTGTTGGGGTGACTCTGTTCAGTGTCAAATGTAGTAGGGTCAAGGGAACATGACCATATATCACCTCTGGTTGGAAACTTCAGGCCTCCCTTGGGTTAGAAGGAAAAAGAGAAAATGACTGTTTTCACCACTTTTGAAGTACAGCCTGATTCCCAAAGAATTCCAGCTAGCTGTTCTTTTCCTGCCCTCTGAGCGTTACCTCTACCTATCGGTAGCTACTTCCTAGGCTGGTACAAATGCCCAGCTAGAGGTCAGAACACCAATGAGCCCCAAAGACAGGTCAATTGAAAGAGAAGAGCAGACCTCAGCAGTCCTTACCCAGGAGGTCACTCTGAGGAAGCCAGTCCACGATTTTCACATTTGTGGCCAAACGAACATCTTTGGGCCAATGAGAACTCTGACATTTCCATATTACCCCTTGAGGGAGGTGGGAAAAGGCACTGTGCATCTTCTTGAGGACTTCCTGGGACTGATGGGTGTTCAATGTGGAGCCAAAGGCCACAAGGACAAACCCAGCATCCCCAAAGTTGGCAATGAAGTTCTCCAAGTCCTAGAGAGAGATGACAAAAGAAAGGAGGTGACAAAATTGTTTGAGAAAGCCTAAGTGGCCATGAAATGAAACCCAGTCTATTTACTAAACACACCCTCCCATCAGTGCCTTGTCTTCACTCTCCTGAAACTATTATTATGGCTCCTGGCAGAGCTCAGTGTCCGCTGCACTGTACTCATATTCTGTCTGGATGACCTAGAAGTCATTTTTCTGATACCTGAGGACACTTTTTTGCATATAAATTATAAATTTGTGATTTTTTAAGATTTTTTCCTGTTATTGATGTCTAGCTCATCCTATTGTGATCACAGAAAATGCTTTTATGAGTTCAATCTTCTGAAATGTATTGAGATTTATATTGTAGCCTAACATATGGACTATCTTGGGAATATTCTGTGTGCATTTGAGAAGACGGTGTAGTCTGCTGTTGTTGGGTGGAGTATTCTCTAAATTTTTATTAGGTCCAGTTGGTTTATGATGGTGTTCAAGATAACTATTTATTTATTGATCATTTGTGTAGATAATCTTTCCATTGCTAAAAATGGGGTATTGAAGTCCCAAGCTATTGCTGTAGTAATGTCTATTTCTTCCTCAATTCCATCAATTATTGTTTCACATATTTTGGTGCTCTGTTGTTTGGTGCATATATATTTATAGCTCTTATATATTGTTGATGATATTTCATATATTTTTAAATGATACTTATAATTATGTTATTGCAAACATAAAATTTTATATTATGTAATGTCTTTGTCTCTTGTAAATATTTTTGATGTACACTCTATTTTGTCTGATATTTGCATAGCTACCCAGCCTATTTTGGTCCTCAGGTAATTCTTAAGAAAGATTATGATCTAATGCCCTAAAACTTAGCTTTAGCACTGTTTCATCAATTATTACTTTGAAACATTTCTTCAGACTCTTCCTCTCTCAGCATTTTTGTGACTGTCTCTAGTTCTGAGCCCCTCATTCTACTGGGTCATTCTGTGGGATAACTTGATTCCATCCAGCATAACACTGCCTGAACTGCCATTTCAATTAACAAACTGAAAACAGCTTTGTTGTTCTTGTAATTATAAAATCATAATATAAAATCAAAAGAAGCAGAGCAATAATGTTAATCAGAAGCCGCATGCCCTTGTTCTTTCAGGGAAATATTTGAAAATCAACTGCAGACTGACACAAATAACTCCGTATAGTTTTGAAAACCAGTCAAACATACATAGCAAGAAACCGAATGCCCAATCAAGAAAAAGCCACTTTCAAACAGTATAAATTTCTAATCAATTTTATTTACCTTTGCCCTGGAGTGGCAGACCACAGTCCAGAGGCAAAAGCTCAATTGTGCATTCCCTCCCTCAGCTGGAAGGAGCAGAATAGAAACTATTTACAACATTCTAACCTGTCTGTTGGCTACTTAGTGACTGGTTTGTCTCACCTGATTCAGAGCTCACATTGGGAATGGTGAGATAGCTCAGATTTCAAGCTGACAGAAGCCATAGAAAGCAGTGGTAGGTACCATGACGTATGAAAGCTTCAGGGATACTGCAGACCTATGAAGGCTTGGGTCAAGAGGTTATGGGCAGAAGAATATAATAGAACATCTAAAGTCCAAGAAGAGTCTGGGCGAGGTTCATTGGGAAATTAAGGCATTCAAAAACAGTTGAGCGTACAGAGGGAACTGGGGGAAGAAAAGCACACACAAAAGTCCAGATGAGACACATAACCACAAAAACACCTGAGAAGACCTTAATCTTGATAAAAACACTCAAAACATGTTCTTCCATGCCAGACTGCAAAGACTGACTAATTGTTCAAATGTCTAATTTTCAACAAAAGATCACAAGGCATGCAAAGAAATAGTCAAAACACATAATTTTAAAAAACAAAATAAATCTCCAGAAACCCTCCCTGAAGAAATACAGGCATTGGACTTACTACACAAATATTTTTAAAGAAACTGTCTTAAATATGCCCAAGGAGCTCATGGAAAACATGGAAAAAACTAAAGTAAAGAAGAAAATCAATATTTAAACACATTTAGAATATCAACAAAGAGAAAGCTTTTAATTTAAAAAAGGGGAAATTTTTGGAGGTGAAATATGAAATAATCAAATTGAATTTTTTTCTGGAGAGTTTCAATAGGTAACTCAAACAGGCAAAAGAAATAATCAGTGAACTTGAAAACAAATTATTTGAAATTGTCAACTCTGAGAAAGAAAAAGAAAAAAGAATGAACAAAATATAAGGGACAATAGGACATCATCATGTGGATCAATATATGCACTATGAGAGAAAATGGAAGGGAAAGAAAGGCTATTTGAAGAAATAATGGCAGATAACATGATTCTATATATTGAAAACCTTAAAGATAACATACACACATACTAAAAATTAAAAATCTGTTAGAACTAATAAACAAATACAGCAAAATCGAAGGGAAAAAAATCAAGTCTCTAAAGTCAGCTGCATTTCTATACATTAACAATGAACAATTCCAAAAAGAAATTAGGAAAGCAGTTTCATCAACAATAACATCAGAGAGAATGAAATAAACTTAACCAAGGAGGTGAAAGATTGTACACTGAAAACATCAAAATTTTGCTTAAAGAAATTAAAGACATACACAAAAAATGGAAAGGCATTCTGGCTTCATGAATTGGGACACTTATTAAGATGTCAAACGTACAATCCAAAGGGATGTACATATTCTATACAAATCCTATCAAAATCCCAATAACTTCTTTTGCAACAGAAAAATCATTCTAAAATGTATAAGAACTATCAAGAACCCTGAATAGTCAAAACAATATTGAAAAAGAGCAGAGAAGGAGTTCTCACACTTGCTGATTTCAAAACATATTACAAAGTTACAGTAATCCGAGTAGTGTAGTACTGCCATAAAGATAGACACATGGACCAGTGGAATAGAAGACAGAGCCCAGAAATAGACTTTTGCATTATGGTCAAAAAAATTTTGATGACAGCGAAATGGGAAAGTTCCCTCGCAGGATATGTGACAAGGGTGTAGCTTGTCAGTTTGGCTGCAGCCTCCGCTGCTGCTCAAACTCCTTATGGTAGGGGGAGCATGCAGACGGGCAGGTGCAGGAGCCTGGGTGAGTGCTTTGGGGCTCCAGCCCCACAGCAGTGTATAATGGTGGGTGCCTGCAACTCCTAAAGCCCAAGTGAGCATGGTGTGTGTTACAGTGCACTCTTTTAGCTTTGCTATCCTCAGACGGCTTAAGTGTTAACCAGCTCAATGCCCTCTTGGTACCCAGGTTCTTTTCTTCTCAGGCATCCAGGAAGAACCAGGTCACACATGGACTTGAGGATAGTGAATGTGGGGGTTTTATTGAGTGGTGAAGGTGGGATGGATGGGAAGCTGGAAAGGAGATGGAATGGGAAGATGGTCTTCCCGAAGTTCAGCTGTCCAGTGGCCAATTTCCTCTCCAATCGCCCCCAGCTGAACTCCTCTTGGTGTTCAGATTCTCCTTCTCTTCTCTCTGCCACACCATTATGCCATTCTTCTGCTCTCCTGTTCATCTACTTTTCATCTGCTTCTGGAACCTGAGGTCTGAGGTTTATATGGGTATAGGAGAGGGGCATGTGGAGAGCCAAAAGGCAAATTTTTTGTGTGAAAACAGGAATGCATGTTCTCAGTTAGGGCCAGAGGTTTCCAGGCTTGAAGGTGGGACCTTTGCCAAGGAACTGCCCTCTTCTACCCAGTATTTCCCTGTCTCCTAGCAGTATCAACTCCCTTCTCTGAAGAGGCACATCTAACTGCCATTAGAATATGAATGATGGCCAATCTTAGCTAATTTTTGCTGACAGCGGGCATTGTTTTGGAGAAAACAGCAGTCAGATTCCTCCTAAAGGTTTATCTAAGGGTCCTTGCAAAAGGGAGCCATTGTCCCCGAGGCTCCAGTTGCCTGACCGTTGGCAGTTTGATGGCCTCTAGGTGAGAGGAAAAACCAAGTTTTATAAGGTTAAGTATGCATGAGTTAAACATGTGTATTATACAAGAAAATAATATAGTGCCAAAGATCACAGAAATAACAAGTCAAAATATTGATAACATTGTGCTTTGAGCTGTTTCACCCTGGTGGAAGAAATTAAACCTTGTATAGAAGCAGTTCAACTTCAGAAGAGAAACAACTGTTCTTGCCACATCTGTAGCAGTTAACAAGTGTACCCTGGGAATTCTGGGGTTTCTGGGCTTGCACGGTGGCTATTAAGGCTTCTGCCTCTTTCTTGTGTCCCCCTATCTCTATTGTAAAAGGCCAAGGTGGCCACTTTCAGTTAGTCCTCTAAAGTACTATCTGGTCCCAGGCCCATTTCTGCAACTTCCTCCTCATATCAGGGGCTGCCTGAGTAATAAATTTATTCTTCAGAATTAGTTGTCCCTTGACTGAATCAGAAGATAGAGAGGTGTGCTTGACCAAGGCCCCTCTTAGCCTCTCCAAGAAGGCAGTGGGATTTTCATTAAATCCTTGTTCTATCATAGATAGCTTGCTATAATCGAGAGGCTTGGTCCTAGTCCCACCTAGTCCCTCCATCATGCACACCTGAAAGTGTCTTCTCTTCCAGTCTCCCATCTCATCACTGGGATCCCATCCAGGGTCATTTACTGGTACTGCTTCTCTTCCAGTTGGATAAAGTTTGCCCCCTTTCCTGATACTATATGTGAAACAAAGTTCATCACCAGATCTCTCAGCTACTTGCAGAGCAGACTGCTTCTCAGTGTTCCATCAGGATCTGATTCAAAAGTAACACAATATCTCTCCAAGAGAGTTCATGTACTTGGGTTAAATTCTGGAAAGCCTCTATATATCTGTCAGGGTCATGTGAAAACTTGTCAAAATCCCCCTTAATTTACTTTAAGTCCTGTAGGGGGAAGGGGATCTGGACCTTATTGGGGCCAAATTCACCAGGCATCCATTGGAAGGGCAGGAGTGAGACTGGGGCTTGTCTAGGGTGAGGATTTCTAGGATTAGGCAAGTGAGAGGTTGAAGCTGGATAGTGAGGTTGAGGTGGACCCAGAGGAGCAGAGCTGGAGGGAGCTGGCTGCCCTGTTGGGAGTGCTTCTGGGATTTGTTTCTTTAGTTCCCTGGAATTGCCCTTTGCGGCCTCTCCTGAAATGACAAGCAGGAGGGCTGGATCAATCCTACACTGTCAGCAAGGGTCTAGATTTCCCTGTAAGGTATAGAAAACCTGCACATATGGCACCTCAGACCATTTGTCCTCATGTCTACAGAAAAGGTCCAGCTGCCAGATGGTATCAAAATGAATGGTTCCTTCCTGAGACCAAGTCAGTCCTTCATAATTTGGCCAAACCTTTGTTTTGAGGGCTATGAAAACACTTTCAGGTGTTTTTCCTCCAGATTCTGAGGGTCAAAGCAGTCTCAGTGGTTCAAGATACACTCCAGAGGAGAATAAGCTGTGGGTGGTGAAGAGAGCTGGTTGCCCATTCTGAAAGACAGGGAAATAGAGGTGTCCCTCATTTCCCTTCCTTCTTTCAACGAAAACTCAGGGTGTGAGGGAGAGAAAAAGCAAGGGACTTTGTCTTCCATCTGTTGTCCCTGAGTCCTGGCAACCTCATGGATGCCACCCACAGGTGCCATTGTGGTCTGCACCCATGAAGCAGCGTGGGACTAGAGAATAGGAATTATCTCCCCTCACCTATGCCTCTATTTCCTCTGCTGTTGAAAACCTTTGAGTTCCCTGGGCCTCATTTATGCCATGGAGCATAGCCTCCCTCCATGAAGTGAGGATTTAGTCAGCAGGAATTGGTCCTGCCCATTTACATTGTGCCTGTTGCCTGACTTTTGATCCCTCAAATCGGGTTTTCCTTTCTAGGGCCTCAGTCTGAAACCTGGAATTGAGTTTGGGACAAAAACAGATTTCAGGGGCTGCATATGTCTGCTCAGACGGTCTCAAATGGACCCTGCCGAATTTGCAGTTATCAGCCAGCAGGGGTCGCTCCTCCATTATTTTCTCTATCAGAAGCCTCGTGCTGGGAAAAGGAACCCTCTCGCTTAGAAAATGGAAAAAAGAAAAGAAAGAAAAACACAGTTTAAGGGGCAAAAGGGGGAGGTCCTGGGGAAAGAACCTCTTGCTCTGTGCAAATAGGTTCCTTTAATCACTATAGTCTTCCCCTAGTTCAGGCCAGGCTGAACTCCTTGGCCGGGGAGAAAAAGTCCCACTGGGAGGCGCTGGCCAGCTGGTTCATGGGGCCACAATGGCAGTCCCACTTTTTTCCCACCCCTTGTGGCTGTTGGGAATGGCTTGTTCATGCTGTGGACACAGCCAGGTACCGAGATGGGAAGGGAGGGGATAAGGAGGGGAGGTGCTGTGCACTGCACTGCTCATGCCTGTAGTTGTCGGAATGTGGGGTGGGGATGGCACCTCTAAGAAAAAATGGAAACCACTTTATTCTGAATCGCATCTCTGATGGCTGAGCCAAATGCTCATTCTATTTAACATATTGTTTAATCCACAGGAAGTTTCAATTCGAGAAGATAAAAAAAAAGTTCTGGAGACAGATGGTAATGATAGCTACACAACAATATAAGTGTACTCAATGCCACTGAAGCATACCCTTAAAAATGGTTAAAGTGATATATTTTGTATTATATAGATTTTACCGCAATTAAAATAATCAAAAAGAGAAAAAATATTTGAAAATAAGCATCTGTTATCTCATAATCTCAACTCCCATTATTCTCTTCTTAACAATTTCCACAACTGCCCCAATGCCAAGACCTGACCCACCCTCCCGGTAGCTAAGACCTCAGCTAAATCCCCATGGTTTTATTCATGCAAATGAATCTTTTACTACACTAATCTAGCCAGCATCACCCAGAGAACCCAGTGTTATGGCCATCTCACTTGCACCTCCACATGTTAGGTCCCCTGCTTCCTGACCTGGGGTGCTTTCCCTCCCAGCTCCATTCCTAAATACACCTACCACCAATGCAAAGCCCATCTCATCCATAGATCATTCCCCAACTCTTCCTGCTTACTCAATATAAGATTAGGGGAGGAAGAATAGTCACTTTGGTACCTGGAAAGTCCAGGCCAAATCCAGGGTCTCAGGGCCTCTGCACTGCACAGTGGTGGGAAGGTCACCTACATCACCTGTGCTTCTGTCCTCCTCCATTAATAAAAATGAAAATAACCACACTTCCCTATAGAGGGCAAGATACTAAATATGATGACTTCTGTAAAATGGGAACCCAGTGCTCAGAGGCAACAGGCAGTCAACTCATTTGAGTTCTCCTCCCTTTGAAAACCTTCTGTAGCAGCGGTTCTGAGTCTGCGCTGCGCATTTGAATCACCCAGCAGCATTTACAAATTATAATAGCAGAGGCCCACTCCAGACAAATCAAGTCAGAAAGTCTAGGTGGAGCCAGGAGCCAGGGCTCTACAGGCAGGGAACACTGGAGATACCACTGTCAGTTCTTGCTGTCAGTCCCATGCAGTCCCACCCTGCTTACTCCGAATCCACAGTGTTGTCTGTTTCACTGTGAGCAGCTCATCTCCTTAACAATTATTTCATGTAATGGGCACTAACTACATATTTATTTTACACATAATCACACAAAATAAAAATTAAAATGGCAACTTTAATTGAAGGGTTCATCTCACTGATTCTAAGTCCAGGGCATGGCAAGAGAAGAGCCAATTTAAGGAAATCTTCTATCTCAGGATCCTGCAAGGCCTGACACTGTACTGGCCAAACTCTGAAAGTCAGCACTTCCTTTAAGAACATGAGCTAGGTGCCTCCCTTGCCAATCCCTACTTCAACTTCAGGAATCCACTGGCAGGTGGCAGCCACCAACTATGCACCCAAGGACTCTATGTGAATCCCAAACTGAATGCTGAGGGTTTACTTACTTGTGGTATTGATTTAATAGGTTTTTCCATCAAGCCTCCAACATAAACAGTGTTGGGAAGCAGGGGCCGGGCAAAATCAAAGGCAAAATCAGAGTTAACAAACCACAACTCTGCTTTCAGTAGAAGATGAGACAAAACTGGCCTAGAGCCTTCTGGGAAATGCTCCTTGATGGTGTTGTCAAATGTAGACAGCAAGTTCCATTGGTTTCTGGAGAAACTAAAGAACATCAGAAAATTCTTCACTCGGCCCCAGAAGTCCATGTGATCAGTCAACAAGGAATGGAATACTGGAACATAAGACAACGGGCTTGGTAGCCCAAATTCCAAAGAGCCGAATCTGGTGGGAAGAATGGCCACAAATGGTTTCACAAGCTTCTCAGCAATCAGGAAAGAACAGAAATCAAATGCTTCAACAAATACCAGATCAAAGTTCTCATTCTTTAAGGAATCCATTATATCCTTTCTGCTTAGCAAATAATGACATTGAATCCCAAATATTTCCATTAACTTTAGAAGGCCTTCAAATTCGTCTCTGTAATAAAGAAAATAAATAATAAATATTTGGGAAAGTATAATTTTACAGTATTTGGGAGAATGTTGGACTCAAAAAAATATTTCAGGTATGTAAGAATATAACCAGTATCCATCCACCCATTCTACAATGTTTCAATAAATACTCTCAGCTCTGGTCACTTTGGTCCAGATACTCCTGCTCTCTAAAATGTCCCCACTTGCTCCCATCCTATTTCCTCCCCTGACCCAATTCCCACCCACCATCAATGCCAATTCAACGTCCTTCTACTCTGGAAGCCAACTCTGACTATAGCAGGTCTCAGAGTTATGTCTCGTTTATAAATCCTGTGATGCTCTGTTGACCCTCATTTATATACTGACTTTTTGTGAGTGACTATCTTTTCTCCAGAAATCTATGTAAGTAATTTGACAGGCTCCTTAACTATTGATGATGTAGTCTTTTTAAAAAATACTGTGTATCTTGCATTTGACACATTGTCTCGTGCAGTGAACTTTTTGATCACAATATTAGAATCCAAAATCTCAGCTGAAATGAGATTCGTCTTCCTAGCCTAGGAGTTAAGTAGTGAAAAACAAATAAAAATGAAAGCCTGGTTTGAAGTTTACTATCAGTCTTTTCACTTCATGCTGGCTGGAACATTCATATAAAATAATGCTAAAGTTTTACTGACACCTAGTTAAGACTCTTGCCTATGTCACTATTCCAGAAGCTACTGCCCTTCAATGTCTTCCCATCATTGCTTGCATAGAAAATCATCCTGTTTGTATAGAATCCAGAAGAATAGACGAAGAAGTTCCCGAGCAGTGGTAATAGGTACAGGTGCTCTGGAGACCACAGACCTCCTAATCACATAAAGAAAGGAAGAAGCAATAGCCCAGCAAGCCTGTCACTTCACATAAAGAAGGCCTGCAGGTTTAGAACTCATGAGTGATATGCAGATCTCTGCCTGTCCTTAAGAATCAACTTTAAATTACAACATGACGATTCTCTGAAATTATCCACTATTTCATTTTTTTAAAGATTTTACATAAAGAATGATTTTTAAATATTGTGGATAAATTCAATGTATACGGTATAAACTTCTCAAAAGTATAACATTAATCATATTTCAAGTAAATAAATTGAAAAAAATCACAGGAAGGCACTGATCCCAGTAACTTAGACAATATTTAACATGTATCTGGAACTTGTCTTCAAAGAAATCAAGCTGGAAGAAAAGAGACAAGACATATACTTTAAAAATATATAACAACACAAGATGCCATAGACTAAGTATCAAATGAGCGCTATATACCAGATCTATGGAGGAGAGTATGTGGTCTTCCAGTTTGAGTGAGGAAGCAAGCTTTATGGAATAATTAGATTTGAGCACCACCTTGACTACTGAGTAGAATTTTCAAGGAAAGCAAAGAGGATGAAGCCACTATAATTAATTAAGAATGGCATGTGTTTCTCCTCTTTTATGTGGCAGATAAAGGAGATTCCTTGTATTCCAGGTGAGGGCAAAAAGTCTCAGGCTCATCTCTCATTGTGTATGATCCAGGTATTTGATTATCTTTAAGGAGTTTAAAAGGTGAAGGTTCAAGGTGTGAAAAATCAATGTTCGTAAGAGTTTTCTCTACTGGTGAATTTATGAGAGGACAAAGGAGGGAAAATAAGTGAGAATAGGGGTTTCTTTTTTCTTGACAAACAAAAGAGTTGAAGATCCTAGCTTCTTTACTGGGGAGAATGCATACAAAGATTATACGTGAAGTGTTGTAAGGAAGGCTCAGAGGAGGAATCTCCTGCTTTCTATAGAACCTTTATGGTAGAAGAAGGACAATATAGACTCAATTGTTGGGAATGCAAACCTTGTCTGCTCTATCCACCCAACCACCCGCCTGTCCTCTATTTCTCCATCCCCTCATTTATCCAACCATTCATCCATCTATCCATTCATCCACTCACATATCATCTATTCCTCCATCTATCCATCACCCACCCAGCCATTTCTCTAAAACTCACTCCAAATATCATGCATCTCTCTATTCATTTGTATTACTAAAATAGTGACTCTTTGCTTCATAGAATAAAAAGAAGTTACCTGCCATCCAATGCTGTTTCTATGTAGCTATTGAAATGCTTCGTCATTCTTTTTTGATAATCTTCAGGTAAAAACCACCTGATAACTTGGTATAATTTTTCCTCCTCTTTAATATCTAAGAAAACACAAATTGGTTAAAAAGGTAAACATATCATACAACATAGATTAACATTAGCATGATGATATTAAAATTTTATCCTATTAATTTTACATTTATGGAAATGCTTACTTGTAAAGTTTTATGTTGATTTGGTTTTGTTTTTCTTTTTCATTCATTCTATTGCACAACCTGATAATGTTGAGACTTTATCATTATCCAGGCACTTTTATTCAATTTAAAGTTATAAAAGTTTCCACTTAAAGTTTTCATATAAAGGAACAGCTATTACACTTATAGATGGGACACTTATAGATGAGACAATAGAGAGTAATGCAGTGTGAGGTAATTTGTCTCCTTTGCACACATAATGAGCTGTAGGGCTTGTTTTTAAATATAGGTCAGATTGATTTCAGAGCCCATACTCTTTTCTCTTTCAGAAAAATTCATTTTCATTATTTAAAATGATACCTACAAATAGGTTTTCATTAAGTCAAAAAGTTCTAAAGGGCAAAATTAAAAAATGGTAGTTCCCTTCACTATACTTACCAGTCCCACCCCTCCCCCATCACCCATGTGTGTAATAAGAAGTCTGACTCCATTCTTGGAGTTCGACTGCTGACTCCTTTCCAGCCCCAGCTCCTACTTCACTTTCGGTGCCTCATCTGAGCAAACTAAGCAGAAAACTTCAACTCATTCTCCCTTGTTACTAATGAGAACTTCAAACCAAGCAAGCCAGGCCAAAGTGGGAAAATCCTCATCTCAATTCAAGTTTCAATCAGAAGTTTCAATAATTTGCATTGTGAGACAGGAATGACAAATTAGGACCCTCTTTTCAGTAGCCCTGGGTCATGTGTCTCAAACCAAAGCTATCTGTATGACTCAGATGGAATTGTGTTTCTCAATTACAGCATGAGCTGTGGCTGACACTAGATCAGTTGAAAAACTCTTACCCTATGAGCACTGGTTATGTGTCCCAATCAGATATTACCTCCCACACACACATCATTGTAAAGAGCACTCAGGGTTAAGACTGACATCAGTGCAATATATGATCCCACCAAATGGTGTGAAGAATGGCAGTCATTGCATGGCATGGTCACATCCACAATCCTAAAAATAGATAGTCCACTGGGACCTCAGAAAATGTATTTGCTTATATTGCTGATTATATCTCTGTAGCTAAAAATGTTCCAAATGAACAGAGTTATCAGGAAAAGCACCCATGACAACACTGTACAGCCAAAGAGTTCTTTCAAACCCGATTTAAGCCTTGGGTCTCTCAAAATTACCAGAAAGAAGGTCTCTAACCTTGCTGATACTCACTGGAACTCTCTCAGAAAGAAACTTACAAAGATGAGCATGTTAGAAAGGACACCCACCACAAAAGTACACCTGATAACAACCAAAAAGAGAAAGAGAGAATTAGGTTAGCCAGAAGGGGTGGGGAGGGGAACAGGTGGGATGCAAGAACAAAAACTAAAACAAAGGTCTACAACTTAACCTTTTGGAAATCTAACATTTATTTTTACAGAAAAATTAAAGGACACTGATTAGCTGTTTTATCTCTACATTATAAGTTCTAGATTAACATCAAATCGAATACACCCATGCAAACCATAATAACCTTAATCAACAATGGGGCAAAAGTTACAGGTATATCAGAATATTTCACTAAATTTAAGTAATATCACTTCTGTACTTTTAAGGAGTTATCCAATATAATATAGAGGGCAAATATATATGCCTCATCTTAAACATTGGTACCAAATGCCTGTATTAGTCTGTTTTCATGCTACTGATAAAGACCTATGCTGCAGGAATTCAGGGACCCCGAATGGAGGGACCAGCTGAAGCCGCGGCAGAAGAACATAAATTGTGAAGATTTCATGGACATTTACTAGTTCCCAAATTAATACTTTTATAATTTCTTACACTTGTCTTTACTGTAATCTCTGAACATAAATTTTGAAGATTTCATGGACACTTATCACTTCCCCAGTGAATATCCTTGTGATTTCTTATGCCTGTCTTTACTTTAATCTCTTAATCCCGTCATCTTCTTTGTAAGCTGAGGAGGATGAATGTCGCCTCAGGACCCTGTGATTGTGTCAACTGCACAAATTGTTTGTAGAGCGTGTGTGTTTGAATATGAAATCTGGGCATGTTTAAAAAAGAACAGGATAACAGCAATGTTTAGGGAACAAGAGAGGTAACTTTGAACTGGCCGCCAGTGAGCTGGACCGAAACAGAGCTATATTCCTCCTCTTTCATAAGCAAATAGGAGAAATATCGCTGAATTCTTTTTCTCAGCAAGGAACACCCCTGAGAAAGAGAATACGCCCTGAAGGTAGGCCTATAGACGGCCCCTTTTTAAGGCGTCCCATCTTTTATGGTCGAAGCCGATGGGATGAAGTAAGCCCCAGTCTCCTATAGTGCTCCCAGGCTTATCAGGTGGACAAAAATTCCCACCTAATAAATTTTAGTCAGACAGGTTATCTGCTCTCAAACCCTGTTTCCTGATAAGAGGTTATCAAAGACAATGCGTGCCCAAAACTTCATTAGCAATTTTAATTTTACCTCATCCGGTGGTTCTGTTATCTTGCCCTGCCTCCATTTGCTTTGTAATATTTTATTACCTTGTGAAGTATGTGATCTCTGTGACCCACACCCTATTCATGCACTCCCTCCCCTTTTGAAAATCGCTAATAAAATCTTGCCGGTTTTACGGCTCGGGGAACATCACGGATCCTGCCGACATGTGATGTCTCCCCCAGACACCCAGCTTTAAATTTCTCTCTCTTGTGCTCTTTCCCTTTATTTCTCAACCCAGCCGAGACACTTGGGAAATAGAAAAGAACCCATGTTAAACATCGGAAGTGGGTTCTCCCAATAGACCTACTTGAAACTGGGTAATTTATACAGGAAAAAGGATTTAATAGACTTACAGTTTCACACGACTGAGGAGACCTCACAATCATGGCAGAAGGCAAGGAGGAGCAAGTCATGTCTTATATGGGTAGCAGCAGGCAAAGAGAGAGAGAACTTGTGCAGGGAAAATCTCCCTTATAAAACCATCATATCTCAGCTGGGTGTGGTGGCTCATGCCTGTAATCCCAGCACTTTGGGAGGCTGAGGCAGGTGGATCATGAGGTCAGGAGATCAAGACCATCCTGGCTAATATGGTGAAACCCTGCCTCTACTAAAAATACAAAAAATTTAGCCAGGCATGGTGGCACACACCTGTAGTCCCAGCTACTCAGGAGGCTGAGGCAGGAGAATCACTTGAACCTGAGAGGCAGAACTTGCAGTGATCTGAGATAGCGCCACTGCACTCCAGCCTGGTGACAGAGCGAGACTCCATCTCAAAAAAAAAAAAAAAGAAAAAGAAAAAAGCCATCAAATCTCATGAGACTTATTCCCTATCACAAGAACAGCACAGGAACTGTCTCCATGATTCAGTTACCTCCCACCAGGTCCATCCCACAACACGTGGGAATTCAATATAAGATTTGGGTAGGGACACAGCCAAACCATATCAGTACTCCATAGTCTTAAGACTCATTTCCTAAAACATTCCATTCCATTCTGGGCATGGCTACTCCTATCTAACAATTAAAAAACTAACATAAAATTATTTCTTTGGCACTTAGAATTGGCTTAACAAAAAGGGATGCTGTGGATCTGCTTCAACATATTAAAATTATTAACACTGCCCAAAATAGATTAAAACAGGGCCTTTAAGGATTAAACTCCATTATGAAAGATCTATTTAGAAAAGGGTTGATTGTCTCCATTCTTTCTCCCTTTAAAAGCCCACATTGGACTATTTTTAAATCTAGCAAGAATTAATGATGCCTCACAACATTTTACTATCGCCTTAATGCCAGGATCCATCACATTTAGAACCTCATACCCATGGTTATTAAAAATTGCTTACTACATTTGAATACTAACTAATACTTTGCAACCATAGATTTGCAAATATGCTCTATTCAAGGCCTATTTCAATAGGATCTCAGTCAGTTTCCCTTTATCTTTATCTTTAAAAGGCCATAAATCACCTGTAACTGGCTCACTGTGGGGAACCTTAATATCCTGGCCCACAATCACTGCCAGGAAGACCATCACCATATCCAACCATATCCAGGAGCAGTTATGACATTACAATGAGGATGTCCTCCTTGGAGGAGATTCATCAAGCACAATCATTCAAGACATACACAGGGTGCACTTATTCAAGACATATATACAAAGGAACTCACAAAAAGGGATGTGCCATTGTCACACACAAAGTAGAAGGCATGGTGCTTCAGTTACATTCCTGAGAAGAATTGCTTGGTAAGTTTAACAATGCTCCATCATTACCAGCATTCCATTCCCAGCATAATAGCATGAGTAACTCTTCAGACACTGTTCATACCAAAACTGGTGAAAACCACACACACACACACACTCACACAAATGCTGGACATTGTTCTAGGGCATACAGAAAAAGAAGAAATATTTACTCAAGAAAATCTACAAAAATTCACTGAAAACTGAGCCTAGGGTCTGTGGTATTTGAATGAACACCCACTGTCTCCCTTTACTCAACTCTGAGAGGCTGACTTCCTCGACTGCTCCCACCAACTCCCAAACTGCAGCCAAGAATGCAGGCTCCCTCCCTCTTGCCCCTACCCCAGCTCTCAGCCAGAGAGTTATTTTTCTGGGAGGGGCAGGATGTAAACATTTCTCATCCTGCCCTCTTCTACCTGTTGCTGCAGCTAAGTTCTGACCAAATGTGTCCAGGAGGTGGGCGCTCCCTTCTACCAGCCAGCCCCCACTTGTGAAGCATGAGCTCTACCTTGGGCACAGCAGTGTTGCAAATACTGGGGTGCCACTTAACCATGACCCACCTTGTAAATGTGAGGTTTCCTGCTGGGGGAGGAAAGCAAGGAGACCTATGCCTACTGCCCACTCCTCCACATAGCACTCAGATACCAAAGTAGAGATGTGACTCAGAAAGAAGAGCACCACACTCAAGTCCAGAGCTGTAGTTCAAAGATTTTTTCACAAGTAGAGAAGGAAGCCATAAAACAGAGCACTCCAAATTTTCTTCTCTGATGGTTAGTTTTATTTGTAAGCTTGGCTAGGATAGAGTACATGGTTATTTAATCAAACACTAATCTAGGTGTTGATATGAAAATATTATATAGCACGCTTATTATCTACAATCAGTAGACTTTAAGTAAGATAGATTATCCTCAATAATGTAGTGGGTCTTAACCAATCAGTTCAGAGGTTTTAAAAACAAACAAACAAAAAACCCTGAGTTTCCCAGAGGAAAAATAAATTCTGCTTCAAGACTGCAACATCAGATCTTGCTTGAGACTTTCCAGCCTGCCTACCTGACCTATAGATTTTGGACTTGCTAACACCTCAAATTATGTAAACCAAGTCCTTGAAATACGTGTGCGTGTGTGTGTGTGTGTGTGTGTGTCCAATTGATACTGTTTTTCTGATTTCCTAAGATTCTGATTTCCTAGGATTGGTTCTCTGTTATAAGAACCAAGTGATTCAAATATTGATTATGTTTGAAGTCAATAACTCTTTTCAGTGTTAAAGAGGGCACTCATCCTGTGGCATTAGGTGGCAACAGATATGTGGCAAAATATCATCATTGGATACTAGTAAGCAAATGTTTCTAAAAGGCAATGTTCTGGGATATTTAAATCAAACTCATGAGTATAATGAGGATAGCTGATTTCTCCTAATTTGATAGAGAAAGCACAGAAAGAAAAGAATGAGGTCAAGGCTTTAAATTCCAAGCTCCATCTCCACATTAATGACCTGAAAGCTTCTTTGTCTGCTCTAAAAAAAAATCTCCTACAGCTACTGGGTTGAATGTTTCTGAAAATCAAACCCAGTCATCTCCTGAGACTGAATTACAATGAAATTTAATTCCCCACCTTGCAAGGTATTTTCTGTTGAAGTCCAGGCAATGATTGGGAAATGAGATCCTAAAATCTGAGATGGGGACATATGGGCAGATCCTATGAATCTGGGGCTATTGAACCCCTAACTTCTGTTGAATCTTCTTTATCAGTAGAAGCAACTTTCCTACACCCATCTGGAGAAGTTAATCTCATTTGCATGAGAAACTGTACAGTCTCTTTCAGTTATTTTGCTGAAACATACTATTTTAGCATCCCTCTTTACTTTTAGATTCAAAAATAGACTCAAGCTCAAAGAAGTGTCAAAGGTTACCCATAAGAAGTTTCACTATACACCAAAAGAACAATATGCATGACAAAAATCTAGGGTACATGTGTAGGAGAGTATGTGAGGTAATGGTGAAAGGCATGTAAAGTTTGATTAGATTGAATTTATTGATATGAGGCACTAGACAGAGATTCTTGATTCATCATTGTAGCTCAATAGGTTAAAAGGGGATCTGTTTGGTTAATTAAATTAAACATAGATGAAAGGGTGGCCTACACTAAATAAAAATAAAATGCCAGATCTGCCTTGGTACCCTGAAAAGTATCAAACAGCTTAGGGAAATGAAGATGTAAGGCCTGCTAACCCAGTGCAGGAAGGAAACAGAACAAGAGGACACATTTTTTTTTTTTCACCATGAGTGTGAGTTTGCAAGGGGCGCCCCAGCACTGCTAGAGAGCTCTATGTTTGTTCTTCTTCATGGTTGGAAATTATGATGCCATTGAAGTGGGATCCCTAAATATAATGGAGTTAATTGCATCTTGGGGTGGCTGGGGTCAAGTGGTAGCACTTAAGCACCAAAATCAAGGTACACATGGTTACCATGAGGAACAGTAGAGTCAAAGCAATAATTAGAATAATCTGACTCATGGAGACCTAGAGCATTAGCTACTTCATCATGGCATCCCTAAAAGAAAAGAAAATGAGAAGTTGACAAAATTGTTACTTGATTGGTACAAGCAAAGAAGTCCTAAATAGATTAAACAAAAGTATAACTTCAGTTCAAAAACACAGACCTCAGACAATTTATAGACACAAAAGCCCTGGAACAAAGAGGAGGCAAGGTCCCTTGGGAAAAGACCCCACTACACTACCAGAAATATATACTGTTACTCTCTCTCCAGCCTTCTCCAAAGGAACCTACAGCTTTTTACCAGTGTGGCTATGCATTGGGGAAATAAAATAATTATATTTTTCAAGAGACTACTGAACATTAGATCTTGAAATCAGATCCTAATTCCAAGGGTCTAATTCCCCAAACTGATTGTGATTATTTCCCCAGATTTGAAATGTGTAATTGGAATAAATATACTCAGCAGTGGCAGAATAATCACGCTGCTCCCCTGAAGTGTGGAGTGTAGGAGTATAAACTATCATGGTTGGAAAGTCCAGGTGGAAGTCACTAAAATGACCTGTATCTGGAAAAACAGAAAACCAAAGCAATATTGCACTCTACGGAAATTTCAAAGACTAATGGCACCACCATGGACTTAAAGATTACAAAGGTGGTGATTCCCATTACATCCCTATTCAACTTGCATTTTTGACTTGTGCAGAAAACAAATGGATCTTGGAGAATGATAGATGTCATAAACATAACCACATAGGAAACTCTAATTGCAGCTGCTCTTCCAGATAATAGTTTCATTGCTTGAGCAAATTAGCACAATCCCTGATACCTGATATGCAACTATTGATCTCGCAAATTTGTCTTGACACCCGTTAGTCAAGGCCATCAAAGGCAGTTTGCTTTTATCTAACAAGGCCAGTAATACACCCTCACTCTCTAACCTCAAAGATAAATCAATGTTCCAGCCCTGTGACATCATTTAGTCTGCATGAAACTTATTAACATTTCTCTCCCACAACAAATCACACTTGTCCATTACATTGTCTGTGGCCAATGGTTCAGCTAGATCATCATGAACCTGCAAGGAACATAACTTAAAAATTGGTGGCAAGAAGTTCTGGGGAAGAGATATGTTATAAGACCTAACTGAATGGGCAAAACATAAATATATTTGTGTCCTATGTAAATGCTCACTTAAGGGTGACCTCAGCAGACAAGAACTTTAAGAATCAAGTGGAGAAGTTGGCCTGTTCTGTGGATAACATCTAGGTTCCTTCCTCAGCCAACCCTGTCATTTGCCTAATGGTTTCATAAACATAGTGGCCATGGTAGCAGGGATGGAGTTTATGTATGGGCATATCAAACTGAACTTCCACTCACCAAGTTGACCTAGGTACTGCCACTGCAAAGTACCCAGTCAGCCAGCGACAGAGAACAGCATTGATTGCCTGATTGTCATCATTTTTCAGGGTAACCCCATCAGCTATCTGGGTAGCAGATGGATTACACTGGACCAATTCCATTATGAAAGAGATAGAACTTTATTCTTACTCAAAAAGCCACTTACTCTGGATTTGACTTGCTTTCCAAACTTCATGCAGTGCTTCCGCCAAAGCTACCATCCATGCACTTAAAAAATGCCTTATCTACTGATGTGGAATTCTACACAGCATTGACTCTGACAAAGAAACTCACTTCACTGCAAATGAACTGCAGCATGAGTGCATAATTATGGAATTTATCGTCTTACCATGTTCCCCACCATCCTAAAGTGGCTGACTTAATGAAACAGTGAAGGATTTTTAAAAGACAAAGTTACAACTACAGGTGGTGGAAATACATTACAAGCCTGGGGTAGTGTTCTCCAGGAGACTATATATGTGCTTAATCACATGTAATATATGATGTTGCTTCTCCTATAGCCAGGATTCATGGGTTCAGGTATCAAGGGGTAGAAATGGCAGCATCACCACTCACTATTTCCCCTAGTGATCCACTATCAGTGTTTTTGCTTCCTGTTCCTGCAGCCTTATGCTCTTTCAGACTAGGGATTTTAGTTCCAAATGAAGGAATGTTTCCACCAAGAGACACAAAAATAATTCTATTAAACAGAAAAGTAAGAATGCAATCCAGCCATTTTTGGTTTCCCATGCTTCTGAATCAAATGGCAAAGAAAGAAGTTACTGTACTGATTGAAATTGGTTATTCTGATTATCAAGTTGAAATTGTGTTGCTCCTACACATTGGAGGTAGAAAAAGGGTAAGTTTGCATTACAAAAGATCTCTTAGGGCATCTCTAAGTATTAATATGCCCTGTGATTAAAATTAGTGAAAAACTGCAACAACCCAATTTAAGAAGGATAACTAATGGTTCATTCCCTACTTTCTCTTCTGGTAAGAATTTAAAATGGTACAGCCACTTTGGGAAAAGTATGTCCATTTTTTAAAAAGCTAAACAATACGATTCAGCCACTGCGCTTTTAGTTGCTAACCCAGAGAAAAGAATGTAGGTCAAGCATAGTAGCTCATGTCTGTAATCCCAACACTTTGAAAGGCCAAGGTGGGAGGATCACCTGAGGCCAGAAGTTTGAGATTAGCCTGGGCAATATAGTGAGATACCGACTCTACAAAAAATAAATTAGCTGGGATTGGGGGTGCACATCTGTAGTTCCAGCTACTCAAGAAGCTGAGGTAAGAGGATTGCTTTAGCCCAAGTTTGAGGCTGCAGTGAGCCATGATTGTGCCAGTGCACTCTAGCCTGGGCAACAGAACAAAAGCTTGCCTCAAAAAAATAATGAAAGAAAAAAGAAGGAAGGAAGGGAGGGAGGGAGGGAGGGAGGGAAGGAAGGAAGGA
>NC_045437.1:34982447-35006407 GCF_002776525.5 Piliocolobus tephrosceles
GGAAGGAAGGAAGGAAGGAAGGAAGGAAGGAAGGAAGGAAGGAAGGAAGGGAAAGTAAGTTATAACAGACTTGTACACAAAATGGTCATAGCAGGTTTATTTGTAATATTCCCAAACTGAAAATAACCCAAGTGTCTATCAACAGAAAACTAAATAAACACATTTTAGTAATGGGTACAATAGAACACTAGTAAGCAATAAAAATGAATAAATAACTCATAAACACAATATGAATGAATCTATAAATAATAATTTATATTCTTGGGATGTTTGCCCCCTCCAAATCTCATTGAAAAGATGGAGGTGGGCCTAGTGAGAGGTGTTTGAGTCTTGGGATCAGATACCTCATGGATGGCTTGGTGCTGTCACCATGGTAGTGAATTCACACAAGAGCTGGTTATTCAAAAGAGCTTAGCACCTCCACCCACTCTTTCTAGCTCCCTCTCTCATCATGTGACTAGCCGGCTCCCCCTTTGTCTTCTGCTATGATTGTAAACTTTCTGAGGCCTCACCATAAGCTGAGCAGATACTGGTGCCATGCTTGTACAGCCTGCAGAACTGTGAGTCAAATAAACCTCTTTTCTTCATAAATTATGCTGCCTCAGGTGATAGACATGTTATAGCAATGTGAAATGGACTAATACAATAATATTAATTAAAACAAGGCAAAATAAAAGAATACATACCTTATAGTCCCATTTACATAAAATTTAAAAGATACAAACTAACACATAGTGATATGTTAGTGACTAACTGGCAATGGGAGCTGGAAGGTGGGATGACACATAGTGGGGATTGTAAAGGGACAAGAGAAATTTTCTTGGAATGATGGAAATATTCATATCCTAATTATGTTGATGGATTCACAAGTATATACATGTTCAAACATCAAATTGTATATATGTTTTCATTTTTACTTTTTTTCTATTTTGGACAGAGTCTCACTTTGTCACCCAGGCTGTAGTGCAGTGGTGTGATTTGGCTCACTGCAACCTCCACCTCCTGGATTCAAGAAGTTCTCCTGCCTCTGCCTCTTGAGTAGCTGGGATTACAGGTGCACACCTCCAGGCCTGGCTAATTTTTGTATTTTTAATACAGATGGGGTTTCACTATATTGGCCAGGCTGGACTTGAACTCCTGACCTCAAGTGATCTACCCACCTTGGCCTCTCAAAGTGCTGGGATTACAAGTATGAACCACTCTTTATTAGTCCATTTTCATGATGCTGATAAAGACATACCCAAGACTGGGTAATTTGCAAAAAAGAAAAGAAAAATAGATTTAATGGACTCACAGTTCCACATGGCTGGAGAGGCCTCAGAATCATGGCAGAAGGTGAAAGGCACATCTTATATCACAACAGGCAAGAGAGAGAGAGAGTTTGTGTAGGGAAACACACGAGTTCTTATAAAACCATCAGATCTCATGAGACTTATTCACTATCACAAGAACAGCATGGGAAAGAACTGCCCCATGATTCAATTACCTCCCACCAGGTCCCTCCCACAACATGTGAAAGTTCAAGATGAGATTTAGGTGGGGACACAGCCAGCCCATATCATTCTGCCACCGGCCCCTCCCAAATCTCACGTCCTCACAGTTCAAAACCAATCATGCCTTCCCAATAGGCCCACAAAATCTTAACTCATTTCAGCATTAACTCAGAAGTCCACAGTCCAATGTCTTATCCGAGACAAGGCAAGTCCCTTCTGCCTACAAGCCTGTAAAATCAAAAGCAAGTTAGTTACTTCCTAGATACAATGGGGGTAGAGGCATTGGGTAAATACAGCCCTTCCAAATGGAAGAAATTGGCCAAAACAAAGGGGCTACAGGTCTCATGCGGATCCAAAATCCAGCAGGGCAATCAAATCTTAAAGCTCCAAAATGATCTCCTTTGAATCCATGCCTCACATCCAGGTCATGCTGATGCGAGAGATAGATTCTCATGGTCTTGGGCAGCTCCATCCCTGTGGCTTTGCAAGGTATAGACTCCATCCCAGTTGGTTTCATGGGCAGCTGTTGAGTGTCTGTGGTTTTTCCAGGCACACAGTGCAAGCTATTGGTGAATCTACCATTCTGGGGTCTGGGGGACAGTGGCCCTCTTCTCATAGCTTCACTAGGTGGTGCCCCTAGTAGGGACTCTGAGTGAGGGCTTCAACCCACATTTCCTTCCACACTGACTTAGCAGAGGTTCTCCATGAGATCCCTGCCCCTACAGCAAACTTTTGCCTGAAAATACAGGCATTTCCGTACATCCTCTGAAATCTAGGCAGAGGTTCCCAAACCTCAATTTTTGACTTCTGTGACCTGCAGGCTCAATGCTACATGGAGGCTGCCAAGGCTTGGATCTTCCAGCCTCTGAAGCCATGGCTTGAGCTATACCTTGGCCCCTTTAGTCATGGCTGGTGCAACTGGGATGCAGGGCACCAAGAGTCCAGATGGCACTGGGACTCTAGGCCTGGTCCACAAAACCATTTTTTCCCCCTAGGCCTCTGGGCCTGTGATGGGAGGGGCTGCTGTGAAGACCTCTGACATGCCCTGGAGACATTTTCCCCACTGTCTTGGGGATTAACACTCGGCTTCTCCTTACTTATGCAATTTCTGCAGCAGCTTGAATTTCTCCTCAGAAAATGGGATTTTATTTTCTATCACATTGTCAGGCCACAAATTTTTTGAACTTTTATACTCCGCTTTCCTTATAAAACTGAATGCTTTTAAAATCACCCAAGTCACATCTTGAATGCTTTGCTGCTTAGAAATTTCTTCCACCAGATACCCTAAATCATCTCCCTGAAGTTCAAAGTTCCACAAATCTCTAGGGCAGGGGCAAAATGCCCCCATCACTTTGCCAAAACATAGCAAGATCCTCATAAGTTCCTCATCTCTATTTGAAACTACCTCAGCCTGGACTTCATTGTCCATATCCTATCATCATTTTTGTCAAAAAAAATTCAACAAGTCTCTAGGAAGTTCCAAACTTTTCCACATCTTCCTATCTCCTTCTGAGCCCTCCAAACTGTTCCAACCTCTGCCTGTTACCCAGTTCCAAAGTCACTTCCACTTTTTTGGGTGTCTTTACAGCAGCACCCCACTCTACCAGTACCAATTTAATGTATTATTTTGTTTTCATGCTGCTGATAAAGACATACCTGAGACTGGGTAATTTATAAAGAAAAATATATTTAATGGACTCACAGTTCCATATAGCTGGGGAATGATGGCAGAAGGCAGAAGGCATGTCTTACATCACAGGAGGCAAGAGAGAGAGAGCTCCTGCAGGGAAACTCCCCTTTCTTAAGACCATCAGATCTCATGTGACTTATTCACTATCACAAGAATAGCACAGGAAAGACCTGCCCTCATTATTTAATTACTTCCCACCAGGTTTCTTCCACAACACATGGGAATTTAAGATGAGATTCTGGTGGGGACACAGTCAAAACATATCACACTGCGCCCAGCTTCTAATTGTATATTTTATATACATGCAGTTTATTATTTATAGGTCAATATTGCTTCTGTAAAATGTCTTAAAAATGAAGAAAAGGAAGTTCAATCTGTGGCCATGAGGAAGTAATAGAGCAGATTTACCTTCCTACTTTAAACAACTAAAAATAAAGAAGATACAATTTATTTAAAAAAAATTGTTTCTAAACACTGGACACCAGTCAGTGCAGAACATTTATTACTGGCTGGAGAACATTTTCCTAATAGAGCTCCAGGGCTTCTCCCTGAATGGAGGAGACTGGATTCAGATTTCAGAGAACACAAGACAGACAGAATTCACAAAACAATACCAGAGGGGAGAGAGCTGCAGAGAGAAAAGTCAAGTTGGGATCTTCCAGAGAACAGTTCAGTACATATATGTCAGAACACTACCAAGGTCAGGAATGACTACCAGAAATAATCAGGTAGAATAATACCCAGACATCATACAAGGCCTCTCTCCAAACCCCTACTCATCTTGGGTTCAACTCTTGATATTTAGTAAAGATCTAAAGATAAGTTTTCCAAGCAGTTGGAAAAAGTATGGCATTTTGATCATTATCTAACTCCTGTCATTATCTATCCATGGGTTCTGATATTCAGAAGGAAGGCAATTTTACTTTATTAAGTTCCATAAATCTTAACAATATGAAATGTACTTTACCTTTTATGACAGATAAAGATGCTGTACATTTCACTCCTCAGGGCTACAGTAAACACCACTTATAGAGAAAGAGAAAAGCCCAGTGGCCAAATTAGAAACCTGAATTGCAATTATGGGTTTCCTCATATTAGCTATTGATCTGCTCTCCTACCTAGTTACTAAAAAAGTCAAAACTGACCTGCCGGTCAGGATGAGAATTTTCTGGTCAGGAGAAGAAAATCACTGCCCTGAGTGTTTGGAGTCAGCCCATGAAGATCACTGATGTAACTTGGGCAGTCACCCAAAAACAATGAGGACCTGTCACTTGGAGAAAAATATACCAGGTAGACGGTGAGGCACGGAAAACTGTCTTAAAGAAAGAAAGAAAAAGAGGCCTTCTGGTTCCAAAATAGTGTCATAGAATCAAGCTAGCTTCTCTCCCCAATTACAGAAAACCAAAAATAAATATACAGTGCTGAGATTATCACCTGCAATATCCCACAGCTCAAATATGAGAAGGAGATAGTTCCAAGGGCCACAGAAGAGTGAAAAAACTCCAAATAGGCATTAAGAGAACTGAAATTCCATATCTATGATACCCCTCCCCCATATCTGCCCATCACCAAGCATGTCAAAAATTTTCCCGTCTCTCACTTTTACACTGAAAAAGTGAAGTCGAGGTGGACAACCAACTTCCCCACCATCTTGGGTCCTCTGATAGAAGACCTGTCCCTGCCTCAACCCATAAGAAGCATGAGAGTGTCTGAAAGGAGAAATAGCCTTGAGGACAGAGACAAAGGGAGCCCAGAAACAAAGGGAGGAGGCAGGACTACCATTCCCAACTCTAGATACTCTGCTCTGTAACTCGGTCAAAGGAGATGCCAAATCAGAGTGGATGTTCAGTAACACCATGCTGTAAAAGGTCCATTCCACAGGTCTTCTCGACACAAATCGCTAAGCAGCCTTCCTACACTACCAATATATCCCTTTTGGGACTTTCTTGATTCAGGATGAGTGGCACTCTGATTGTGCTAGAACGAAGGCAAACCTGGGATTAAGGTGCCATCTAGAGCTGAAAAGGAGGCAGCAGCCTAGTGGAAAATAAAAAGCAAGAAAAAAAAAAAATCAACAGGCAAAGTGCAAAGAATCTCTAACCAAACATATCCAATTGAAACCAAGACGAGACACACAAAGAAAACTGGAAAAAATAACTAATCCTTCAATGTAAAGACATAGACCTATATCCACAAGAAACAACACGAAACGGACAATCATGACCTCCCCAGACAGACACAAGAAATCAGTGACTGACCCTAATAAGATGGCAATACGTAAACTCTCTGACCAAGAATTCAAAAGAGTAGTTTCAAAGAAACTCGTCAATCTCCAAGATAACACAGAAAAGTAATTCAGAAACTTATCAGAGAAATTTAGTTTAAAAAACTGAATTAGTCCAGTCACAGTGGCTCACGCATATAACATCAGCTACTCAGAAGCTGAGGTGGGAGGATTGCTTGAGGCCAGGAGTTCAAGACCAGCCTGGGCAACACAGAGAGACCCCATCTTTAAAAAAAAAGAAATCAGCTGGGCACGGAGGCTCATGCCTGTAATCCCAGCACTTTGGGAGGCCAAGGTGGGTGGATATCCTGAGGTCAGGAGTTCAAGACCAGTTTGGCCAACATGGTGAAACCCCGTCTCTACTAAAAATACAAAAAAATTTAGCCGGACATGGTGGCGTGTGCCTGTAGTCCCAGCTACTCGGGGGCCTGAGGCAGGGGAGCTGCTTCAACCTGGGAGGTGGAGGTTGCAGTGAGCCGAGATTGCACCACTGCACTCTAGCTTGGGCAACAGAGCGAGACTCCATCTCAAAAAAAAAAAAAAAATCAAAAAATAAATTAGTTGGCACAGGCCTATAGTCCCAGCTACTCAGGAAGCTAAGGCAGAGGATCTCTTAAACTCAGTTCAGGGCTTCAGTGAGCTGTGATTGCAGCACCACTGTACTCCAGCCTGGGTGACAGAGCAAGACCTATCTCTAAAAAATGTTTTAAATGAAATAATAGGAAAAATTCAAACAAATCTTGGCACCAAGAAACACACTTGCTGAACTGAATAATTCATTAGAGATGTTCAACAGCAAGATGGATCAAGTAGAGGAAAGAATCAGTAAGCTCAAAAACAGCCTATTTGAAAATATAAAGTCAGAGGAGAAAAGACAGAAAAAAAGGATGAAATGGAACAAAGATTACTTACAAGGTATATAAAATTACCTCAAAAGACCAAATCTAAAAAGTATTGGTGTTCAAGAGGGAGTTGGGCAAGAACAAGTGATAGAAATCTTCAAATAAATAGTAACAGAAAACTTTCCAAAACTTGAAAAGGCGATAAATATCCAGGAAAAGGAAGGTCAGGGAACACCAAACAGACCCACACAAAACTACCCCAAGGTAAAATTCTCAAAGATCAAGGACAATGAGTGGATCCTAAAAGCACCAAGAGAAAAGTGCCAAGTAACATAAAAAAGAGGTATAATTCATCTGAAAATAGACTTCACAATGGAAACCATACATGCCAGGGAGAGTAAAATGACATTTTCAAAGTGCTGAAAGAAGAACACCTGTTACCTAAGAATATTGTATCCAGTAAAGCTATCCTTCCAATACGAGAGACAGAGTATCTCCCAAATAAAAGCTATGAGAATTTGTAACTACTAGATTACCAGATCTGTCTTATAAGAAAGGCTAAAGAGAGCTCTCCAATCTGGGGAAAAAAAACACTAACATGCAAAAATAAAATATTTGAAGGTATAAAATCCACTGGTAAAACTAAGTGCATGGATGCACCCAGAATACTCTATAATGTAATTGTGGTGTGAAACTCACTCATTACTCTAGTATGAAGCCCAAAAGACAAATCTATTGAAAACAAAATAATAGCCACAGCAACCTAATAATAGATAGGCAATACAAAAGTATACACATTGAGATAGCATAAAGTCAAAATGAGGGAGGGATGAAGTTAAAGTGCAGAGGTCATTTTTCTCCTTTTGATTGTTGTTTGTATTCTGTTTTTTGTGACCTAAGTTGTCATTTATTTAAAATAATTTGTTATGTCTATAAGATATTTTAGAAGCCTCATGGCAACCACAATACAAAAATTTATAATAGGATTCATTAAAACTAAAAAGCAATGAATTAAACATATTGCCAGAGGAAACAACTTACCCACAAATGAAGACAGAAAGGAAGAAACAAAGAAAGGAGTTACAAAGTAACCGGAAAACAAGCAACAAAAAGTAATTACATATCAGAAAAAAAAAAAAAGCACTGAATATAAATGGACTCAATTATCCAATTAAAAGGCATATAGTTGAATGGAGAAAGAAACAAGACTCAACTATATGCTACATTAAAAAAAACCACTCTACCCATAAAGACACAGCAGAGTAAAAGTGAAGGGATGGGAAAAGATATGCCATGCAACTGGAAACCAAAAACGAGCAGGAATACTATCAACATATCAACATATCAACATATCAACATATCAGATTAGATAGAATACGGCCGGGTGCGGTTGCTCACGCCGGTAATCCCAGCACTTTGGGAGGCAGAGGCAGCCAGATTACCTGAGGTCAGGAGTACGAGACCAGCCTGGCTAACATGGAGAAACCTCGTTTCTACCAAAAATACAAAAATTAGCTGGGTATGGTGGCACATGTCTGTAATCTCAGCTACTTGAGAGGCTGAGGCAGAAGAATAGCTTGAGGCCGGGAGACAGAGGTTGCAGTGAGCTAAGATTGTGCTATTGCACTCCAGCCTGGCTGACAGAGCAAGATTCTGTCAAAAAAAAAAAGAATACAAATAAAAGACTGTAAAAAGAGACAAAGAAGGTCTCTATAGAATGATTAAAGGGTCAGTTCAGCAAAAAGATATAACAATTTTACATATCTGTGCACTTCATACCAGAGCTCCCAAGTATACAAAGCAAACATAAATAGATCTAAAGAGAGAGATAGAGTGCAATACTATAATAGTAGGGAACTTCAACATCCCACTTTCAGTAACGGACAGATTATCTAGACAGAAAGTCAACAGAGAAACACTGGAGTTAATTTGATAGTAATAAATGCCTATACTAAAAAGTTCAAAAGGCTTCATATAGACAATCTAATGATACACTTCAAGGAACTCTAAAAACAAGAACAAAAAAAAAAAAAACAAAATTAGTAGAAAGAAAAAAGTAAAAACATCAGAGCAGAAATAAATGAAACTGAGACTAAAACAAAGACAGAAGATCAATGAAACAAAAAGTTGACTTTTTAAAAGAATAAACAAAATCAACAAATCTTTAGCCAGATGATATGGTGTGGCTGTGTTCCCATCCAAATCTTATCTCAAGTTGTGATCCTTAGTATTGGAAGAGGGACCTGGTGAGAGATGATTGGATCATGGGGGCAGATTTCCCTCTGGTTGTTCTCATGATAGTGAGTGAGTTCTCACAATATCTTGTTGTTTGAAAGTGTGTACAGCACTTCCCCCTTTGCTCGTTTTCCTCTCCTGCTCTACCATGGTAAGACATTCTTGCTTCCCATTTGCCTTCTGCTGTATGTAATAGTAAGTTCCCTGATGCCTCCCAGCTATGCTTCCTGTATAGCCTGTGGAATTGTGAGTCAATTATACCTCTTTTCTTCATAAATTACCCAGTCTCAGGTAGTTCTTCATAGCAGTGTGGAAATAGACTAATACAGATAATTGGTACCAGAGAAGTGAGGCATTGCTATAAAGATACCTGAAAATGTGGAAATGACTTTGCAACTGGGTAACAGGCAGAGGTTGGAACAGTTTGGAGGGCTCAGAAGGAGACAGGAAGATGTGGAAAAGTTTGGAACTTTCTGGAGACTTGTTGAATGATTTTGACCAAAATGCTGACAGTGATATGGACAATGAAGTCCAGGCTGAGGTGATCTCAGATGGAAATGAGGAACTTACTGGGAAATGAAGCAAAGGTCACTCTTGCTATGCTTTAGCAAAGAAACTGGTGGCATTGTGACCTTGCTCTAGAGATATGTGAAACTTTGACCTTGAGAGAGATAATTAGGGTATCTGGCTGAAGAAATTTCTAAGCAGCAAAGCATTCAAGTCATGGTCTGGCTGCTTCTAAAAGCCCATGTTCATTTGCATAAACAAAGAGAACTTATATTTCAAAGGGAAATAGAGTATAAACTTTTGAAAAATTTGCAGCCTGACTATGTGGTAGAAAAGAAAAACCCATTTTCTGGGGAGAAATTCAAGCAGCTACCTGCAGAAGCTTGTATAAGTAAAGAGGAGCCAAATGTTAATAACCAAGACAATGGGGAAAATATCTCTAAGGCATGTCAGAGACCTTCATGGCAGCCCCTACAATCACAGGCCCAGAGGGCTAGGAGGGGAAAATGGTTTTGTGGGCTAGGCCCAGGACCCCACTGCTCTGTTCAGCCTTGGGACATGGCACCCCCAGCTGCTCCAGCTCCAGTCATGGCTAAAAGAGGCCCAGCTAAGGTCATTGCCTCAGAGGGTGCAAGTACCAAGACTTGGTGGTTTCCATGTGGAGTTAGGCCTGCAGGTGTGCAGAAGGCAAGAGTTGAGATTTGGAAGCCTCCATCTAGTTTTCAGAGGACATATGAAAATGCCTTCATGTCTGCTGCAGGGGTGGAGCACTCATGGAGAACATCTACCAGGACAGTGCAGAGGAGAAATGTGGGGTTGAAGCCCTCAAACAAAGTCCCTACTGAGGCATTGCCTAGTGGAGCTGTCCTCCAGACCCCAGAATGGTAGAACCACCAACAGCCTGCACCATCCTCCTGGAAAAGCTTCAGGCACTCAACACCAGATCACTAAAGCAGTCATATGGGCTATACCTTGCAGAGCCACAGGGGCAGAGCTGCCCAAGGTCTTGAAAGGCCATCTTTTGCATCAGCATGCCCTGGATATGAGATATGGAATCAAAGGAAATTATTTTGGCACTTTAAGATTTAATGGCTTCCTTGCTGGGTTTCAGATGTGCATGGGGCCTATACTCCCTTTGTTGAGGACAATTTCTCCCATTTGGAATGGGAGTTTTTACCCAATGACTACACTCTCATGGTATCTTGGAAGTAACTGACTTGTTTTAGATTTAAAAGGCTCACAGGCAGAAGGGACTTGTCTTGCTTCAGATGAAACTTTGGACTTGGACTTTTGAATTAAGGCTGGAATGGGTTAAGATTTTGAGGGACTGTTGAAAAGGCATGGTTTTGTTTTGAATTATAAGAAGGACATGAGATTTGGAATAGGCCAGGGGTGGAATGACACAGCTTGGCTTTGTGTCCCCACCCAACCTCGCCTCAAATTGTGATCCTTAGTGTAGGAGAAGAGGCCTGGTGGGAGGTGATTGGATCATGTGTGCAGATTTCCCCTTGCTGTTCTCGTGACAGTGACTGAGTTCTCATGAGATTTGAATGTTTGAAAGTGTGTAGCACTTCCTCCCTTGCTTTCTCTCACTCCTGCTCCACCATGGTAAGATGTGCTTGCTTTCCCTTCACTTTCTGCCACAATTGTAAGTTTCCTGAGGCCTCCCAGCCACACTTCCTATACATCCTGTGGAACTGTGAGTCAATTGCACCTCTTTTCTTCATAAATTACCCAGTCTCAAGTAATTCTTTACAGCAGTGTGAAAACAGACTAATACACCAGACTAAAAAATAAAAATAAAATCAAAAAAATAAAATCAGAAACAAAAAAAAAGGATATAACAACTGAGGCCACAGAAATACGAAGAATCATTAAAATTCTCTATATTATTATAAACAACAATATGCCAACAAATTGGAAAACCTAGAAGAAAAGGATAAATTCCAAGGCACATAAAACCTACCAAGACCAAGCTATGGAGAAATAGAAAACCTCAACAAACTTATGATGAAGAATGAGATCAAAGCCATAATAAAGACTCTCTCATTAAAGAAAAGCCCAGGACCTGATGAATTCACTGATGAATTCTATCAAACATCCAAATAACTAATTCCAATTCTACTCAAAGACTTCAAAACAATTAAAGATCAGGGACTATTTTCAAACTCATTCTATAGGACCAGCCATACTCTCATACCAAATT
Organism: Piliocolobus tephrosceles; assembly: GCF_002776525.5. Lineage (NCBI taxonomy): Eukaryota > Metazoa > Chordata > Mammalia > Primates > Cercopithecidae > Piliocolobus > Piliocolobus tephrosceles. The sequence continues at coordinate 34,993,705 of NC_045437.1, forward strand.
CAGACCGGGGCATAATAAGAAAAAAAAAAAACACTATAGGCCAATATAACAGATCAAGATAGATGCAAAATCCTCAATAAAATACTAGCAAATCAAATTCAACAACACATTAAAAAGATCATTCACCATGATCAAGTGAGATTCATCCCAGGGATGCAAGGTAGTTCAACATATGCAAATCAACAAACATGATACATCACATTAACAGAACCAAGAACAAAAACCATATGATCATTTCAATAGATGCATAAAAGCATTCAGCAAAATCCAACACCTTTTTATGATTTAAAAAAAAAAAAAAAGCCCTCAACAAACTAGGTATAGAAGGAATGTACCTCAAAAACATAAAGGCTATATATGAGACACCACAACTAACATCATATCAAATAGCGAAAAATTGAAAATAGCTAAGATCTGAAATAAGACAAAGATGCCCACTTCCATTACTTTTATTTAACATCATAGTGGAAGTTCTGGACAGAGAAGTTAGGCAAGAGAAATAAATAAAGACATCCAAATTGGAAAGGAAGTAGTCAAATTAGCCTTGTTCACAGAAAACATGATTTTATACTTAAAAAACCTAGAGACCCCGGCAAAAACCTATTAGAATTCATAAGCAAATTCAGTAAAGTTGCAGGATAAAAAAATCAACATACAAAAATCAGTAGCATTTCCATGTGTCAACAGCAAACAACCTGAAAAAGAGAGCAATAAAGAAATTCCATTTATAATAGCTACAAAAAAATATAAAATACCTAGAAATCAATTTAACAAAAGATGTAAAAGATGTATATGGAAAGCTGTAAAACTCCACCGAAAGAAATTGAAGAGGACACAAGAAATTGAAAGCTATTCCTTGTTCATGGACTAAATGAATAAATGTTGTTAAAATGCCAAAACTATCCAAAGCAAACTTACAAATTCAATGGAATTATTATCAAAATATCAATGACATTATTCACAGAAATAGAAAAAAATTATAAAATGTATATGGAACCGTAAAAGATCCTAAGTAACCAAAGCAATCCTCAGCAAAAAGATTAAAGCCAGAGGCAACAAACTACATGACTTCAAAATATACTGCAAACATAGAGTAACCAAATCAGCATGATCCTGGCATGAAAACAAACACATAGACCAATGGAACAGAAGAGCCCAGATAAAAACCCACACATGTATAGCGACCTTATCTTCAACAAAGGTACCAAGAACATACAATGAGGAAAGGACAGTCTTTACAATAAATGATGCTGGAGAAACTGTAAAACTGGATAGATACAAACAATAAAACCAAACCACTATCTCTCACCATACAAAAAGATAAGGTCAAAGTGGATTTAAAACTTAATTCTAAGATTTAAAACTATGAAACTACTAGAAGAAGACATTGAGGAACTATTCCAAGATATTGGTCTCAGCAAAGACTTTTTTAGATAGACGTCAAAAGTACAGGCAACCAAAGCAAAAATAGACAAATGGGATTACATAGAGCCAAAAAGCTTCTGCACAGCAAAAGAAACAGTCAACAAAATGAAAAGACAAACCAAAGAATGGAGAAAATATTTGCAAACTATTCATTTCACAATGGATTAATAACCAGAATATATAAGCAGCTCAAACAACTTAATAGCAAATAATTTAGTTAAACATAGGGAAAAGATCTGAATAGACATTTCTCAAAATAACCAACAGGTATATAAGAAAATGTTCAGCATTATTTATCATCAGAAAAATGCAAATCAAAATCACAATGTGATATCACCTCATCACAGTTAAATGCCTTTTATCTGAAAGACAGGGAATAATGAATGCTGACAAGAAAGTCAAGAAAGGGGAACCCTCATACACTGTAAATTAGTACAGCTGCTATGGAAAACTCCACTAAGAATCTTCAAAAAACTAAAGACAGAACTACCATATGATGTAGCAATTCCACTACTGGATATACAATCCAAAAGAAAAAAGTCAGTATATCGAAGAGATAGCTGCATTCCCAGGTTTATTGCAGCACTGTTTACGATAACCAAAATAAGGCAATCAACCTAAGTGCACATCAGTGGACTAATGAATAAAGAAAACATGATTTAAATCCACAATGAAATATTATTCAGCTATAGAAAATAATGAAATCCTGTAATTTACAGCAACATGGATGGAATTAGAGGCCATTATATTAAGTGAAATAAGCCAAGCATAGAAAGAGAAATATCCCATATTCTCATCCATATGTAGCAGCTCACAAAAGTGGATCTTATGAAAGTAAAGAGTAGACTGGTGATTACTAGAGACCAGAAACGGTAATGTAGAGGGAAGATGGATAGAGGTTGATTAATGAGTACACATCTATAGCTTTACAGAAGAAATAAGATCTGGTGTTTGAAAGATAAGTAGGGTGACTACAGTTTACAATAATTTATTGTATATTTCAAAGTAGCTAAAAGAGAATAATTTGAATGTTTCTAGAATAAAGAAAGAACAAATATTCAAGGTCATGCATATCCCAATTACACTGATTTCATCCTTACAAATTATATAAATAAGTTATTACATGTACACTGAAAATATGTACATCTATTATGCAGCAATAAAAAAGTATAAATTTTTTTAAAAGGAAAAAGAGTCAGAACCTCAAATAATTATGTTCTCCTTTAGGCTGTTATCCTATACTTCATATTTCAGTTATGAATTGGAAAAATATTACATGTGAGCACAAGAAACCTACACTTCTTCAGTATCCCTGAAGTCATTTAGTTATTAAAGTTTTAAATAAGGAAGTGATGGAAACATGTAGTTAACAAATGTTGAAATATTTCAATACACTGATTTGGCTATCAGACTATCAAAAACAACCCAATCAGGTGTTTTTCCTATTTTCAGAGCTCTACCCAAATACTACTGCAAAATAGAAGAAAGAATATTTCATCTCAACCTCAGAACTGTCCAAAGATTGAGGAATACTGAAAGAAACTCCAAAACAACTGAACCCCAACACTTGAACCCAAAGATAAAACTGAACAGATCCGTGGATCCACAGAATCATTTGTAGATTTTGGTGTGCATGGTCTGTTAAAGTAGTGGGTCTATAGCTTTCAGCAGTTTCTCAAAGGCTATTGGAACCACCAAAATAAAATGACCATATATTACTGCTGAGAAATCAGATTGATTATAAGGCAGATACAAAGGGAAATGTGTAAAAAGGATATTCAGTGAACATTCCGAAACTCAATCTAGAGGGTGATCAAGACTGCATTAAAACTATCTGAACATTAACAAGGCCTGAAGTTTACCTTCAGAATTTTATAATGACTCAGACTTTTTCTCCCAAGATGGTTAATTTTTGATGTTGTTCAAAGTTTCCTCAGATTGAGAAACCCAGAACCTGTAGACCCAGATTCACCCAACTCTGTTATTAATTTCTCATTTGACATTAAATAAATTATTTAAGTTCTCTGGTCCTCCTTCTCCTTGTCTGTCAACAGAATTTGATGAGTTTCATTTTAGTTACAATTCTTTGGAGGCAATGAAGCAATTAAGAACTTTTGACATCATTATGTACAACTTATGCATAGCTACAAATTTTTCAAGCATATGAGGTCATGTTAATCATATATTCCCATCTCGGTTCATAATTAAGAGGCTCCCTGGGAAATCTTTCATAAATTTCAAGTCTCTCAAGAACAAAAAGTAACCTGTGGGATAGGAAGAACTTCTATACTTACATAATAAAAGCTTGAAATATGGCAAAATATTTCTGTTCAAAAAAAATTTAAGCCATACTATTGTGTAGTGTTCCTCAAAATTATTAATAATAATGTGTGGAAAGTTGTCTAAAATAGGATGACACTCAGGTAAATAGTAAAACACAGAAGTATGGCATTGTGAAGTCTTAGTCTACAGACCCCAATAAGAATTCCAATACTTAACATGAAGACACACCCACACACACATTTATTCATCCCGAAATAAGACTACATTCAAAAAAGTTTTTACTATGCAGCTCTATAAAAAAGATATTATCACTTTTTTTCTTAGAGTAAAAGAATATAAAAATTAGTTTTTAAAAAAGATACCTGGGATTAAAAAGTTTCCACTCTGAGGAAGCATAGTCACATTATGACCATGCTCTTGAAGAATCTGAGACACCCGGTTCAACAGTAGGTAATGGCTTCCACCTAGAAACAATGCACAATGTCATTTTGTACAGATGAAAATAGAGTTTCTGATGACAATATGGGAGTTGGCAGGAGGGAATGGAAATTCAGCAGAAAAAGTTTAGGGAAGAGGAAAGGTGAACAGTGAGCAGATGGACACAAGCGCTTCCTGTTCCTCAATCTCACTTTGGGTAATGCCCGGCACATGCACCCAAAGCCTTCCTGTCCTACGTGCAGGACCTGTGGCAATCCTCCATCAAAGATTTCCATTTGTGGCTCAAAGTCTCTGTGTCAGTGTAATGAGCTTCTCTGTGATTACGCCTGTAAAAGTTGCTCATCTTAAGGTACATACTGCACGTTAATTGGGGCCTTAGAGAGGCACTGTCTCCAAAATATAACTGCAATGATAGAAAATACAGCACAGTAGTGTCAACATTAGTATGAAGAGTTCCTAATGAGCAATCAATCAGAGCTATCTGTCATTCTATTCTGGAAAAGTACGCTACTGTAGCAGACAGAAATATAGAAGCTACAAGGTGAGTCTAAGAAACTGCCATTGGACAGAAGCTACTACTTAGAGCCCAAATCTTTGTGATTCAAATGTATTTGGCAGGAAAGTACTCAATTTGGCCAGTATTCAACTTATAATTAAGATATCTGAGGACAACTGTGGAGCCCTTGGGGTGGGCCTACAAGATCCTGGTTGCACCAAAAACTAAGGAATCACTGATTCTAGGAAAACCCTACCATACTAAGGAAAGAGAAGCTTGGTCCTCAAAAGAGGTAAAAATTTTATCACGTTAATATCCTTTCTTAGAAGATCCTTCACTGGAATCTAAGGGTCTCAGCAGCAAAAAAAAAAAAAAAGAAGAAGAAGAAGAAGATCAGAAGAGAAATTAATGGAAACATGCCAAGAGCTTGAGGATGGAGGTGGAAGCGGAGTAGAGAAGTAGTGTGCAGCTCTCTGAATGACTCGGTTTACTTATACCCAGACGTGAATAGTCTAAAGCAACAAGGGATGTATAAAGTACAAATCTGCAACAGGTCTTGCTCAAATTTTAATCCATGTAAGAACAGGGAATCGGGAAGAAGGGGTCCTCACAGAAACAGCCATTCATAGTGAGTCTTAAGAGGTCAAATGGCTTTCTGGGACAAAGACCAGGATTCCAGCACCTGGATTCAGAAACGACACCAGCTTCCTTTTGGAGTCTGAGGAAGGAGGACGGTGTACTTTCAAGAAGTCAAGAAGCTCTGTTGCTTCACTGCTACTAACGCTCAGACAGGGGGGAAAAGGGTTCAAATGAACTAACACAGTTTCTTAGTGATTTTCGAAAATCCTTAGTGAAAAGGGCTTCAGAGCGGAAGTTGTAGTGAGCGTGGTCTTGGGGTAAGAAACCCTAAACAATTTTTCATGGGACATTAGGGAGGCCACGTGGGCTCTTAAGAAAGGCATCTCACTTCCTGTCCCTCAGTTGCCCTCTCAGAAAACCAAAGTGGGCACTAAATTAGATGATCCGTGGTTCCTTCCAGCTCTACAAGCCCTGATTCTCCGTGATCTAAAAGGACTCCATTAGAGCCCACTACGGATTGAAATAAAGTCTTGGGGAGGCTCGATCCTGGGATCGAGCTCATATATAATTCTCTTTCATCTTCTACTTCTTTGAAATAAAAGTAAAATAAAACTGAGGCCCAAAATGCTGAATTAACAGTTCCATGAATCCCTCAGAAACGGTCAGCGGCACAGGTAAAAGGCATGAGGCTCCAAAACATCCGAACGACCTGGGTCCTCGCCTCAGCCCTGGGCAGTTCTCCAGGTTTCCCGTGGAGGAAAACACTCCACTGGCCTTGCAGCCATGAAATACCTGCCTGCGCCACCCTGGCTCCGGAGGCAGCTTCACAACATTTGCAGTGCTGCTCTCAGGAGAGCCTTTCCCTGGTCTCCAAGGGCTGAAAACGCTCACCACCGTTTCTACTGGAAGCTACTGCGCACCCCCGCCCCATGGAGCTTAGGGTGAGCCTCTGAAAGTCCCACTGCGCTCTGGAGAAGGCAGCCCGGGAACTCAAACTCTGGTCCTGGTCTCAAATTTCTGGCCCCAACCCTGCGGGATGGGGAGCGCGTCCTGAACAAGGAGAGGAAAGGAGAGTCTCTTTTCTCCAAAACTATCTTCCCCACCTCAGCAATAGAGGCCCCTCTCTGCCCCACAGCTGGATGGGCTTCTCCCTCCTCCAGCCGGGTCCGCAAGCCCAGCCTGGAAAATCGCCTGGATGACTCTGATCAAGCGTCGCTCGCTGGAGCCCTTGCAGTGTGGGTATCCGGGACGCGCCTGTCTGGGAATTCTCCGGCCAAGCACTCACCCATTGTAGATATTGTCAGGATTTTGGCAGCCTGTGAGAACAGGACCCCAGAGAGAAGGAAGCCCACTAGAAGCAGCACCCGCTGCCCAGCCATGCTCACTTCTACGGAAGCCGCGGATCTCAGCCTGGGCTGCCCGCCCTGCGCCTGGCTAAGGGACTCTGTGCACCTCAGTGCGCCAAAGGCACCGGCTGTGGGCCTAGGAAGACGTAGGAGACAGGATTCTGCCAATTCTCTTGCCCTTCTGTTCGTTCTCTTTCCCTCTGCCCCTCCTCCCTGGGTGCATGCTCCATGCGTTAATCTGCCTTCACCCTATCAAACTACCTGAAGTCAGTAGGAGGGGGTTGGTAACCTGATCTGTAATCTTTCTCTGCCTGTGTAATCACAGCTCTCCTATCTGGAAAATCTTTACTAAGAGCCAGGAATGACAGGAGCCTCAGTAAACCAGGTTAATGAAGGCTCCATCCCCAAGGAAACCGCCTGTCTTTTGTGGAGCTGTCTGAACTTATGGTACTCTACTTCCCTTCCAGCTGCCTCTATTACCTCATAGTGCCATCTCCATGCCCCCATTTTCCCCAGAAACCTGCTGAAAATCTCTAGCTGGTGTCCCAAGCTCAAGATGTCCCTGAGAGCGAATCCTTAAGGGAAACTGATCTACCCTCTCTGAGGGCCTCTTTAGAAGGTAACATTCATGAAGAGGAGCTACTAGTGTTCCAATTCTGGAAGTCACTCTGGGTCTGTACCTGGAGACTGAAATTCAAACACAGAGACTATGATTCTGAATGTGTGTCATAAAATAGACCTGGTGATATTTTGATAATCTCCCCAAAGCACAAACTGAGAATAGCTTGTAATTCTGCCCCCTTGAAAGGTCAACCCTGGGAAGGACAGGGATCACTATACCAGATATGGTCACCTTTGTACTCTCTATGCTCAAACCAAGACTTACTTAAGGAAAGGCTTTCAGAGCAATTCTAGATAGGCAGAGAAATCCTTCCATGGATTATATCTACCGGATGCAATGGGCCCTTGAATTCTGCTTGTCCTATTCCTGCCTTCAGTCTACAAGTATTATATTTTTAATCTGAATTTAAAGCATTACATTTTATTTAAAGCATTACATTTGTGCATCCCTCACCTAGACATGTCCATTGTGGAGAGGGAGGAAATGAGAAAGAGAGAGAGTCAAGAAAGACACATGCACAAACATACACACCCACACACACTTACACACACACATGGGCTGGGGGAAGGGAAAGGGAGAAGGGGAAAGAGAAGTGTGGAGGCGGGAAGGTTTACCGGTTATCACAAGACTCTAGTCCATCTATTCTTATACCTTTTATAATGCATTAGCAAAATAAAGGACTTGCTATCAAGCTCCAAGCTCTTCATTTATTCAGCAATTATTTTGACAGCTAATTATTACACCAGTTATTGTTTGCTTGTCAGACAGATGCGAAACACAATAAGAAATGAAATACATAATATATTCTTGGGAAATGCTACCAAGAGAAAACAAACAAGGAAAGAGATATGAAAGGTCAAGTATTAGGAGTGTTAACATATTAAATAGTATGATTTAAACCAACTCTAAAAAACTATTGGAGTATGAGAGAAAAATGAGCACAATACTTGATGATATTAAGTAGTTACTGTTGCTTTGGAGAAGAATTTTATGTTATTATGAAAGGAAATTAAATTTGGGGACCCCAAACTCATTCGACCAAAGGGAAAAGTCAAGCTTGGAACTGGGTCGCACAAACCTACCTCTCCCTTTTGGTTCCTAAATGAGATGGCTATAAGATGGAAAGCTACACACCGCCCCCATATGTTGCCCACAAGGAAATTCCTAATGAGCTCTTAAAATTTCATGGTGGCAATGCAAACTGATAGCTTATTTTTACAGGTGCAGTCACCCCTAGTCCACCAGACACAGATGCATATCTGCCTCATTTTGTCTATGTTATCTTATGTAAAAATGTAGATTCTCTGCATTTTTTTCTCTTCTCCATTTGTTTTATGTCATCTTATATAAAAAATGCAGATTGGCTGGCACAGTGGCTCATGCCTGTAATCCCAGCACTTTGGGAGGCCGAGGTGGGTGGATCACGAGATCAGGAGATTGAGAACATCCTGGCCAACATGGTGAAACCCTGTCTCTACTAAAAATACAAAAATTAGCTGGGCATGGTGGCACGTGCCTATAACCCCAGATACTCCCGAGGCTGAGGCAGGAGAATCGCTGGAACCCAGGAGGCAGAGGCTGCAGTGAGCCAAGATCACGCCACTGCACTCAAGCCTGGTGATAGAGCGAGACTCCGATTCACTGAGCCAGACAAAGGTATGAATGACTATTTTTCCCTACCCACCCCTTACATGAAAGTTGTGTACTTCTCAATATGCCACCCTCTCCCCTTTAAATTTAGAACCCTCAAAATCATCTTTGGAGAAAGGCAAAGACCTATCTCCTGGTACGCGTCCTTAACTTTGGCAAATAAATCTCCTAAAATGATTGAGGCTTGTCTCATCATTCTTCTCTATTGACATCTAGTAACCATGGAGGGATCCTGAGTGAAAGTGACCCAGCCTGCAGTCTCTCATCTCTCGGTGTTTGGTACCAGCTTGGGCACCTCATAGCCTAAACCAATAGGACAATTTTCTGAAGTCCAGGAGCTCTTTCCTCCAGGGATCCCTGATCTTCCAAAGTTTTCCAGGGATCTAGGGGTCTGAGGTTTATTATTTGCTGTTAAAAAAAACAACAACAACTCCTTTTTTTGTGGGAGTTTCCACTCATTTCCATCAAGGAAGGTGAGCCTGTCTGCTTTTGTATCAGCAGAAAGCAGACTTCAGCTTGGATCTCCATCACTAGGTAAAGAACGGGTTTGGGATTCTGTCTTGCAAATTCTTTTAAAGGACTAAAATTGGCATCAACAATCAGCTGGTGTTAATTTCCCGCTAACAGAGCACTCAGAAATCATATAATTTGTGTCATTATTGTTAGTTTGGTTAACGATTGTGTTGTTTGTTGCCAGTTTTGTTTGGTGTGTGTGTGTGTGTGTGTGTGTGTGTGTTTTGGTTCTTTCCCCTATCCTATCAGATTTGACCAACTCCAAACCCTCTAGCTCATGAGGGTGGAATTTTCCACTCTGAAAAAGAAATAAGAGCACCTTGCTCCTCTCAGCCTTTTGGGGCATTCTCGGGTGACTGAGAATCATGTGAGGGTGATGGAGAGAAACCCCCCCTAAGATGTTCAGTGCCTCTGAATAGGTTTCGCCCTCAGGAGAACATACTTAGGGTCTAATCTCAACTGACAGGTGAATATAAGGAGCTGATCCCTCCCACACCTTGGGCCCCTGACACATATGCGAGGTAGCCGTGACATGGGTGGACTGAATCAGTTCAGGGTATGATGGCCCTGAAAAGCTAGGTCTGCAAGCAGCACATTTGGGGTCCAACATACATCCCAGCTTGGTGAAATCCAAAAAGGAACTCTAAATTATGGAGAATGAGGTCTCTAAGACCCTAGAAGAACATAAAGTTCTCCCTTCAGAAACTCTGGGTGGGTATCGTGGCAAATAGTCATGCAAATATTTAACCAAGTGGGCCACAATAACTAAAGCAGATTCTAAGTTACAATGACCTAAATGGGGATCTTTTGATATGCCCAAATTAGTGTACCTGTGAACCAGGGTGGAAAACGCAGGCACAAAAACTAAGCAACCAGAATGGGGAGCTACTTTCAATGGTATCTGGAGAGTCACAAAAGGGAGGAAGACTGCTTCATCTCCCTACAGGAGGCCAACGAAAAACTTAGAAATGCTCATCAAGAACTCTCTAATCTTTTCTCTCTCTTAAAGAGCTATTGGCACCTCCTCTACCTCCACCTCCACCTTCACTCTACCCTGACCTCTCTGAACTTCCCTGATCAGATCTGTTCCCCCCTTGTCCTCCATGTCTACCACTCAACAGTAGTCTGACTTCAAAGACCCACTCCCTGACGATTCCTTGACAGCCGCAATGGCAGCATCTCATCTGGATGATGTGAAAAAAGAGAGAGCCGGCAGGGCAGGGACATCTCTCATGATTGCCCCATTTCAGGAACAACCTGTAACAGGTAGGGGATCCCTGCCAATTGTTTACCAACCCTGGTCAAAGGTTGAATTACGAAGCATAGTTAAAGAATTTCCTGACCTCCATGAAGATCCAATTGGGTTTGCCCAAAAATATGAGATCATTATCAGAAGCTATGACCCAAGTCATTCAGACCTTTATCAGCTAGTTCACATGTTGGTCTCAGAAGCTAAAGCTAAGGAATGGCTGGAAAAAGCACAAGGGTCAGACCCTATAGCAGATTTAACCCCTGAAGGCCCAATAGAGCCACAAACAACCAACCCCCCAAAATCCAAAAGACAGGCATAAAGAGGCATGGGAATGAGTGACTGCTCTGTTAAATATTTTTCCTTTAACGTTCCAAAGGTTGTGAATTGGAATAAAATTCGACAATGCTGCCAGAACCCAAATGAATCAGTTTTAAATTATTTAACACATTTCAATAAAACGTTAAGACAGTATTGCAGAATGCCATCTGATTGCTTTGAAAACAATAAAAAATGATACATTATAAAATGCAAATTTCTTAAACAGACTGGATGATGATTTAGCCACCCTTATAAAATGCCACATGACAAATTGGGCCATGATTGGACTAACGAACTAGTTAACTTAGCTGATCAAATATCCTGCACTATGATGACAAAAAGGAGAAACAGAAGATTGCCCGGGTTATGCATTTACAACTAAAGAAATTAACCTCTCAAATCTCTCAGCCCCAGAAAGATTTTAAGCTCCTTCCGTCTGAAGACTCTTGCCTCCCAGTCTGTTACTACTGTAAAAGACCAGGACACCTTAAGAGACTGCCTTAGGCTGAAACAAAAGAAAAGGCAGGAGAATGCAACTCAGGAAGACTAGGGATGCTCTGAGAAAGTGCAGGGGTTTCACTTCTCCAAATATTCTACCCTGACAAACAAATTGGGAGAGATTCATATAATAATAAACCATGAGCTTACAACTGCCTTAACTGACACAGGCATGACTATATCTCTGATAAATCCCACCTTATTTAGAAACCTCATTCTTCAGCATAATAAAGTAATTAACATGTTGGGTGTGTCTAATAAAACAATCTCATGTTTTAAGTGAAAACTTATGCCTTATCATTTCATCAGAATCAGCCCCCTTGACGCAGGCTCTAAGTGTGACACGCTTAGTAGGTCCCATGTGTTTCTAATATGCCCTGGGGCCCCTGTCAATCTTTTGGTCTATGATCTCCTCAACATCCATAATGCCCATATCTCTTTTTCATCAAAAGTTGAACTTTTTTAAGAATTAAAGTCAGGGGACCAAAAATACCAAATTAAAAAAGGTCCAGACAATGTACCACAATTTAGTACCAGTAATGTTAAAACATCATCTTGTGACCAGGATAGTGAAGTGGACACAGAGAAGGAAATATTAGGGGAGAAGAAAGAACATTGGAATAAAGAGCAGAAAGCAGCACAACTCCTTTTAGCTTCCCCAGTCTTCCTGTTAACAACAGAAGCAGAGCACTTGCTAAAGGATGTCCCATCCCACTTATGGTCTCAGTCAAATACAGACATAGGGAATATATTCTCAACTACTCAAATAAAGGTAGAGAAAAACCCAAAGAAACCCCTACTCAATCTTAATATCCTGGATGACAGGGAGCTATAGAAGAAATTGTCCCTATCACACAAGATTATCTGAAAAAGGGGCTCATTATTTCCTGCACAATCCCCTGCAATGGCCCTATATTCCCTGTAAAGAAACCAAGCAAGAGAAGATGGAGACGTGTGCAGGACTTGAGGGCAATAAACAATGTCATAATACCCAGACACCCAGTAGTCCCCAACCCACATACCCTTCTATCAACTATACTCACTACAGCCAGTATTTCTCAGCTGTGGGTCTCTGTAGGGACTTCTTTAGTATTCCTGTAGGTCTGGACTGCCAATATTTGGATATTTGCCTTTACTTGGAAAGAATAACAATACACGTGGACAGTAATACCCCAAGAGTATACAGAAAGTCTCACTTACTTTTCCCAAATATTAAAAGCTGATTTAGAGGATTTGATTTTTTTTTTTTTTTTTTTTTTTTTTTTTTTTTTTTTTTTTTTTTT
>NC_045437.1:35328419-35413964 GCF_002776525.5 Piliocolobus tephrosceles
TTATACTTTAAGTTCTAGGGTACATGTGCATAACGTGCAGGTTTGTTACATATGTATATATGTGCCATGTTGGTGTGCTGCACCCATCAACTCATCAGCACCCATCAATTCATCATTTATATCAGGTATAACTCCCCAATGCAATCCCTCCCCCCTCCCCCCTCCCCATGATAGGCCCCATTGTGTGATGTTCCCCTTCCCGAGTCCAAGTGAGCTCATTGTTCAGTTCCCACCTATGAGTGAGAACATGCGGTGTTTGGTTTTCTCTTCTTGTGATAGTTTGCTAAGAATGATGGTTTCCAGCTGCATCCATGTCCCTACAAAGGACGCAAACTCATCCTTTTTTATGGCTGCATACTATTCCATGGTGTATATGTGCCACATTTTCTTAATCCAGTCTGTCACAGATGGACATTTGGGTTGATTCCAAGTCTTTGCTATTGTGAATAGTGCCGCAATAAACATACGTGTGCATGTGTCTTTGTAGTAGCATAATTTATAATCCTTTGGGTATATACCCAGTAGTGGGATGGCTGGGTCATATGGTACATCTAGTTCTAGATCCTTGAGGAATTGCCATACTGTTTTCCATATTGGTTGAACTAGTTTACAATCCCACCAACAGTGTAAAAGTGTTCCTATTTCTCCACATCCTCTCCAACACCTGTTGTTTCCTGATTTTTTAATGATTGCCAGTCTAACTGGTGTGAGATGGTATCTCATTGCGGTTTTGATTTGCATTTCTCTGATGGCGAGTGATGATGAGCATTTTTTCATGTGTCTGTTGGCTGTATGAATGTCTTCTTTTGAGAAATGTCTGTTCATATCCTGTCCCCACTTTTTGATGGGGTTGTTTGTTTTTTTCTTGTATATTTGTTTGAGTTCTTTGTAGATTCTGGAAATTAGCCCTTTGTCAGATGAGTAGATTGCAAAAAAGCAGACACGATCTTAATGGCAGTGATAAAAATTATGTTCAGTTATTTTTGTCTTCAATCCTGCCAAAGAGATGCTTGGGAAAAGCAAAGATTTTTAACATCTGGCTTGCCTGAACAGAATTCATACTTGAATGAAGAATGCTATGTTAAGAAGACTTCTCTTCCAATTCTTTTAGTTTCTGGATATCTTCATTAGTGGTAAATCTGGGGAAGATTACTCTGAGTGGCAAGATTGCAGCATTTTTCCAAGGGATTTTTAGGGACCCTCTCAACTAAACAAATAGCTGTAAAGAAGAATCACACTTTAAAGTATCCTTCTAATGTAATCCATAAATATATACACCTGCTGTGTACCCATGAAAATTTAAAAAAAAAATTAAGTATCCTTCCAGAAGTTTTGTGGAAATGTGGGGTTTTATTTTCTAATATCAGAGATATTACTTGTTGATTCAGGCCAGTCATCTAGCCAGTTATAGCAACTTCAAAGCTATTTTAGGAAGACATTTTTGCTTCTTGTTATCTTCCCACCAAAGATAAGTTCTGGAGAAGTTCATAAGCTATTAACTATGACAATAACTTAAGACCTCAATTTACATTTTTCTACAAACTCATTCCTGGGTCACCAGAATAGACATAAATATGAATGTGTAGGCTCCACGAGGACCATGCCAGACAGGATACAAAAACACTGGAGTGTATCAGGAGAAGCGATTTGCCCTCCTCCTACCTGCCAAAGGTGGTGATTTAGAAGTGATTTAGGAGTAAGACTGGGGAGATTTCTTGAAGACATCTTGGGATGTTAGAGTCATTCTATTCCCACCCTCACTCCTTGAGAAAGGGGAGCATTTGCCATGGTTCCTCAGAGAAAGGATCACTAGAGACAATCCCACAAAGCTCAAGGGTACATCTGAACATAGGGACTGGCCCCAGTTTCTTGTTTGGAGTGTGCCAAGTGGCAGAACCCATTGGCACATGCCAAGTCTCAAGCAAAGGCCACCAGAGAGCTTTGGACATAGGCAGAGGGCCTCAGAAAGTGGGGCAGAACAAGTCAGGAGAGGGCACAAATCACCTCCCAGTTCTTCAAGGACCCGAGGTGCTTGTAACAGGGCGTCTAAGATTCTTGAGGCCCCATAAGATGGCTGACTGGCTGGTTGAATTGCTGAGCAAACTTCCATTCCCTGGACACACAGGAAGCAAAGGGACTCAGTAGCAATATTAGTCTCAGCTAAAGGGTACCCTGTCGTGGACCCCATGCTTGACAGGGTCCTGCATTTGCCAACAAATACATTGTGCTAAAGAACATGTATTGCTGCCGTTCTGAGTCTGAGATCAGAACTCAGAGCTGGCACAGACCAATCTAAAACTCTAAATATTTGCTCTCCCAGCTGACATTATGCAGGCCCCAGGGAAATCTCCACTTGCATTAGATCCTGTACATTAAAGATGGTATATGCAAAACTCTGAAGGTGTGTGGGCTGTGCTGCTACAGAGGCTGCTTTGGAGTGTGAAGAGTATAGCAGTATTGTTCACATTATGCTTAAATATGTATATATGTAGGTCTAGTTATATGCATGAAGCATAGTTCCTCTTCTTTATTCTATGGAAATTTGATGGACATTAAATCCTAAAATTGCAAATAGATTTTTTATAAAATAGGCTTTTTAATTTTAATAAATCTTGAATATTTTAGATGAATCTTAATTATTCAGAAATGTAGGAAAAGTAAATGTATTTACATTTGTTTATGTTTGCTCCAATTTAAATTTTCTTAATGCATTCAAATTGCATATATTTTAATATCATTACATTTGATTTTTAATCCATTTGATCACTGCTGACACAAGAATACAAGTTATATATGAAAATATTAATTTTATCAACATAATTAGTGACTTTGCTAGAAAAGATGACCAAAACATTTTGATTCTAGCAAGTGAGTACATACTAATTTCTGAATTATTACTCATCCAAACATTGCCAGCCCATGAAGAAAATGCCCAGGTACATGCAAGACAAATTAAATTCAATAGTCTTTGATATTTTGCTAATTCTGGGCTTTACATATATTTTTCTAATTTGTCCTCATAAAGCTGTTTGTCAAGTGAGGATGATAGGACATATTTCATTTAGCAATTTGTTAGTTTGATTTATAATTCTTATAAATATAGACTTAGGATATGGGGGCCTCCATTTGCCCCATGCCTTGTAAAGTTTGGGTGGACATCAAGGAATTCCATCTGTAGAGGTTCACAGTAGACCACTATCCTGAGATTGGATGAAGCCGAAGTGAATGTCAGAATGCCATAGGCATCCAAGGATCACTGAGCCAGCAGGTGGTACCCGTCGACCAGACTGGGTGATGACATTGGCAGCTGGAGTCAGCAGAGAGGTGACTGAAATCAGCTATTCTGCTTCCATCTGCCCCAGTGCCTGCACCAGTCAGCTCATTCTTCCTCATCTTCCCCCCTCCCTGCTGCCTTCACAAGAAGTCAAAGATGAGATTCCTTCCCTGGAAATTCACCAAGAGTTGAATGCACTTTGATTTATAGTTGAATGCAGGGAGTGAAGGCAGTGTGAAGAGAGAATTTTGAACTGGATAATAATTGAAATGATAACACTTGAATTTGACTACAGATGTATTACATTAGACCAGTGCTTAACAGATAGCACTATTTTCCTGCTATAGAACATGAATGGGAACTTACAAAAGAAAAATGGGCACCAAAATGAAGTGTTTCGTATTTGCTGATATTTGGATTATTCTAATGCATACCTTCTACTGGTAGCACCATGCCAGAAAATAGGACACTTTTTAATTGGCGAAATCATCAAAGATAGAAGGATTGGGATTATTCATTTGTTGGCTTGATGCAGTGACTTGTAATTCTAGCTGCACGATAGAATAACTGAGAGCTTTAAAAATGTTTCAATTTCCAATTTTGTCCTATCCCAGATTAATTGAGTGTGAATCTCTCTGTGTACATATTCTATATGTCTTAAAAGCAACCCAAGGGATTCTAATGAGCAAATGACGTTGTAACCCACAGGAGATACCCACTTGGTCAATTCTTTGCCAGTTTTGTGTCTATGCTGTCAGATATTCACAGATTCACCAGTTAATGCTGCACACTTTCTGCTTTCCCTAACTGTGTTGTCATGGTCCAAGACCCTGCCTCAGGCGCCTTGCACAAGAGCTGGTTTACTGAGGGGTATGTGACAGCCACATCAGTGACCTGGGGAAATTATCCTGTGTCAAAGCCAATTAGTCACACTGTTTCCACTTTAATAAAGGAGATCAATTAAGAGGAGAGCTGCACTGGAAAATTCCTGGGCCTGCCAGACCTAGGGTGTTATGTTGTTAGGCACCAAATTCATTCATTCATTCAACAACCATATATTTAGTGCCAGCTATGTGCTAGGCACTGGAAATAAAATGGTACATAGAGATACAACAACAACTTTCAAAGAGCTCTCAGTTTTTTATCACCTTGGAAATCAATTTCTCACCTACCTGTTTTTTAAAAAATTGCCTTCTCTCTTGCATTGTTTCTGACATGGAATCTTGTTATCTTTGTCTTTGCTCTTCTGTATATAGTATGTGTTTTCTCTCAGACTGCTTTAAAGACTTTAAAAAGCCCCTGAATTTCAACCACTCTTTTCTAGACTTTGGAATTTGAGAGGTCATTAATCTTTTTAGTTAGAAGAATTACCAGTTTTAATTGTGCAAGGTAAAAAACAAAATGAAAGACTTTTTGACACACAAATAGATCATCTCAGTATAAGGAATTGCAATTTAAATGAAATAAATTTAGCTTTATGGAAAACTATACAATTTTTTTTCTCATTTTGCTGCTTCCTAACAAGCAGTTGTCTAAAACTTTCCTTACTTCCTTTTTCCTTTCTCGTTTAAAACTTGCTTTCTTTTCTTTCTTTCTTTTTTCTCTTTCTTTCTTTCTTTCTTTCTTTCTTTCTTCTTGCTTGCTCTTTTTCTTCCTTTTCTTTTTCTTTCTAATGAACAGTACCTGTTATCGTTTTCCAAATAAATATTCTATGATCAAATTACACTTCCAGCCAAGATGGAGAAAAAGATCAGATTTACCCTCTCACCTTAACCAATAAATTTTAAAAGTATATGAAACAATGGTTTTCATGACACTGGTTATCAGACATAAACAGTGATTCCTGAAAGACAGGAGATGAATGAGGTGAGTCCTGTGATTACCCCAGTTTAATGTTTTGAGAGAGTCCAGTCTGCAGTGCAGGGAGGAAGAACCCAAGTGGAGCCCGGAAGACTCCCTGACTAGAAATAGAGCTAAAAGTTGGGAGTGAATAAAGTGACAAAAGTCACTAGAAAGTCTATCAGGCAAGATATCTGAAGATCTGTAGCTTTCTTTTGAGTTTTCAGCTGAGCAATAATCAGCACATGCATGGAAGGAAACTGCCTGAGGCCTGGAACAGAATCACCTGAAAGGATAGAGGTAACAGTGTTTGGCATTCACACAGAGTCAGCATCGTGCTTGTACCCAGAAACCACACTGGAAAAACCTCATGATTCATAAGGCATTTGGTAGAATACTCAGAAAGATCTTGTCTTGGTAGTAGGGGATAATTAACCCTGTAATATGAGGACTGCTCTGGCCCCATTTAATAAATCATGAAACCAAAACCAGAAAGGATCAAACTATTTTCATACACCTTAACTGTGTCACAGAACAAGGCTGATTTAGTTTGGCTGTATCCCCACCCAAATCTCATCTTGAATTGTAGTTCCCATAATCCCCACATGTCTTGGGGGGGACCCAGTGGGAGGTAATTTAATCATGGGGGCAGTTACTCTCATGCTTTTCTCGTGATTGTGAGTGAGCTCTATGGGATCTGATGGTTTTATGAGGGACTTTTCCCACTTTTACCTGGCACTTTTCCTGCTGCTGCCATGTGAAGAAGGATGTATTTGCTTCTCCTTCCATCATGACTGTAAGTTTCCTGAGGCATCCCCATCCCTGCAGAACTGTGAATCAATTAAACCTCTGTCCTTTATAAATTACTCAGTCTTGGATATGTCTTTATTATCAGCATGAAAATGAACTAATACAAAAACACAAGAATATTTACAGAGATTAAAAGCTTGCAACAAGGTAAAATTCCCAGTCGCTTTGTGTTTATACTGAGTAATGGAATTGCTGGGTCAAATGGTATTTCTGGTTCTAGATCTCTGAGGAATCACCACACTATCTTTCACAATGGTTGAACTAATTTCCATTCCCACCATCAATGTAAAAGCGTTCCTATTTCTCTGCAACCTTGCCAGCATCTGTTGTTTCTTGACTTTTTATTAATCACCATTCTGGGATGAGATGGTATCTCATTGTGGTTTTTATTTGCATTTCTCTAATAATCAGTGATGTTGAGCTTTTTTTCAAATGTTTGTTGGCTGCATGAATGTCTTCTTTTGAGAAGTGTCTGTTTATGTCCTTTGCCCATCAACAACAGACTGGATAACGAAAATGTGGTACATATACACCATGGAATACTATGCAGCCATAAAAAGGAATAAGATCATGTCCTTTGCAGGGACGTAGATGAAGATAGAAGCCAGTATCCTCAGCAAACTAATGCAGGAACAGAAAACCAAACACTGCATATTCTCACAAGTGGGAGCTGACCAGTGAGAACTCATGGACACAGGGAGGGGAACAATATACACTGGGGCCTGTTGGGAGTTGGGGTGAGAGGAGGGAGAACATTAGGAAAAACAGCTAATGCATGCTGGACTTAATATTTAGGTGATGGATTTATAGGTGCAGCAAACCACCACCGTGGCACACATCTACCTATGTAACAAACCTGAACTCCAGAACTAAAAATAAAAATTAAAAGAAAAAAGCAAAAACAAACAAACAAGTAAAAATTCCCAATCGCTTACATCCAATTAAAAATTACCAGCATGTGAATTATTACTAGGGATAAAGAAAAATATAACCTATAATAGGAAAAAAGCAATCAACCCAAATAAACTCAGTCTAGATAGATGGTAGAAATAACAGACAAACAGTGATTACATCTGTATTGCTTACAGGCAAAAAATTAAACAGAGACACAAAAGATGTTTTTTAAAAAACAAATAGAACATCAAGAGATGAGAACTACAGTTTCTGAGATGAAAAATTCACTGGATGGGATTCACAGCAGATTGAACATAGGAAACGAAAAAAAGTAGTGAATTTTCAGACAGAGTAATAGACACTATCCAGAATGTAACATATAGAGAAAATAGGTGTTTATAAAAATGAACAAAACATCAGTGTGCTATTGGGCAACTTCAAGTGGATTTATATATGTTTAATCAGAATCACTCAGAAGGATGAGAGTGGGAAGGGGCAGAAAAAATATTTGAAAAAATGATGACCAAAATTATTTCAAGTTTGATGAAAGTTTCAAACCCACACAGCACTATCAAATTGTTCAAAACCTGTGATAAAGGGAAAGTCTTAAAAACAGTCTGATGGAAAACACATGCTATGCATAGAAGAGCAAAGATAAAGATAATGGCAGATTCCATATCAGGAACAATTCAAGAAAGAAGACAAGTTTTATTTATGGTGATTTTAGAACAACAAATTAGAAACAGAAGGAAATTCCTCAACCTTATAAAGAGCATTGATGAACAACCTATATCTAACCTCACACATAATGATGAAAGACCAAATAATTTCCCCATAAGATAGGAAAGAAGAAAAGGATGTCTGATCTCACCAGTCCAAGTCAACATTGTACTGGATGTTCTAGTCAATGCAATAAGGCAAGAAAAAGGAATAAAAGTTATCCAGATTGAAAAGGTTGAAGTAGACTGTTTGTTTTTCACATGATATGGCCATTTATATAGAAAATATGATGGCATCTATGAAAAAAACTACTTGAATGAATAAATTAGTTTAGCAAGGTGGCATGATGTAAGATTGATGTACAAATAAAATTGTATTTCTATATCATATCAACAAACAATTAGAAATTGAAATGAGACAATACCATTTACAATAGTATCAAGAAATAGGAAATACATTTCTTGTATAAATCTGACAAAATATGTGAAAGACCTATACATTGAAAACTGCAAAACGTTGCCTAAAAACAATTAAAGACCTAAATTAATGGAGATACATTATCTATTCATGAGTTGAAAGACTCAATATTCTTACAATTGCAATTCTCTCTAAATTGATCTATAGGTTCAACACAATCCCAGTGAAAATTTGAGCAGGCATTTTAATGAAAATTGACAAATTGATTCTAAAGTCATATGGCTGACATTCAACCAAGGTGGAAAGCAAATAAGTAAATAATCATGTGGAAATGCAAAGGACTTAGAATAGCCAAAATAATTTTGAGAAAAAACAAAATTAGAGGACTACCACTACTTGGTATCAAGACTTATAATAACGTTACAGAAATCAAGATAGTGAGATGTTGGCATTAATAGAGGCAAACAGATCAATGGAATAGAATAAAGTACCCAGAAATAGACCAACACATACATACACACAAACTGTTGATAGAGGTACAAAGGCAATTCATTGGGGGAAAGAATAGTTAAGTCTGCTCTAACAAATTACCACAAGCTGGGTGGTTTATAAAGAACAAAAATTACTTCTCCTAGTTACAGAGGCTGGAGGTCTGAGATCAGGATGCCAGCATGGTTGGATTCTGCTGAGTACCCTCTTTCAGGCTTCAGATTGTTGTCTTCTTCATGTATCCTTACATGGTAGAAGAGGACAGGAGAGCTCTCTGTGGTTCCATTTACAAGGGTGCTAATCCCATTTATGAGGGCTCCATCCTCAAGACCAAATTACCTCCCAAAGGCACCACCTTTTAATACCATCACACTGTGAATGAAGAGTTCAACATATGAATTTTGGAGGGACACAAACATTCAATCCATTGCAGATAACTTTTTCAACAATGGTACTGAGACATTTGAATATCCATAGGCAAAAATAAATGAACTTAGATCAATATCTTCCACTATATTAAAAAAGTTAACATCAATGGTCATAGACTGGCAAGATAAACTCCAAACTATAAAACTTTTATAAGAAAACAGAAAAATACCGTTGTGACCTGGTGTTAGGCAAAGATTTCATAGATATGATAGGTAGCATGAGCCATGAAAGAAAAATTTGATACATTGAACTTCAAAATTAAAAACTTTTGCTCCTCAAAAGATTTTGTTAAGAGAATAAAAAGAAAAACTACATACTGAAAGAAAATATTTACGAATCATATATTTGATAAAGGACTTTGTATCCAGAATGTAATAAGAAACTCTTAAAATTTAATAACAAGAAAACCACCAGTTTTTGTTTTAGGATTAATATTAATTTTGCAAAACAAGTCTTTAAAAAAACAAATCACTAGGAAAAGACATAATCTAGACCTAGAATTTTTGGCAAATAAGCTCTACCTCAATTTTCAAACTATTGTGGCTACAAGAAAATAGAAGAATAACAGAATTGGGGTTAAAACTGAATAAACAAATACATAGTTACTCACTAAAATAATACTTTTAGCCAAGTCAACTGAAAAGGGATATGCAGGATATTTATAGAATATCTATAGAATGAGTTGGCTCTTAAAATGGATTTGATAATATCTAATATTCTGCATTCTACTGGCTACTTAATAACCTGCTGCAAAAAAAAAATTAAAAAAAACTTTTCCTGAAGAGTAGACAAAGACAGATAAATAACATGTGCTCAGCACTTCTGTGTACCACTCATGAAGACATCAAGGACATCCCTGAGAGTTGGGAATGGGGAGGGCATCATTCATCTACAGGAATGTGGAAGATGTAGAGAAGCCTGGAGTCATCATATGCATAATATGCCATATAAAATACATCCAGAAAATGAAAGTAAATTAAAATTAAGAATACTTTGACCCAATCCTCTTAAGCCAATGAGAATATTCTCCTTTTTTTTTTTTTTAAGAAAGTAAAGGAATGAAAGAATGGCTACTCCATAGGCAGAGCAGCCGAGAATATTCTTAAGATTGCACTTTTTTGACATGTCAATTATGTCTTCCAAATAGCCTCCTGAGCTCAAAAATAAGGTAAAAATCCTTGTTGAACTAGTATTTGCTACTTTACTCTCACTGTTATGCTCTCTCTCTCTCTGTAGGTAAGCAGAAGATGTGTTCACCATAGCTAAGAAACAAACCTGCATGTATACCCTCTGAATCTAAAATAAAATAAAGTAAGAAATCCTCAAGATAGTAACGTGTAACTGAAAAGTCAAAAATCAATGGGTGGAATGGTTGATCTATACTGATGATATATTTCACCTCATTACCCATACTTTGTGTTATAGTGCTACATTACTTTATGACAATCACAGATATTAGCAAGAAAAATCATAAGGCAATGCAGAAAAAATTTACTATGGACCAAGAAGCCTAGATCAAATTCTCCCATTGCTTAGGGAATCTACAAGAGTTGTAATCTTCAGTTAATGGACTAAGTGGTCTGGGGGTCCTGTTCCTCCTATGCTCCTCAATGACACAAGAGACTTTTAGGTGGTCCATCCATGTATCATTTACAAAGCTTTTGGGGATTTGCACATACCATGGTTGTGGATCTTAGCAGGGATGACACTGGTCTGGCTAGCTACTGGACTCAGGTTTAAAGCATTATTGGCTGAACCAGGACTAAATTATCCCAATGAGAAAGGATGTAAATTTAGAAGTTCCAGAAACAAAGTCTAGGACAACTTTTAAATATCTAGTCTGTATGACAAAACACTAACAAACCTATGATTTATAGGGGGTCTATATTGTCAATTCTACTGGAAAGAACACTTTGCAAAATATTCAAAAGTTTTCTGCACTTAACAAAAAAAAAAACACCAAATGTGTCTTCACACCTTAATTTTAACTGCTAAATTTGGTTAACTAAATGGTTTTATTTAAGCTTTTGCATTACCTCTTTAAGTACACTTTCTCCAGGTATTTTCTTTTCCAGGAAAAATAGGTAGAAATTTTGCCTTTGTCTCATTTTAATAAGATTAGCTGCAAGCCTATGTAAAAAGCCTATTTTGCTGCTGTTATCAGGAAAATGCAATGCCCTGGATTCTAAATATTAAACTAAGAAAGACTGTAAGGCAGAACAGGCATTTTACACAGCTTCAAATACTGACTGACTTCTGCTTGGGCTGGGGCCACACCTTTTGCCCATCTTTCTCTGGCTGTTGACCAGAAGCAGGAAGTACAGAGATACATTTTAGTGATGAAGGAAAGGGGCTACATCAATGGTGTCTTCAGGCCTTAAACATATTTTTGACCACATAAATTCTCATTTCATCTAAAAAAGTTTCTCATACACCTCTCAAAGTAAGTCTTAAAAGCCATTCTAGCAGAGGTAATGTCAACATACCCAACTGTTAATAAACTCTGAATGTGAAGTATTTGAATGAATCGTCGCTTTGTCATTTGTTTTGTGAAGTTCATTTTTCAGAAAATATTATTAACATTATTATATTGAGGTTTACCTTCTCCAAATTCAAAGATGTGAAGAATTCTAATAAAGCTATTGGCTATTTCCCTTTGCCCTTAGCATATATTACAAAGACTTCGGTTCTTTAGACTTGTACATGCAGGCATATAATTCGTAAGTTGCTAGAATTCCATTTTTCTTTATCAAATTAAGTATGTTTATACCAGAGATAAGAAAAATAAAGCTTACCAGAAGGGCATGGTCTTTTTAATATTTTTCCAGCTGTCTCTGTTAGAACTCACTGCCTGTTGCTTGGAACAACATCTTTCTTCCTGGCTGTGAGCTCCTGAGATGTTGGATTTGCTGTTTGTTTATATAATCTTTTATTCAAAACATCAAGAACTACATCTTTGTGCAGTTTTTAAACATTAAGGATACAGCAGTAAGCAGACAAAGTCCCTGCTCTTTGGAGCTTTCTTTAGATGATGAATGTGAAGTCAAAGTGTAAATCATCTACCATAGATTAGGAAGGGGTTCATGTGTACTCACTTCTGTCTTAGGGACTCTATTAGTCCATTTGAGCTGCTGTAACACACACACGATCGACTGGGTGACTTAAACAACAAACATTTATTTGTCACAGTTCTGCAGGCTGGGAAATCCAAGATCCAGGTGCTGGCAGATTTAATGTCTGATGAGGGCCTGCTTCCTGGCTTGCAGATGGCAGTCTTCTCACTGCCATGATGTAATTATTAGGTTGGTGCAAAAATAATTGTGGTTTTAGCAACTTTAAAAGTAATATCTCCCAAAAGCCCCTCCAAATGCCATCGCCCTGGGGATTAGGCCTCAACATATGAAGTTAGGGTGGGGATGACACAGCATTCAGTCCATAGCAGGGAGCCTTGTGGAAAGTGGAAGGATCAAGGTTCCTTAGGACTCTGGCAGACAAGATCTTGTTGGGACTTCAGCTGGTCTCTCACTTTCATAACATTGTTTTCGTCTCATAGGGTAGGGACCATAACAGGGACAAGCTGGGCTGCAGCGCTCATAAACTGATTCCAGACAGATTCTCTTTATTCATGTTTTACCTTTATTTCTGTCAAGCAGCCCTTACCTGGTTACTGGAGAAAAACTTCTTTCCTTTCTCTTTTATTCTTCATTTCCCTCTTGATTTCATTTCATTTCACCTATTGATGGCTTTTGAACATTAGAGTAGTATGAATAAAACATTTTAACGCCCAAATAAAATCCTGTGTTTTGAAATAAAATTAGCTAAAATTAATAAACAGTGACAGCAACCTCACCAAAAAGCCCTGACGGGCACGTAGAATTCTCCTTAAGGAAGTCTCATTTGACTCCTCATCCTACTTTCATTAGCTCCCCTGTACTCCAAGCTGACCAGTTAAATCAACCTGCAGACTTACCCACTTTTCATTCCAGAACATGACCAATTCAGACAATATTTAAGGATTTAAGAAATTCTAGCCACCTCTCTCTACCTGGGACTCAGCATGAAATCATATTTTACTGATGAATGAAAATAAATATCATTAGGCTAAGGTCTGGGGTGTGTATTATTATTGTTGTTATTATTTTTAGAAGTTTGCTATATTAAAGAATGTTTCTTAAAATAAGACTCTAACCAAACTTAGGATCATTTGCTGAGTTTCTTTAAAATCCCTATGTCTGGGCCTCACATCATATGGTTCAAAATCGCTGGGGTTGAGATCTGGAAATCTGTGTTTTAATAGTGTCCTATGCATTTCTGATACACACTCAAGTTTCAGATCCTTGAGGGTCCCAAACACTGTGAAAATGTATTTGTGTCTACACAGAAGTTTTTTCAAATTGTCATTTTGTTTATCTGAGTATATGGGACCAGAGAAACTACACTTAAAAATGACTTTTTAAAAAATAACCTTTATAAATTACTTTTTTAAAATGACTCTTTAAAGAAATTAGTATTATGAAATTTCATGGTCATATGACTGGAACTTTTAGTGATTTTTTCCTATATTTGAATAGTAATTCAAGTCCTTTATATTTCAACCTCAACTTGAATTATGTTGTTTTATTCTACCTGATTCCATTGAGTAATTATTCATGTATTTATTTACCAAACAACTGTTTAGGGTCACTATGGGCCAGGCACTATGCTAGGATTGGGGATACTTTTGAGGACCTTAAAAATTAAGGGGAGACGTGGTCAAGGGAGTACTGAAGTCATCTAGATAAGTAGGAAATTATAATACAACAGGGCAAGCATCATGATGAGAGGTGCACAATACTCATGCAAAATAAACTGTTAACACAAAGATGAGCCATTTTCTTTTCTTTTTTCTTTTTTCTTTTTTTTTTTTGAGATGAAATCTTGTTCTGTCGCCAGGCTGGAGTGCAGTGGGGCCATCTCGGCTCACTGCAACCTCCACCTCCCAGGTCCCAGTTCAAGCAATTCTCCTGCCTCGGCTTCCCGAGTAGCTGGGATTACAGGCATGCGCCACCATGCCCAGCTAATTTTTGTATTTTTAGTAGAGACGGTATTTTACATGTTGGCCAGGCTGGTCTTGAACTCCTGACCTCGTGATCCGCCCGCCTCAGCCTCTCAAAGTGCTGGGATTACAGTACAGGCAGGACCCACCATGCCCGGTCAGATGAACCATTTTCTAACCACAACACCAGTCCTCTGACTTCTGCAGCTGCAGAGCCACCCAACAATGAGCCTTGTCTTCATTTTTCTGCCACCAGCAAAATGCTCTATATCAGTAAGGCTGTAGAAAAAGGAATGTAAAGAGTAGTTTAGATGTAATTGTAACTGGAATAAAATATTCCCAATTCTGAGGGCCTTTTTCTGAATAGGGAAGAATAAGTATTTCTATTGCCCCTCTTACTTTTCAGAAATAGGTAGGTATAATTATCTTGCTCAAGAGTGGAATCAGGAGTTTCTAAAGAAAGAGAAGTAATTTCAAAATGTTCACTGATTCTTTAGATTGCTAGAGATGGTCTTGGAATAAATTGTTTAGCAAAACACCTTAATCAGTCTCCGGATTTGGAGACATGTGAGCTGATCCTAGTTTGGTTGCAGTGAATTGTAGTTAGATCAGTTTCTCGACTGCACATTATTGACATTTGGGGCTGGATAATTATTGGCTATGAGAGGCTGTCCTGTGCATTGTAGGATGTTTTGCAGCATCCCTGTCCTCTATCCACTAGATGCCAATAGAACCTCCCTGCCCAGTAATGGCAATCAAAAAGGTCTCCAGATATCGCCAATGTGCCCTGGGGGCAAGGAAGCAAAATTACCCCCAGTCAAGAACCACTGGGTTACATGGGTTAACTACCTAACAATAGTTAGAAAGTACTACAAAGTAACAGCAATTTGGGGAGGTTAACCTGGCATCTCGGGAGAAAGGTAAGAAAGAGGTAGCTTCCAGCAACATACCAAGCCTAGTTTGAGAAAATCCCAGTGATAGGGAAGTTGTTGGTTTTATAAGATGACTAATGTCTAATAAAATTGTAAATTTAAAATTGTTTTCTGTTTTGTGCTGAACTGAAATTTCTGTTTTCTCTCTCTGTTTTTTTTTTTTTTTTTTTTTTTTTTTTTTTTTTTTTTTTTTTTTTTTAACCTGCAAACATCCAGTAAAATTCTATTGCATAACAATAAGGGAATTATAACCTCCTCAACTTGACCCTGCTGGTGAAGCCAGTTAGCACTGCAGTGACCAGGATTCTAGTGACCAAGACTGAAATGAGTAAGATGACCCTGGAAATTGTGGGTAGGAGCCAGAGAACAATGAAGAAGCCACACTGACTTACTTGAATGAGGACGTGAGACATGCTGTCTTTTCCCCAAATACTGCAGGAAGGTAACCATTGTGGGAGAGGAGATACGTAGACACGAGAAAGAATATCTGAAAACAGTACATTCTCTTATTGTATCTTTCTCTTTCCTGGAAAAGTTTTTAAATATAGTAGCACGTTATCATCTTTCAAATGGATTAGGTACCCTATTTTCTGTAGGTATGGGAAAGGATTAAACAACCTCCTGGAACTTATTTTTAAATTGGTAATTTTAAAGCAACACATGAATGCTGAAACAATGAACACTCAGTAATTTTGATTTTTATTATATTTTTAAATGAATGATTGAGGTAAGGTTTTTTTTGTTTGTTTGTTTGTTTTGTTTATTGACAGAGTTTTGCTCTTGTTGCCCAGGCTGTAGTGCAATGGTGCAATCTCAGCTCACCGCAAGCTCCGCTTCTCAGGTTCAAGCAATTCTCCTGCCTCAGCCTCCTGAGTAGCTGGGATTACAGGCATGCATCACCATGCCCAGCTAATTTTGAATATTTAGTAGAGGCGGGGTTTCTCCATGTTTGTCAGACTGGTTTCAAACTCCTGACCTCAGGTGATCCACCCGCCTTGACCTCCCAAAGTGCTGGGATTATAGACGTGAGCCACTGCACCAGGCCAAGGGAAGGTAATTTTTTAAAAACTTGTTAATTGTGGGAAAAACTGTAAGAATATACAAAATAAGTCCTTGCATTTTTTGCACATAGTCAAATTGGGATAGTGGGGATATGGGTAATGCTTTTTTTTTGGGAGGGGTTTGCTAATTTTTTTCAAATGTCAGTAATCCCTTTTTAGTAATATATATATATATGTTATATGATAAATAGCTTGTATGTGAATATGTTGGTTAGATGACTCCACCACAGTTAAGAAATTTAAACAATGGATTCGGTATAAGACAGGTAAGATTACCTTTATACAGAAGTGATTCCAACAAAGCAGGATTTCCTCAGGCTGAATGTAGGAATAGGACCTACAATGTAATACCCCAGCATTTCTACTACTATTCATGCTGAGGGAATTACTTGAGAAATAAAAGTTGCTCAGATAAGCTTGAAACATGCCATGAAGTAGGTTCATAATTCACACCAATATATAAAGACTCTGCAGAAGTCTTGCAGGAATAAGCACTAAACATTGCTTAACCCCAAATTTTCCAAACTTACGTATTATTCTATGGGATTATGGGATGCACTTTGCATAACATGACTGGGTTTAGCATCTGAAGAAAACATGAACAAACAAGTGTGAATAGAGAGATAAGAGAGGTTGGTATGGAATCAAAAAAAAAAAAAAAAAAAAGAAAGGGAAAAACCCCAAAATTAACAAAGCACCATCTACCTTTAGCACCAGGTGGAGAAGACGCTGACTGATGACCATGGGTAATGGGTATTTGGTTTGGTTGGTAGGCACGCACCCAGGTGGAGATGACATGCCAGGCCCTTATTAACAATAGCCACTGAGATCATTCAGTTGCTCCTCTGATTCCATTCTCAGAAAACAGCGTTTTGACTACAATTTGGCTTTTCATATAACTTTATTCATAGGGAGAAAAAGCAATAAATGCTATTCTTGTGTGCTTGGTTATTTCCTTTTGCAAGTAATTAAGTTAGCTTTCTGACATGATTCTCTTCTGCGCTTGATCAGCTAAGTCTATCTAATCCCAACTACTTTAGAAAACTCTGGAAAAAAATCAGCTTTGTACCTGCAAGCTAAGGACTAAGCTTAGATTTTAGTGATTCTTCCTAGTTACTCACATTTCTTTCTAGTTCTTGCCAAAAGGCATGCCTAATTTTAATATAGCTATAATCATAGCAGAAATGCAATTTATATTCTGCTTTTTTCTGTATTTCCAGGTTGCTACGTAATTTCTATAATGATCGTTTTTAATGGCTGCATCATAGCTAATGAAAGTGATAATTTCTTAAGAATAATTTGCCAAGCCATTCTTTAATTGTTTAACTGTTAGGCTGCTGTTGATTTTTCCATAGATATATAATAAACACCTTTGCATTCTAGCCTTTTCTTTCCTTAGAATTTTGATTATTATGCCAAGTGGTATAAATGTTTTCATGGTTCTTTAGATGCATTGCCAAATAATTTCTTAAAAAATAAGAGCTACCACCCTGCCAAAAAACACACGCTTCAACAAAGTGATGAAGAACTTTGGCTGGCCAGGAATGGCTGAACCTAACATTAAGGATCTTTGGAGAGTGCATGTGGGAGAATGGAGGTGGGAGTCAGGGGAAGTAGAAGCCAATTTCCAAGGAGGAAGTGCAGAAGAAACAGACGTTGTGAAAGTAGACTACTCAGTTCTAGGTGATCGACTGCTCCAGGAAATAAAGTGGAGAGAAAGTAACAGGATCAAGCAGGTGTTTAAGCAGGAATACATATTTGAAGAAGGGACTAGGAAAGACGCAAAGAATAAGGATTCTAAACAAGTGCAGGGCATGTTCAATATGCATAAACTCGCTGTGGTAAGAGCAAAGCTGTGTATGCAAAAATCTCTTTAATCACATGCTCTATAACAGTAACTTTCAAGTTCTGTTGACAATAACCAAGAGTAAGAAAAACATATCTGAAACCAAAGTTTCACCCTGATATTTTCTATTGTTACTTTCCATTTGTTCATCATCTTCCTCTTCCTCGTCCTCCATCTCTCCCTTCCTCTTCTTTACTCCTCCTCTTCCTCCTACTCCTCCTGCTCTTCCTTCTAGTGGAGTCCCACTAAATACGTTTCATAACCCACCATTTGGAAAACTCTGACCTACAGGGTGGCCTTAAAAGCAATATTTATTTTGGGACAGTTATATTACATAAATATTTCTCCACTATATGCAAAAATATTTTATCATAGCACTTAAAATTATATAATTCTGATTCATATCGAGTACTGATACACTATAATCTTCTTCTTCCTTCTACTAACAAGATTAGAAGAGGTAAATATTTCGCCAGACTCTCTTACAGCTATTCAACTGGGGGCCAGGTGTCCAAGTTCTGGCCAGTGAGACCTAAACAACTATCTGCTGGGAGTATTGGAAAGCATTTGTCTTCCTGCTGTTGCTGTTCTGTGCCTTTCCTTCCTGCCTTAAAAGTGAAAGTCATGCCTGAAGTAGAAGCAACCACATTGTGACCATGAATGAAAAGTCAAAAGAATCCCAGGGGTATTGGTCCTGACAATGTTGAACCTCTGAAATGAAGCCAACTTCACTTTGTGACACTTTCTACATCACTAAACCTCAGGAGAAAATGGTCTTCATGTCCAAAGCACAGAGCAACTCTGTGTCTGGTCCTTCAGTTCACACATTTGCCTTCTCTTCATTAAACTTGGAGGTCCCAGCCAGGTATGGATGAGCCTTGTGTGAAACAGAGAAGAGCAGGGCTTCACCATTGCACGTCAAGAACCAGATAAAGCAACAAATGGAGCCCCTCAAAATTTCATATTAGTTTATATAAAAATAGAGGGTCTTCACCACAGTGTGCTAGTTTGAGTCTTGAGAGGATAAATTGACCCTAAGCACAGAAGACCCTAGCCCTGGGCTTTATGACTTCCCTGGCTTTTCCTTCTCACAATTAGTACCTTTTCAGAAAAACCGCCATTGACACAAAGGGAGGCAAATGAGTTATGACGTTCAGATTTCCCTGGGAATTGTGGCCAGGTAGTGAATCTCAGTCTTATTAACTTGCACTTGCTGTTGCTGACCTTGTGGGGAAGGTCAGAGACTCTCTAGGTGATAAGAACAGACAGGGCTGAACCATTCTTTGGGCTTAGTGTGAGTCACTCATTGTAAATTGATCAAGTTACTGTGACACCCCCTGTGTTAGTCAGATTTCCCCAGAGAAACAAAACCAATAGGATGTGTAAATAGATAAGTAGGTAATAGATAGATAGATATTTGTCTTTTTATATATGTATAATATTGATTGATCTATAAGATAGATATGGATCAATCGATCAATCAATAGATAGATTTATTTTAAGGAATTGGCTCATGAAAGTATTGGGCCTGGGAAATCTGAATTCTACAGGGAAGTCCAGCAGCCTAGAGACTCAGGGAAGAATTGCCATTGCAACTTGAGCCTGAAGATGGTATAGAGACAGAACTTCTTCCTTGAGGGACCTCAGTCTTTTTTTTCTCAATATCATCAACCAGTTGAATGAGGCCCACTCACATTTTGGAGAATAATCTGCTTTATTCAAAGTCTACTGAATCAATGCCAGGTGCAGTGACACACACCTATAATTGCAGCACATTGGGAGGCCAAGGTGGGAGGATCACTTGAGGCCAGGAGTTTGAGACCAACCTGGGCAGCATAGCAAGATCCGATCTCTGGAAAAAAAAAAAATCCTACTGAATTAAATGTTAAGCATATCTAAAAATATCTTCACTGCAACATCTAGGCCAGTGTCTAACCAAATATCTGTGTATCATAGCCAAGACAAGTTGACACGTAATGGTAACCATCACATCCTCTGATTAATAAATCACACTTCCCCTTTACTGAGCCTCTCCAAATAGGAGGACAGAGGTGTCCCTAAGGAGCTGTCTGGCTTTCCAAGTACTTTTTTCTACTTCTATCAGCTGAATTAAGATTTTCTTCAAAAGAAAATGCAGCCCTCAGATAAATTCTTTGAATTTAAGAGGTTTTTTTCAGGAACTTGGAAATAATCAGTTTATAAGTGCAACCTAAAATATTTCTGTCTGTAATTTCAATTATCTTGAGTTTGTAGATTGTACTGAAATAGCTAGCACCTATTTTCTTCCACCTAAAATGCTCCAGAATTTCTGGCAAAAGGAATAGCTATAGGAGAAAAAATTTTCATATTTTCATACATATAGATTTTAATTTTCTTATCTGCAAATTTAGAAAGTTGGACTGCATTATCTCTAAAGTCCTTTTTAGATATAGTGTTTTTGAGTTCATAATCATGTTGAGTAGAGTGAGTAGCCACCTGTCCCATGGAAGAGTAGAGTGTAGGTGTGTGTAAGGTAGGGGCATGCTAGGTATTTTGTTTTTACATATGGCAATGACTCAAGTCACCAAAGCACAGTTCTATTCTTTTTCCTTCCTTGTCATCACTCCCTGCACCCCACCATTACATCGTGACTGCCAAGACCATAGAATCTAGGTTATCAGTGGCCAGGTTCAGTTTATTTGCATAAACCAGAAGACCTTGTTTGTGAACATTACCACTAGGATCTACACAGAGGGACTGGGAGGGATGAGACTGGCTCTTTTTGGACAGATGAGGGTCTGTGGAGCCTTCTAGCCTTATGGAAGAATGCAGGCACTGGACCTGCCCAATCTCAAGAAAGAGGCACCAGGAGAATCCACCCAGTGACTTTTGAAGGAAGCATTCTGGAAGATAGAGTTGGTGTGCATTTTTCATGTTGAATCCTCTGAAAAGTTGGTGTTGGTCAGGACAGCTGAGAGAGAGGGAAAACGTGTCTGAGATAGCCTATGTCCCCACTGTGGGGTGTGGCAAAGGCGTGTGAGCTTTCCATGGGCTCAGCATGAGCTATAGAAGTTGGTGAGCCCTAGAATCTGGCTGCTAATGAGGCCTATAGCTGCGGGATGACTAGAGATGGGTTCCTGGGGGCAAGGGAAGGAAGTGCATTCCTGTGGGACTATCCATGTCCAAAAGCTATGCAGAAGGGCACATTAAGTGCACCACACTTTACAGCTTGCAATGGACAAGGACAGAGAGGCTGGAGGCAGCCAAAGAGTGGACCACAAGCCAGATGCAGAATCTCCCCATCACCAATATTCAGCCAAGTTCGTTGAGGCCTCTTCCTTCTCTTTCTGAGGCTGAGGCTGCCAGGAAATTATCAGATTGAGGGCCCGTGGGAGCTGAAGAGTCAGACAGGAGGAAGGGGGGAGCAGAAGCTCAGAGGGAGTGTTAAACTAGATGAAAACTGGTAATAATGATAATAATGCCTGTACTTGACTGAATGCATACTGGAGAGAGATCCTGTTACAGTTCAGTTCAAAGGGGCTAAAAAAATGACTGAGTTAGTCTTAGCTGTCTAAATTGTCCTGAATTCAGTTTTCCTCTCTCTAGGCAGATATGAGGAGTAGTCAAAGAAACGTGCACACAGATAAACAAAAAATGAGATTTATATTTGCACATCACTGCTTGGTGACTTTCCAATGCACATACGCTGCATGGAAAGTTCTAGAATGATTCTTTTAAACCCAGCATTATCTTTCAAAGAGGATGATTAAGCATGCAAGTGTTTGCCACACTTGTTTATCCTGAGTGGTTTTGTATGGACTGATTTAATCTGGCTGAATTCAGCCTTGCTTTGCTGATTTTGGTAACCTTCCCAATGGAAAGAAGGGTTGAGACGACTGGAAGGAGTCTGTGGAAAAGGGGAGAGGGGACTAAGGTGGTCATTAGTAAATCTATCTTCAGACTGCTGGCTGCTCCTTCTTAGAAGGACAATTTGACCAAAACAAAAAGTCAGGTACCTGTTGTTTTCAGGTGAGAGAATGTTTATTATACACAATGCCAGCACACAGGTGGGACCTAGTAAATGATAATAGCTTCTTCTGTTATTTGCAGATGCATAATCTTTCATGGCATCGTCACTGCTAGGAGACTTCTCTTAAAGTCGCTCAGCTGACTTCATACCTTAGTTCCTGGAAGAAGCTGGTCAGCAGGGGCGGCTCCATGACCTTCCAGTGTGCAAAGGGCATTGCTCAGTGCATCTGGGTAGATAATTCTGTGTTTCTGATTCATTGCCCTGTTTCTAGTTGTGTTGCCTGCCTTTCTTCCCCTAGGAAATTCCTAGTATGTGCTGGTACCCAGCAGATTTACTCTGAAACATTTGTACTCCACAGGGCTTTTTTCTTCTTCATTGACTTTTGGCTTCTGATTTCAGAACTTCTGCCCCAACTAACTGGTAAACGCGGCTGGATACCATCT
The DNA here is from genome assembly GCF_002776525.5 of Piliocolobus tephrosceles. Lineage (NCBI taxonomy): Eukaryota > Metazoa > Chordata > Mammalia > Primates > Cercopithecidae > Piliocolobus > Piliocolobus tephrosceles. The sequence goes on from NC_045437.1 coordinate 35,350,618, forward strand.
GGTTTATGTGCTTCCCATCACAGATAACCTACCTCAGGCAGGCCACTTGATTTTCCTTTCTTTAAGGTCAGCCAGTATATGGAGAGCACGAGTGGGAAGCGTTCAGGGGCTTTCTGAATCTAAATTAGCTTTCCTCAAAGGGTGGTATATGCTAAGCCCTGGAAACAGTGTTTAAGTGAAAGATAAGTCACCCTGATGATAAAAAATATACAGAACAACTGCCATTTAATGTGCACTTGTATAGTCTCTAACGCCCCCAACAGTCTTCTGGGATGTGGACCCCAAAGCGTGAGGGGATGAAAGAACTTGCTCAAGCCTACACAGCTGGAAAGTGGGTTTGAACCCAGTCCTGCCTGACTTCAGAGTTCACATTCTTGCCTCTGTGCCAAACTGCCTCCCAGGTGTCCTTGACCAAAGAAATAATATGAATTGGTTGAAAGGAGGGATTTTGTGTTGCTTCAAAGGGTAGAGGTGGAATCACAGAGTGAAGCCAAAGGAGGCAGATTTCAGTTCAACGTTAAGACAAGACTTTTAACCACGGTAGGTGGCCAAAAAAATGGGATGAGCTATTTTGCAAGCCAGTGAGTTCGTGGCCTAGAGGGATTCGTTCAAACCCAGGCAAGTGCAAATCTGTGCTACTGCGCAGAGCATTCCTGCTTCAGCTGGGAGGTTGGACTGCACAATTTTTCAGGCTCTCCCAACTCTAAGAGTCTACAGTTCTGTGATTTTTAGAGGACGTGTCGCAGAAAGGTGACTTCTGTTCCTCAAGCATGCCAGGTTCATCCCGGAAGCTGTTGTAGGCCCACACTTGCTGTGAGGCCTCTGGGCTGGTTCTATCCTCTGCTGAATGTTCTCTCCCACACGATTGCCCCCAGGCTAACTTTACCTCCACATCTTTTCAAAGAGGACTACCCTATTTAGAATTTACCCTTCACAAAAAGTGCATCTCTGCCAGCACTCCCAATTCCTCTTCCTCTGCTGTAACTTCTTTTTTTATTTTTTTTGGAGCACTTGTCATCTCCTTTTATACTATGTAATTTACTTTGTTAATTCATTAATTGTCTATTGTGTTTCTTCCTCTGCCAGTTCTGTGGGGCCAAGGTTTTTTGTTTTTTTAAAAAATTTTGCATCCTGGTACCTAAATGGCCCGTGTCATGTTGTAGACAATCAATAAATATTTGTTGACTAAACGGTGGAACCACGTGGAGAAGTCTGAGCTCAGGCTCTGCTGACAGCCGGGTAGGCAACGTCGGGCAAATCACTTCATCACTCTGGTCTCAGATTCCTCTTGGGGTCTGTACATCTGTAAAAATAATTGTGTGATTTTAAAATTCAATTGGGTGGGTTGTTGCATTCCTCTTAAAAATACACCAAGCAATTTCAAATGAACACCAGTGCAAATGTAAGAAGAAAATATGCCAGTCATCACTTTTGAACCACACTGGTCTTTTTGCAGCTGAATGGCTAACCTAAGCCTTTTCACACACAGGTTCTTTGTTGTTCTGAGAGCCATTTATTATTGGAAACACACCATTGAAAGATAAATCTAGTGACCAGTACACTTCCTCTATGAACCCTTGTGCTGGGGATTTTCCACTGCTTGGTTACTGCTTAGGGGAAAATTTTAGAGCAGCAGGAAAATACATTGATAATTTGCTCCTGCTACTGGCATAAGTCATGATTGGCACCTCTAAGCACAGTGGGGATATAGCAACTAGTCTGATTGTTTGATTTTTTGTTTTTTAATCCACACATATTTTGTGAGTTTAACTATTATTTTCTTTTTTTTTTTTTTTTTTTGAGACGGAGTCTTGCTCTGTCGCCCAGGCTGGAGTGCAGTGGCCGGATCTCAGCTCACTGCAAGCTCCGCCTTCTGGGTTTACGCCATTCTCCTGCCTCAGCCTCCTGAGTAGCTGGGACTGCAGGCGCCCGCCACCTCGCCCGGCTAGTTTTTTGTATTTTTTAGTAGAGACGGGGTTTCACCAGGTTAGCCAGGATGGGTTAGCCAGGATGGTCTCGATCTCCTGACCTTGTGATCTGCCCGTCTCAGCCTCCAAAAGTGCTGGGATTACAGGCTTGAGCCACCGTGCCCGGCCTTAACTATTATTTTCAGGTGTAGTTAGATAGCTTCACAAGAATGTGGGGGAAGCATGTTATATGTGCTATGCGAAAGTATAGTTATTAGATAATCATAGATATTAGATAGCTAGATATTTGTCATATCTAATATATGTACAGTCATACATCACTTAACAATGGGACTATGTTCTGAGAAATGTGTTATTAGGTGATTTTGTCATTGTGTGAACATCATAGAGTGTACTTAACAAATCTAAATGGGATGGCCTTTTGCTCTTAAGCTACAAACCCGTTCAGCATATTACTACACTGAATACTGCAGGCAATTATAACACAATAGTAAGAATTTGTGCACCTAAACACATCTAAACATCAAAAAGCTACAGTGAAAATACTGTATAGAGGATTGTTTAAAATGCTAGACTGTATAAGGCACTTACCATGAATGGAGTTTGCAGGACTGGAAGTTGCTCTGGGTGAGTCAGTGAGTATGTGAGGAGTGAATGTGAAGGCCTAGGACAATTCTGTACACTACTATAGACTTCACATACATTGTTTTCTTAGACTAAACTGAATTTATTTTTTAAGAATTTTTTTCTTCAATGATGAATTAATCTTAGCTAAATGTAACTTTTTAATGCTATAAATTTTTTTAACTTTTTGACTCTTTTGTAATAACACAGCTTAAAACATGAACACATTTTACAGCTACATGAAAATATTTGCTTTCTTTATATCCTCATTTTAGAAGCTTTTTTCTATTTTTATAAATTTATTTTTTTCAGTTTTTAAACTTTTTTTATTAAAAATCAGGACTCAAATATACACATTAGTCTAGGCCTACACAGGGCCAGGATCGTCGATATCACTGCCTTCCACCTCCACATCTTGTCCCACTGGAAGGTCTTCAGGGCAGTAACACATGTGGAGCTGTCATCTCCTATGATAACAATGCCTTCTTCTGGAATACCTCCTGAAAGACCCATCTGAGGCTGTTTTACAGTTAATTTGTTTTGTAAGTAAAAGGACTATAGTCGAAAGTAACAATAAAATATAATATAATAAATACACAAACCAGTAACAGTCATATATTATCATTATCAAGCATTATGTCATGTACATAATTGTGTGTGCTAGACTTTTATAGCACTGGTAGCACAGCACAGTAGGTTTGTTAACAAAAGCTTCACCACAAACGTGTAGTTCATAATGCTATGACATTAGGATGGCTGTGTCATCATTAAGCAATAAAAATTTTTTAGTTCCATTGTAATCCTATAGGACCACCATTAGATACATGGTCCATATATGCCATTGACGTCTTTCTGCAGTGCATGACTACACTCAATGTAGTAAAACACATACATAGATGATAAACTAAAGTAGTATTTTCTTGTAGAATAAAAGGCTTCAAGAAACTAGAAAAATAAGGACAAAATCATTCCAAAGCAAACAGAAAGAGGAAAATAAAGAGCAGAAATCAATGAAATTTAAAGCAGAAAAACAGTAGAGAAAACCAATGAATAAAACGTTGGTGTTTTGAAAACATCAATAAAATTGATCTAGCAAGACTGACAAAGAAAAAGAAAAGACACAATTACCTACATCAGAAAGAAAATAAGGAATATTACTACAGACCCTACAAACATCAAAATAATAGTAAGGGAATACTGTGAAAAAGTCTACACAGAAATTTGGCAACTTAGATGAAGTAGACAAATTCTTTGAAAATTACAAATTACCACACTTCACTCAACGTGAAAGATATAATTTGAATAGTCCCATAACTCCTATTAAGGAAATTGAATTCACAATTTCAAAACACCCAGAAAATGAAACTCCAGAATCAGATGGTTTTACAAGAGAATTCTACCAAATGTTTAATAAAAAATGAACATCAATCCTACACAATCTCTTCTAGAAAATAGAAGAGGGGAACACTTCTCTGATGTTCCGAGCTAGGTAAACTTTAAAATTGGCTATTTTTAAAAAATTATTATTTGAGTGTTCAAAATTTCACCTTTCCTTAGAAATTGGTGATAAGTTTTTCTCTTTAGGTTTTTTTCTTTTTTTTTTTTCTTTTTTTTTTTTTTGAGATGGAGTCTCACTGTGTTGCCCAGGCTGGAGTGCAGTGGCACGATCTTGGCTCACTGCAAGCTCCGCCTTCCAGGTTCAAGCCATTCTCTTGCCTCAGCCTCCCCAGCAGCTGGGACTAGTCCCCGGCCACCATGCCCGGCTAATTTTTTTTGGTGTTTTTAGTAGAGACGGGATTTCACCACGTTAGCCAGGATGGTCTTGGTCTCCTGACCTCGTGATCCACCCACCTCTGCCTCCCAAAGTGCTGGGATTACAGGGGTGAGCCACCACACCCAGCCCTCTTTAGGTTATACTGACACTCATAGTAGAGATTCTTGATAAATATCTATTGAGTGATTTTTTCCAGCACTTTGCCCATCTAGACATAATTACATAATAAGTAGAATCAAAGTCCTCTCTCTAGGCTGTACTACTCCTTGGTTTACTTATTTGAAAGCATCCTAATATTGCTTTTATTAATGTCATCCTGAGATGCAGAAAAAAAATTTGCTAATACAAAAAAAAAAAAAAAAACCCCACTAGTTTAACTGGTCTCTCAACTAGGACTCTCTATTTTAAGATTCCTCTGTGTATCTAGAGTGCTCCAGTTGTGGCTCATAACTGTTTAAATTACTCATTTCTGTACAACAAACCTCCCCAAAACTTAGTGGCTTAAAACAATAATAATCTGTTATTTCTCATGATTTTGTGAGTTGAATAAATAGTTCCAGTCTTGTGGGGGTCAATTCTGTAACTGCAATCAGTTGGCAGCCAGGCTGCGCTTGTCAGCTGTGATACCTTCATTCTTCTCTGCATGGCCTCTCCTTATAGCTAGCTTGGGCTTCCACACAACATGATGGTTTCCAAACAGCATTCCAAGATGGCTTCATCACATGTCTGGCATTTTGGCTGGGAAACTAGACTAGCTGGAAATCAGCCATGTGTCCTCTCAAGCAAGGTACCTGAGCCTCTTTACATGGTGGCTCAAAACTCCATTAAAGCAAAGGTTGCTAATTTTTTGTCTAGCCTAAACTGGTATTGCTTCTGCTACATTCTGTTGGACAAAGAAATTCACAATACCATCCCAGATTGAAGGAGGAGGGAAAATAAGCTCCATCTCAGTGGAGCTTCCATCAGTGGAAGGAAAGTATAGAATTTGTGGCTATCTTTATAGTTCTAAATCTAAATCATTTATATTCCTCTAATCTGCAAAATACACTATTCCTTCCTAACATCCTGAAAAGTCTTATTCCACTATGGCATCAGGCTCATACTTAAGATCCAGAATATTTTCATCCAAATCAGGCCCAGATATAAAAGGGGTTCCTAAGGTGCAGTTCCCTGAGTACAGCCAATCACTATGGCTCTTCTCTATCTAAAGATCTCTGAATTAAAAACACAAGTTCTTTTTCTTCCCTGATACTCAGCATACAAAGAGGACAGAGTAATGGGTACTCCCATTCAAAAAGGGACGAAAGGGAAGCACATAGCAGCCTGTGGCCCATAGTAATTTTGAAATTCATCTGGGGAGACGTTGTCAGATCTCCTACTACAGCACAGAGACTATTCCTTGATTGGGGGGCTTGTCTGCTCTCTCATTTCTCATTTGGCTCTTTGGCTTATTTTTCTCAATCTACTGTTCTTGGTGGCTCTTGGTTCCACCCTCTGGATCTTGGCTCTATCCCTGGAGAACCCCTTTCTTTTCCCTAAAATAAGGCCCATGTTCACAGCTGAGTAACTTTCTCTGCCTGGTTTCTGCTTTTGTAAAGTTTAGAGCCTGGAAGCCTCATTTTATTTTGTACTTTCCTGTCTCTTTTGGTCAAAACTGGTGAGGCTTTTACCAATAAAAATTCTCTTTAAAATGTTGTATATTTTCTATTCACCAAATCACAAATTCACTTTATTAAATAAACATCACACCTGGCCAGGTGCAGTGGCTCAATGCCTATAAACCCAGCACTTTGGGAGGCCAAGGCAGGTGGATCACTTGAGGTCAGGAGTTCAAGACCAGCCTGGCCAACATGGTGAAACCCTGTTTCTACTAAAAATACAAAAAATAGCCAGGTATAGTGGCTCGTGCCTGTAGTCCCACCTACTTGGGAGGCTGAGGCAGGAGAATCGTTTGAACCCAGGAGGCAGAGGTTGCAGTGAGCTGAGATAGCACCACTGCACCCCAGCCTGGGCAACAGACCAAGACTCTGTCTCACAAAAGAAAAAAAAAAAAAAACCCAAACCTATAAACATCATCAGAATAGGCATTTTTTCCCCCTTTGGACTGCAAGTCAGGTGCTGTGGGGAAATGCTCTTAAGAATCTTACATTTTTTTGAAGTATTATCAAAGGGTTGCACAACCACAAATCAAGGTCATGTAACCTTGATTCAGTCTTTACTCTGAGACTATCTGAGTGTCAGCACCATGGATTTAATCTTTACCTTGAGACGATTCCTTATTTTGAGAACTTTTTTTCTCATGGAGATGCAATTAATATCAGTTTTCTTTTCCAAACTAGTACGTCCAGATATGGAAACATTTTCTCTCAATTCTGTTTTAAAAAGGAATAATTTCTTCTTTGGCTCATTTCTGTTTTCCCATGCTTCATTATAGGTGGCTAAAATAAGCTGACTTTCACTTTTGACATTTTGCTTCAAAATTTTCTTAGCCAGATCCATAAATTCATTGATGTGTTTTGTATCTTCCAGGTAAACACAGGCAACAATGTTGCCAAACAATTCCAGCACTGCCTAAGTTTTGCTTTCTCCAGCTTCTGATAGCAAATACTTCACTGCTTGTCCAACCTCCACTAGTAGTCTTCTTGCCACCCTTCCAACTTCCACCTGCTCTACATGATCTGAAGCTGGTGCCACATGTTTTAGTTTTTTTGTGTGTTTGTTTGTTTTTGAGATGGTGCCTTACTCGGTTACCCAGGCTGGAGGGCAGTGGCATGATCTCGGCTCACTGCAACCTCCGCCTTCCAAGTTCAAGCAATTAACCTACCTCAGCCTCCCAGTAGAGTAGCGGGGACCACAGGCACTCACCACCACGCCTGGCTAATTTTTGTACTTTTATTAGAGATGAGGTTTCACCATGTTGGCCAGGCTGGTCTCGAACTCCTAACCTCAAATGATCCAACCACCTTGGCCCCCCAAAGTGCTGGGATTACAGGCATGAGACACTGCACCCAGCCTGCTTTAGATTTTTGTTACAGCAGCATTGCACTTCTAGTTACCAACTTCTGCATCAGTTATATTTACTGTGTAACAAAAGACCCTAAAGCATAATGTCTTTTTTAAAAAGCTATATATTGTTTCTCAGGATTTAGTGAGTTGAAAGAGTGATCTTCCACTGGTCTCACTTGTTCAATTATGAAACTGTATTGATCTAACAGTTCATCCAAGGCTGCTGGCCAAAATGCCCTAGTTCTCACATGGCTATTCCACATGGCTACCATGGGCTCCTTCAAGGCTACATTTCAAGATGGCTCCATTCACATATCTAGCATTTTGTTCAGGATGGTTAACATCCTAACATTAGCCAGGCTTCTAACTTTCCCTGTGTTCTCTCCAGCAAAGTAACTTTACATTGTAGCTGAAGGCTATAGCAGAACAAAGGTAGAAGTTGCCAAGTTTCTTAAAGCCTGGGCCTATAACTAGCACAGAATCACTTCTGCTGTATTTATTGGTCAAAGGTCACAGGGCCAACCCGGACATGAGGGGAGAGGAAAACAGATGCTACTTTTTGATAGGAAGGGTGTCTAGAATTTGTGGTCATTTTTAATCTACCAATGACCTGACAATGACTTCAAGGATATGTAAGATCCTTCAACGTTTCTTGGTTTTTAGATTTTGTTTCATGTTAGAAATGTCTACCTCCCACAGAATACTTAATAGTTCTTTAGGAGAAAAGATTGGAATAAGAATCATTTGTGTTTCTCTCTTAGCACTTTACTCAGAGTGTGCCACTCAAGAAATAATTTCTGGATGAATGTTGGCTGAATGAAATATTCAGTCTGAATTTTGTAATATATGTATACTATTGTATTATAATTCCATGTGAAATTGGTTTTGATTCGTGGTAAACTTGCCAAATCTAATTAACTATTTGATTAATCAACAGCAGTGAACCCCCTACAACTGCTGGTTTGACAACAATTTTACTATAAGTAGACCCTTCTTAGTAAAATGAAGCTTTTCATAAACAGTCTTTCTCTCAGGCAGCAGTTCTTAACCCTTGATGCACAATGGAATCATCTGGGATGCTTTTAAAACATATTATCCCAGAGCTCTTTCACCTAGACTAATTAAATCAGAATCCCTGAGTGCATTAGGATTTGTTTCTAGGTGATTCTCATGTGAACCCAGGGCTGTGAACCACTTTTCTGGAGCTAAGGCTTTGAAATTGCATCTTGCATTTCAGGGAGGTAAATTTAACCCTTCCTCACCCAGCTTCAACCACAGCAGTCCAGCTTTTTTGTCTGATATACATACTCACAACCTGTAAACAATTGAGGTCACCAAATGAATTTAATGCTAAGAAAAAGTTGAAAACACTAGAGTGTTGTGATAGCTGAGGACTCTTGGCTTTATGAAATAGAACAAATAATCATTGGAATATTTTTCTTGGCATTTATACAACTGGTCTACATGAACAACTTTGAGGTTGTGACTATTTCGTAGGAGGCAAGATCTGCTTTCCAACATCTCCAGGGTGTTTGTTTATGCACAGCCTTCCAATCATGTTGCAGATCTGAAGCTTGTTGGTCATTTTTATTTACCCAAAGGTTACATAGGGCCTAGTGTCTGTGTGTAGCAGATCAAGATAACCTTTTCCTGTTTCTATAGGAAGTACTTTGCAAGGCTCAACTTCTGACTAACCTCCAAAATTCACTTTTCAAAAGAGAATATACCAACTCATTTTCCTTGACCTCTGCAGAGCTAGTTCTTGTGGGGAATTTTTACACTATAGTAAAGGGTAAGAAGTGGTAAGGAGACATTTTCAAGAAAAATTAATTCTCTAAGGGCTAAACATTGCTTTTAATAATCAAAGAAGATCAAAGTCAGAATGCTTTGTTATTTGAACACTTTCTCAGATCAAAGGGTCAGATGTAATTATTTCCTGCTCTTGCTGCTCAGGTAGGTCAGTTCTGAAGATAAACCTCTACAATTTAGCAAGCCAGGTTCTTCAGGTAAAGAGCTTATTAACAACATCCACATAGGTCTTCATTTCAGTAATCTACAAAACAATTGCTGGTTCTGTTCACATTTCCTCACCTCTCTGTTTCTTCAGTCTCTTGCAGTCTGGGTTCTGCTTACACCATTCCATTCCAACTTCTTTGGCAAACATTGCCAAACCAAGGAACAGTTTATGGTCCTTAGCTGGCTGTGCTCCTCAGCTGTGTTTAACCAAGCATCTCTTCTCTAGATTCTTTACTTCCTTAGTTTCTCTGGTAGTACACTCTGCTGGTTCTCTTTGACCATTCATTCTGTCCTGCCCTTAAATTTGGGGAATACTCAAGTGCTCATGTTTGGACCTACTCATCGTGTGTCACCCTTTCTCACTGATTTCATGCACGCTCCTTGTGTTAATGATTAACAACTACTGATGATTCCTAAATCTCTTTTCCAGGCCACAAGGTTCCCTACATTTGAGTTTCAACATTACATATTCTTGTCCCTAACAAATGTTTTCCAAAGCACAGCCACTAAGCCAGTGTGAATTGGTATGAAAGAGCTTCTAGCAAAATTCACATGTGCTGTAGCTCTCCCCCACCATGCCTGATGGTGATTTCTGACCATCAGTCAATATACTTCCTTTCCTCAGACAAATTTATTTCAGGAGCATGGGGGCCTTTACATGTCCTTTCCTCGTTTCCCTGTCTCTGTGCCTCAATCAGGTATCATTGCAGCATCAATCAATACAGTGCGTCATTTGGAAGCTTGCACCACCAAAGAAGAGAGATTTACAGTAAAATTTACTAGTCTATCCTTTGTAGTCAATTAGATATAATTTGCAGGATATCCTCTGAGTGTCTGTCTCTTAGAATTGGCATCCAATCTTTGATTTCTTGTTTTTTATATGCAAGAAGATGTTTTAAGAAGACATCCTTTTATTTTGCTCTGTCCTTCTGTCTTCATATTACCACACATTCTCCACGCCATTTCCACAATCTTATTTATTTGAAGAAACCCAACCTTTCATCATGGACATTTTGATACACCTTCCCTGTGCCATGTTAACTTAGGGCCCTGGAGAAAGGGCAGTGAGCTACACTGTAGGCCTTGGCAGTCCACTGCACAGTGCCATTTCACACAGTGTTTAATGTCCCCTGCAGGACCCCTGTTACAGAAACATTTTTTCTCTCTTCTCTTGCACAGGCCTAAATGATGCTTACGGGCTCTCTTGGGAAGCTCAAAGTGATATAAAGCACAGCCATATGTTCTGTAACTACCTGCTTTAGACATGTAGCTAGGGTTTTATCTTTACTGCACTTTGGAGACACTCCTGACACTTGCCTATAAAAGGCCCTTCGGTGTCTGCTCACTTCTGGTTAAGACTATTCTTAACCTTGATAAAGTTGCTGTTGTGACGATTTGAGGTGGTACTCTGTAAGGCAGTCTCCAGGTCTGTCTTACTCACTGCCCTATTGCTAGTACCTAGCACATGATACATAGGGGCTCACTAAACATCTGTTGGGAAAAAAAAAACCATGAATGGCTATATCCTTATACTTCTCAGCTAATAACTTAGGTCCCCGTTGCTCAAGATGGCTGAGGCAGATGTGATGCATTCCTTAGGCCACCAGGAATGTGGGTTTGAGGATTCATCTTGAAACCAGACAGATTTTGATAATTACAGAGCAAGTAGAGCTGTTTACATTTTGCCCTGTTGTGTCAAAAGTCACTTAGTCCTTAAGTCTTTCAAAGAAGAACCTGGACAAGTTGCTGAGTATGACCTCCTGGGCCGGTTACCCAATAAATTTGCTTTTGCATTAGATTATCCTGTAGTAAAAGGGAGTCATCCAAGAATAGACCCTAAAAGCCTTTTGATGGGAATAGGAAATAGGGAATCTGATTTCAGGTAAGCCTATGGGAATTTCCTATAGCAAGTTGGGTCCTAGGAGTGACACATCATGGTGGGCATTTTGTCCAGGCTTTTCAGATTGCCTTGTAAAAACTCTCAGGAGGCTAAACTCAGTTATTAGCGCCTACAGCCATAAAATTTCAGGGACACATTTCCCTCATCAAGCACCCTTCCAAGGATACTGGTGAGCATAACAAGGTCTCCCTTCAGTGAGTAATCAATACTACTGCGTTTGGATCACGGAGAACCCAGACAGTTGCCCTTTTCAAATCTTTGTTTGCAACCCATAACTCTTCACCACCTGCAAGTCTCTATCTTTATATTCAAATGGCTAAAACCTACACACTCTACACCAGAATTTTCCAATGGAATTTTCTATATTAATAGAAATATTCTATGCCACACTGTCCAAAATACTAGCCACTAGCTATACGTGCTAGTGAGCACTTGAAACATGGCTACTGTGACTGAGGAACTGCATTTTAATTGGCTTTCATCTTTTGCTTACTTTTACTTTAGTTTCAGGGGTACATGTGCAGGTTGGTTATATAGGCAAATTGTGTGTCATGGGGATTTGGTGTACAGATGATTTTGTCACCCAGATAATGAGCATGGGACCTGACAGGTAGTTTTTTTATCCTCATCCTCCTCCCACTCTCCATCCTCAAGTAGCCCCAGATGTCTCTTGTTCCCTTCCTCGTGTCCATATGTGCTCAATGTTTAATTCCCACTAAAAGGTGAAAACATGTGGTGTGTGGTTTTCTCTTCCTGTGTTAGTTCACTTAGGAAAATGACCTCCAATTCTATCCATGTTCCTGCAAAGGATATAATCTCATTCTTTTTTATGTCTGCATAGTATTCTGTGGAGTATATGTACAACATTTTCTTTATCCAGTTTACTGTTAAGAGTATTAAAGTTGATTCCGTTTCTTTGCTGTCATGAATAGGGCTGTGATGAACATACATATGCATGTGACTTTATGGTAGAACAATTTATATTCCTTAGGGTATATACCCAATAATGGGATTGCTGGGTCAAATGGTAGTTCTGTTTTGTTTTTTTGTTTGTTTGTTTGTTTGTTTGTTTCAGACAGAGTCTCACTCTGTCACCAGGCTGGAGTGCAGTGGCATGATCTCAGCTCAGTGTAACCTCCGTCTCCTGGGTTCAAGCAATTCTCCTGCTTCAGCCTCCTGAGTAGCTGGGACTACGAGTGTGTGCCACCACGCCCAGCTAACTTTTGTATTTTTAGTAGAGACCTTGTTTCACCATGTTGGCCAGGATGGTCTCGATCTCCTGACCTCGTGATCTGCCTGCCTCAGCCTCCCAAAGTGCTGGGATTACAGGCGTGAGCCACCACGCCCGGCCTCTGTTTTAAGTTCTTTGAGAAATTGCCAAACTGCTTTCCACAGTGGCTGAACTAATTTAAATTCCCACTGGCAGTGTATAGGTGTTCCCTTTTCTCCACAACTTTGCCAACATCTGTTATATTTTGACTTTTTAATAACAGCCATTCTGACTAGGATGAGATGGTATCTCACTGTGGTTTTGAATAGCATTTCTCTAATGATTAGAGATGTTGAGCATTTTTTCATTTGCTTGTTGGCAGCATGTATGTCTTCTTTTGAATATTGTCTGTTGATGTCCTTAGGCCACTTTATAATGGGGTTGTTTTCACTTGTTAATTTGTTTAAGTTTCTTATAGTGAATTTCATTTTGATTCATTTAAATTTAAGTACTCACAGGCCATTAGTGGACACCGCTGGACAGCTCAGCTTTACACAATTGAAATATATATAAACACAAAAGACAACACGTGAAGTCATACTTCAAGTATTCTAAAATTATAAAAGTAATATATTGTCAATAAAGATAAATTTAAAAATAGACACATGTAAGAGGGAAATGCTAAAAACACTCCTATCTCAACACCTAAATGTAAGCACTATTGACATTGTGACATATGCACTTTCAGTTACTTCTATTGTATGTTAGAAGGAAAAATAGTGCAAAACAGCCAATATATCGTCAGAATGATTGAGAGAACATGAAAACTCCAGATGAACCCGGTTTAAATGGATTACAATAGGTATGCCAGGATCTGCCCCCTGCACAGATGACAGGCCAGATGGCTGCCCTGTGGGGTGAATGACCACTCATGTCCACACATAAATCATTTCCCTATAAACTGTCTATGATGCCCTATGTTCCCATAGTATTTAGACTGGTGTACATCTGTTAAAAGCTAAATATTATGTGCAGCCCTTCACATATCAGCTTTTAGCGTTTTATGGGGGCACTATCTAGACTGTCAAACCCAAGGCTGGAGCATTTAAGGAGGCCTAGGCAGCTAATGGGCAGTGTTTGGCTACTGGCACTAGCAAGGAGAGAACACCTACCAGGGAGAGCATGGGGAGACCCATCTTCATATTTTAGTTTAGGACAGGGTCAGACATGCTACACAAGTTCATTCATTCATTCACATATCCATTCAACAAGTAATCTGTAAGTACCTATTCTGTGTCAGGGTCTTTGAGAGGGAAATGGATATATTGGAACTGTGGAGGCCAAGGGAAAATCTCCTTTTATGCTCTGTAGGTTCACTGAAAATCAACTGACAAAAGACAGATTAATAAGAGAAAAGGCATATAGATTTATTTGATTATAGTTGTACACAGGAGTCTTCAGAATAAAGACCAAAAGATGCAGGGGAAACTGCCCATTTTTAGGCTTAGTTTCAATGAAGTATGGACAGCCGTGGAGAAGAATGACTGGACAGAAAGGGTATGATCTAATGTTAATGGACTGAATAGGGAAGTCCAGCAAGGTCTGTCTGTTTGGATTCCTCTTAGCTTCTCTGTGTAGCATTCCTTCCTTCTGGGTCTGCAACAGGACCCTCTTGAAATGAGGGTCTTACGACCCACAATCAAACAAGATAAGTCAGATAACTTTTTAAAATTTTTTCAAAATTAAACTTAAGATTGGTTAGATTTTGACTGTGTCTCTTTGGCAGCTTAAGCAGCAAATGAAATTCCTCCTGGAAGAAGTATTCATTCTTTATCCTGCCACTAGCTTACAGTGAGCACAGACTGGAGTGCAGTGGTGTGATCTCAGCTCACAGCAGCCTCAACCTCCAGGGCTCAAGTGATCCTTCCACCTCAGCCTCCCTTGTAACAGGGACCACAAACCCGCACCACCACACCCAGCTAATTTTTTTTATTTTAAGTAGAGACAAGTCTTCACCATGTTGGCCAGGCTGATCTCAAACTCCTGGGCTCAAATGATCTGCCTCAGCCTTCCAAAGTGATGGGATTACAGGCGTGAGCCGCCACGCCTGGCCTAGACAATTTTTTTGTTTGTTTTTGTTTTTATGGCCAGTTTTTACACAGAAAGGCTCGGGGAAAGTTAGAGTAATATTTTTAGGTTTTATGGCTGGCTTTGGGGAAAAGGGATTCTGGTTTCTACAACATGCCTTGGGGAAGACAGATTCTAGTTTCTATGGCTGGTCTTGGGGGAGAATGAGGGGCCAGAGACAGGAAGGCAGGAAAATGTCAGAGAAAATCTTTTACTCTGGGGGCTGCTTTAGAGGCCTTCATTTGGGGGTATCGTTTTCTGATGGAAAGGTGACTTGACTGGAAGTTGAATTAGTAAGCAGGGGGTAGATCTTGCAGGCCTGCAGGCCACATAAGGACTTCAGTGCTACTTCTGAAGGAAATGGAACGATCATGCAAAGTTATAATCAGGAGGGTGATATGATCCTAGTCCCTAAGAATACAGCACTAAACACAGTCTGAGAATGTCCTTATCCTAAAGGAGCTTCTGTTGTAGTGGGAACCGAAATCAAAGGAAAGGAAAATTGAGTTTACAGAAATCGTGGAGAATTCAGTGGTGCCCTTGAGGGGATGGGAGGACTCCCTGAGGCAGATGATGTCAGACAGGGTATGGCTCTTCCTATGAGCCCTAGTATCTGTCTACTCTGCCAGGAAGGGGTTTTACCTGGTTCTGGCTCCACTTTGTCTGAATCTTTCTTTGCAGACTGTTGACTTATTTCCTAACCTGATATGTATTGTGTTCCTGCCAGACAAATCAGTTAGCTAATTGTCTAATGACATCTGAAGGCATTCTTCTAGTATTACCATTCCTTTATTTCTTAGTTCAGATTATTAAGGGCTGAAAATTTCAAGCTAGCAAAAGTCAAAACTCACTCTAAGCTAGTGGCAGGATAAAAAATGAGCACTTATTCCAGGAGGAATTTCATTTGCTGCCTAAGCTGCTGAAGATACATAGCCAAAATCGAACCAGTCTTACATTTACTCTCAAATGATTTCTTGTAGAGAAGCCTCAGAAATTCACTAGGCCTGTGCCCTGCTCAGTCACAGACCAACTGCTCATCCTCATTCTTGTGACTGGCCATCACCACTCCTGGTAACACAGCGCAAAACTGAAGGGGGTGCTTAGAATGAACTTCCAAAAGGAAAAGGACAGGATGTCCAGTTCATTTTCCTTTTTAGATGCAATTCCTACACATGAATCGGACAGTCCCAAGTTCAAGGAGGTCCAGCTGGGAGCCAGAGGGCTGTGCGCAAGGATGCCACCCGCTGATTAAAGTCAGAGACCAGGCCAGGCATGGTGGCTCACGCCTGTAATCCCAATGCTTTGGGAGGCTGAGGTGGGAGGATCTCTTGAGGCTAGGAGTTTGAGAGCAACCTGAGCAACACAGCAAGACAGACATCTCTACAAAAAATTTAAAAATTAGCCCAGTGGGGTGGCATGTTCCTGTAGTCTCAGCTACGTGGGAGGCTGAGGTAGGAGGATCACTTGACCCTGGGAGTTCAAGGCTGCAGTGAGTAGATCATGCCACTGCACTCCAGCCTGGGTGACAGAGTGAGACCCTGTCTCTAAAATAAAAAAAATAAAAAACAAAACAATAAATAATAAATAAAAGAAACCAGGCAGCACACTGACTAGTACCAGAATCTGGTCCAAAAATAAAAGGACGCTGATGAGAGGGGCTGATGGGGAAGCAGGAGAGGGATTTGGGGAGTGACTGGGGTTCAGGCTAGGGCTATAGTTCAGGAGGGAGACAAGCATGAGAGAGGATGTGTGAGGAGATGGGAATCAAGACTGAAGGCACATGGGCTGAGGGATTTTTCTTAAGTTTCCCCCAACATTTGGGTATGGCCTCAAGTGCAAATTAACGGAGTGCCAAGAAAACTCCACCATCGAGATAAATATTTTAATACAATATTTTAAAAATCAAAATTAATGCAAAAAAATCCATGATAGACAAAATATTCTAATTGTAACTGAAGACAGTATCCATTGCAGTGAACACCCTTGTCTGGCACCAGTGGACCTGGGGTGTTCTCTGGTTGTGCGACATGGTAAGTTGCTCTACCTTTCTGCCTCTCAGTTTACAGAGAAACAAACTGAAAGCCAGAGAGGTGCTCATTCTTTTAACGAGCCATTCATTAAATCAGATTCTCTTGGCATGGGAGGAGGGGTGCGTACTGGACATCAGTAGTTTTAAAAATTCTGCCCAGTAAGTCTAACGTGCACCGGAGTTAAAGAGAATTAGGAAATAATGGCCTGGCTCACCAGAGTAATTCCAACTAAAGTGTAAGTGGTTAAGAGTAGATTCCTTTATTTCTCCTGCCACACATTGTCAGCACATTGACAGTAATACTGTTGGTTGAGGGCAGCATAACACCAGGGTGGGTCATGGGAAAGGATAAAGCAATGTTTATTGAATGCCTGCTTCCTCCCAGTCAGCATGCTGGGTGCTTTTCATTTGGTTTAATTCCCATGGTGATCAGATGAGGTTGGTATAATCACCTCCACTGAAGAGATGAGAAAGCCAATGCCTTTACATAAGGAAGCCTTTCATGAAAACCTTTAAATAGCATCACAAAACAGAGTCATCCCAGGGAGCATTGGACCTACCTGCTCATTCTACAGACCCTCCAGAACTGCCCACATGTCTGCCCTCTGCAATGAACATTCAGCATCAGCTAAATACAGCTCTCTGGTTAAATAATTGGGGAGCCACACATTCTCCAGCAGCTTCACAACGACTGGGACAGAATGAGGGAAAACAGAGGTGGAACTGGCTCTGAGGTCTGTTGAGAATATGACTACGCCTGGTACGAAAAGGTCCATTTGTGGTAAATTGGCTGCAGCCCAGATGATCCCTCTGAGAAAAGATTTTGCATTCCCTCATTTTGCTTCCCCACCTCATTTTCCCCCGAATCAACACATTTGAGCTCTAAATCTGTGCCAAGCACTGAACATGCTTTGCACATTATTTTTAATCATCTTAACAAGCCTATATGGTAGGAATTATCATATCCATGTCATTCATGACCCTGAGGCTCAGTGATGCCAAGGAATTACCTGGCTTCTCACAAACTATAGGTAGCAAAGTTAGGATTCAAAGTCAGGTGTTCTTACTCCAGAGCATGAACTCTAAAGCACAGTCTACACTGCATACTCTTTTTTTAATACCCCAGAACAGAGCAGATATACTATATTCTCTAATACCTTTCTGTCAGGAGCAGCTATTTGAAATATGGTGGGCTGGAGCCACCTTAGTCAGCTGGCCAGAATGTGGTACAGTGGGTATCACTGAAGACCCAACAGCTTCTTGTTGATAAATAGCATCAAATTCCCACCATCTGAGTATTTTTCCATCTAAGGAGACAGCATATTTTACCTGGGTCAAGTGGTAGTTTATTCACAGCCAAAGGAAATACTAGAAATTAAGAACCTTCTATAGTTTGTTTGACATCAGCCTGTAATTATGTAAGCTGATTTTTTAGCATCCTAGTAACTTTCCACTTCAGTCTAGATTGGAAATATCCCCTCGTCTCCTAAAAGCTGGGGTATGTTATTTTTGCAGCATCAGTCAGAGGATGCAAAATTACAGCAATTTCAGTATTCAGAGTTTTTTCTCTTCCTCATATTTAACTCAAATAGACCCTTCATCTTTTCGTTCCCATTTCCCCAAAAGTGTGAGACCCAAAGAAGATGCTTGAGGCCAAGGACTGTATTTGTATCCATCTTTGTTTCTCTAGCACCTAATACAGTGTCTGACATGCTACAGACATTCAGGAAGTGAATGAATGAAGTGTGCTTGGAATGTGAAGGTGCTACTGACCCACCATTGACATAATCAGAAAAATTTTTTCTAGAAGTGCAGACGATTTTCAGTAAGCCACCATGTCATCCTTTAACTTGCTTCTCCTGTTGTTTTTAACTGCTTTCCAGCAGCTAGATTTACTGACACCTCCCCACTGTGGTCTCAGGGTTACCCCAACCCCACTAAGTCTTAAGTAGATCACATTGGAGGCGGGAAGCTTATCAGTGGCTTAAGTCTCCACCACCTACAGGGGCTTAAGAAAGGATAAAGAAAGGATAAAGTCTCCAAAGCAGGAGTCCGGGTGATGAGCTATGCCTTCTGGGTTCACTTCAACCCTTCAGAGTCTCCAAATATATCTAATCCTCATGACAATTGTGTAAGGTAGGTATCTCAGCCTTCGTGTCTCCCTTTAAAAGTCCTGTCTCTCAGAAGCCTTCCCTGACGACCTGACATATCCTGTCCCTCTTCTCATTTACTCTCATTGCTACATGTGTTACGATTAGGTTTGCTTGTGTAAAACAAAAACCCAATATAATAGATTCACCAAAGAAGAGTTTATCTTTCTCACATGACAGGAGGCTGCAAGAGCATTCAGGGCTGTTTTGTGACTTCTCCAGTGCCATCAGGGTCTTAGGCTTCTTTTAGCTTTCAGCTCCCCCAGGCTGAGCCTGTGGCTTGGGGCTTCCTGCTCACTAGATGGCTGTTTTTTTCTTTCAGCATCCTGTATGAGTTCCATGCACAAAAAAAGGGGGGAAAAGGATAAAAGGCAAAAGCAAATGCCAGCTAAATTGACCCCTTTAACACATTTTCCTGTAGCCCTTTACAGGAATGTCTGCTTATCTTACTGAACATACCTGGGGCTCTGGGGATGTGAGTGTTTTTAATCAGTTAGACCGTTTCTAAAATAAAATGGGGTTCTTTTCATAAGGATGACAGGGAGGTGAGACTGGCATCTAACTGTGTCTTGTCACAGCATGGCAGCATTTGGTGCTCTAGGAAACAGCCCTGGGGGCCCATGATTTTGAGGTCGTGGTGCTTCCCCCCACCTGTGGGTGACCCAGTCTACAGCACCAGACTTCTGTCATGCTTCCCCTCTCCTCACACACCCTCCCTCATATGTATCTCCCTCCTGAACTAGAACCCCACCCTGAACCACAGCCACTCCCCAAAGTCCCTCTCCTGCTCCTCCCTCAGCCTCTCTCACCACCACATCAGGGTTCTTTTGTCTTTGGACCAGATCCCGGTACTGGTCAGTGTGCTGCTTGGTCTCTGCCTGAATCAGTGCGTGGCATCCCTGCCTGCGGCTATCTAGCTCCCAGCTGGACCTCCTTGAACATGAGATTGTGCAGTGCATGTCTGAACTTGTCCGGAGGATGACCACAGGCCTGTTTCTAAAGTCAAGTTGGTTTCAGTACCCAGGAGTCAGGAAAAGACGATCTAATGTCTTGTGGTAACAAAGTTCTAGAATGCTTTGCATTTGGCCCTCTTGGGGCTGGATGTACCATACTTGGAGTTGAAGTGAGGTAGCTTTCATCCTCCCTCTCTTACCACCTGACTGCTGAAGTAGCATCCAAGATGCCCAGGAGGTAGGATTTCAGGGGCCCAAAAGGCATGTCATTCTCATCTAGGTTGACTGTTGTGTTTTATTCATGAGAAACAGAGGTCTGGAAAGGTGGGATTAATTTCTTTAAAGGAAGCAGAGCTGCACCCACACATATGGGATCTTAGCCATGCAGCCCATAGGAAGTATGTCGAGGTGAGCTAGGTGTCTGAGACACTGCTGGGATTCTTCCCAGAGCCCTCTCCCAGCCTCCTTCACTACCATGAAGGCAGAGGGAAGGGTGTGAGGGTTGCTACCGAGAGGATTTCCATATTCCTAACAAGGAGAGCATTTTGGTGGAGAGTTGAGAAGACAGAACCTTCAATCATGCAGTCTGGTGCTGCATGATTGAATAGAGAGAAATCCAGACATTAATGGTTCCAGGGCACAAATAGGAGGTCCAGGGCAATGTGGAAATTGTTCAAGGTGCTCAAGGTTGCATAACAGAGGAAACAGTAACGGCAGGTAACATCTATTGAGCACCTACTGTGGGCCAGACACTCTTATTAGAGCTTTAGCGGAATCAGCTGACTGCTCATAGCAGCCCTGTGAGTTCAGTACTGAAGGCCCACAATCCTATATCCAAAATCTTTGAGGCCAAATGTGTTTCCAATACTGAATTGTTCATATCATAGAAAAGCAATATGGTACCTATACCATATATTATGTAATGATTCCCAGAGGGGTCTGGGGCAGCAGTTAGTAAACAAGCATGTGGACATTTCTGCAGCCAGTGGGCTAGACAAAGCCTACCAAAACCTTCACATTGAATATGACACCGAATAAGTTTGGGTATACCACTTACGAAAAAGCATTTCGTTTTCTGGGCTTTGGGGATTTTGGAGCTTTCAATCCTCATCCTTATCCTGATTTTTCAGAGAAGAAAACAGGCAGTGAGGCTCCAGCATCTGTGCTGTTAACTACGTTGTTCTTTTGCCTGATGACAATGCACATCTATCATACCCTATACACACCATGTCGCTGTAATATATGTGGTCTCTACCAGTCCTCAAGGAAAGACTAAGGAAGGGGGAGCAAACTCTGGTACATCTCTTTAACAAATGGTGAAATTGAGGCTCACAAGAGTGGTATCTTGTTCAAGGGTGCACAGTGGATGGATAGAGGCACAATCCAAAGCAAAGCGCAGGTCTGCGGGCTCCTGGCTCCCCTGACCACATGAACTCCCCTGCTATTGGGTATATTCCTTAGGAATTATTTGAAGCAAAAGTAACAGGAAGAGAAATGTTATTATAATATTTGTGGCAATGGAAGAATAGGTTCGCAGTGGTGGCAGAATCAGCAACATAGAAACCGATGCTAACGTTTTGAATGAAATGTAGAACAGGAGAACATGGTGTCTTCTTATCATCCCCAAAGGAACCAAAAGGTTCTAACCAGTCAAGCAAGGGACATGACAGCATCTGCAGCATTTGTTCTCTGAGACCATGATGATCTCTCTCACGATTGGGGTTATCTGAGGTCTCCTGCCTATCTCCAAGGGTGGGTGAGGAAGCAAACAAGCAACCAAACATTGTCCTGATGACTGAAAGGTGAGGGGCAGGAAGCCTCTGCTGTTGTGTCCCAGGGACCTTAGACTAAATGTCAGAAAGCCACAGCCTCAGAGAGTCTTGGGAAGAGTTGTCTGTGCTATTCAGAAAGATGTCAGAGGAGAGAGCTGCAGCCTCCTGGTCTCCCTGAGACCCCAGGTCAGTCAGCCTCCAGAGGGAATAGGTGAGGGATGCAGAGGATGCTGGTTCTATCTTTATGCTCAGAACACATGTAGCCCTAGTGTGGACAGGAGAACAGGCAGGGGTTGGAGCAGGTGGGGGACGGAGTCAGGTGGCCCTGGGTGATCCTGGGAAGGATGGAGGTAGGGGGGACCTGGGAAGAACTTCAGGACTCTTCTATCTCTCACATCACCACATCACAGTGCTTGCATTCCAGCAGGAATCTCTGCAAATGTTTCCTCTTCTGGCCTATAGCTATAGTTTTTCTTTGATGCCCAACTGGCAGCTACCTACATGGTATTACTTAAGGGCACCAAAAAGTCCTTTTGGTATCTCACAAGTATCTCATCACTAGAGGGACTCCTTTGTACTGTTGAATTCTGCAAAAGACATGCAAGAATTTTGTGAAAGAAATGCCTTAAACATGCCACCCATCTATCCAGAATGGTCTCTCCTGGTTTTTCCATCTGTTAAATTTCTACTCATCCTTCAAGACCTTCCCTAGACCTGTGGCTCTTTCCTGAATGCCTCCAATAGTTTTCCTATATCAACCTCTATTAGAACTGCTGCCACTCTATAATATTGTTCTGTTTACAAATTGGTCTTACCCACTGGATAGGGGCTATAATAATACAACTCACAAGAACTAAATTGGGCGATATATGTAAAGTGCTTCACACACAGTAAACATCAAGCAAATAACAATTCTCTTCTCTGGCCTTCTGTCAGTTATTCAATTGAACTGTTTCTAGTATTCACTGCTTTCCCTCCTGCTTCCCTAGCACCATCCTAATCCATTCCTCTATTACTTTAAGAGGTTCCTAACTGCCCTCTGCCTCTAATATCTTTCTTTTAACCTTTATGTTTCTTACTGGCTGCTGGCTATGAATTCCCCTAAGATATTTCTGTCTTTATATTCTTCCACTATTCAAGGACTGCAGTAGCTTCCAGTGTTCCACTGCATTAGCTCCTAACTCCCAGCAGCATGTCCAGCAGTTCATTTGCTCCCCACAGACCAAAACCCTTACCAATGCTTTGCAGGTGACCCAGTCCCCATGCACCAAATGTGCTGTGCTAATGACTTGCTCCAGGACCTCTGTTCTCACCTTCTGACCCACAGTGTTCTCCTTACTCCATGCCTTCTACCAAATCCCTCCTTCCAGATTTAGTTTACGTTGGATATGCTCCATGAATCAATTACATACTTTAAGTAGTCAATTAATAATCATACATTGAGTAGTGCTTTAGGGGAAAGTATAAAGGAGACCCTCCGAGCTCTCAGGAGCTAATCGTGGAGGTTCACTGCATACTCACATCCAGTATCATTAACTTCTCAAGATAAATGCCAAGTGTAACCCACATTTGGCTGGCCCTCTCGTTGACCTGATACCTTAGGAGTGCAGTTTCCTGGAAAGTTTCCCCTAAGCATTTCTGAAAGTTGAAAAAGGTGTCTCATGTGAGTCATCAAGAAATCCTTGCAGCTTCTCTATCAGTTAGGCATGCTTTTGGCCCTAAGTAATAGAGCATCTGATAGTGTCTCCAGCAACAAAAATATTAAATGTCTCACAACGGGAGAAATCTGGAGTCAAGCAGATGCAAAGCTTAGTGTGGGTTCATGAATGACTGATAAATGGCAAGGTTGACTAACCTGGGGCTATGAGGTTATAGATCTTTAAATTCTCCCTGACTACTGAAAGGATATGTAACGGAGGCAGGTGTGTACATAAGGGAGATGGGAAATAAGGGATTCAGTGACCTGGTTGCAGATAAGAAAGAATATGAGCACTGATCTTTCAGGGAATAACTAACTTGGTACTTAAAAAATGTATGTCTACTACGCTTGACATTCTACCACATTGGTAGTCAATCGAAAACAACAAACAAGTAAAAGGGAGTACGGGCACTTTTATTGCACTATACTTTCCTATCTTCTTTTTCTTCCTAGACTCCTAGTATCTGTGTATGTATTTAAAAACTCAAAGTTCTGTGGTCAATAATCAGAGCTTTAAAGAATCAGTGTCCACACATTGTGGACATTGTGTGGTTGCTGGTTAGATTGTCAGTCACATTGTTGATGGCCTACCCAGCAGTGATTCCCTTCTGTTTTCTTCCTAATAGGACTCGAATGTTCTTTGGGTCTGAAGCCAACCCTGTGCAGCTGTGTATCTCGGAAAAGTTGAGCCTCCATGGATGGAGCCCGACAACGTCCTTAAGGACCCAGGCTTTTTTCAGCCTTTGCCTTCACCATCTTGGCCTCTTGGCCTTCCATCCTCCTGCTTGTACTTCACAGCCTCTAGACAGTTGTCATCACTGCAGGCATCAGGAGTGACTGAAAGGTATGAAGCAAGTGGAAGGGTCAAAAGCCTTTCTCTTCTAAATGCTTCGTCTTTTTCTTAAGAAAGGGAAGTTGCCAGTACCCAACTATCATGTTAGAATTCCCTGCTCCAAGTACTGTTGGACCCTACTGGGCTCTTTTTTTTTTTTTTTTGGAGACAGGATCTCATTCTGTCACTCAGGATGGAGTGCAGTGGCTTGAACATGGCTCACTGCAGACTTGATCTTCCAGGCTCAAGTGATCTTCCCACCTTGGCCTCCTGAGTAACTGGGACCACAGGCACACACCACCATGCCCGCCTAATTAAAAAAAAAATTTTTTTTTTTTTTTTTTTTGAGGCGGAGTCTTGCTCCGTCGCCCGGACTGGAGTGCAGTGGCCGGATCTCAGCTCACTGCAAGCTCCGCCTCCCGGGTTTACGCCATTCTCCTGCCTCAACCTCCCAAGTAGCTGAGACTACAGGCGCCTGCCACCTCGCCCAGCTAGTTTTTGTATTTTTAGTAGAGACGGGGTTTCACCCTGTTAGCCAGGATGGTCTCGATCTCCTGACCTTGTGATCCGCCCGTCTTGGCCTCCCAAAGTGCTGGGATTACAGGCTTGAGCCACCGTGCCCGGCCTAAAAAAAATTTTTTTTGTAGATGGGGTCTTGCTATGTTGCCTAGGCCGGTTGAACTCCTGAGCTCAAGCAATCCACCGACCTCAGACTCCCAAAATGCTGGAATTACAGGCATGAGCCACAGTGCTTGGCCTGGACACTCTACCTTTTTCAGGCACAACCATTCCTTATGGTAGGGTTGCCAGGTTTACAAATAAAAATGTAGAACACCTAGTTAAATGTGAATTTCAGAGAAACAACAAATAATTTTTAGTATAATTATGCCCAAATGTCGTATGAGATATACTAAGAAGTTATTTGCTGTTTCTCTGAACTCACATTTAAGTGGGCATTGCATATTTATCTGGCAACCTTTTCTATGGGCACTGCCACAACTTCCTCCAGAGACCACTATCTCCTCAAGGAAGTGCCCCCACGGGTGGCCTGAAGACCTCAAAATGCCACAGCACCAGGGTGTTCAATAAGAAGGTTGACCTGAACGCCTCTCTTCCCCTTTTGTTTTACTGTGTTCATATAATCCCAAAGAAAAGTCACTTGTGCCTCACTGTCTTAATACATGTTCAATGAAACATCTTCTTATTTAGCTTTTAGCCACTCCTCCTTGAGACTCGGCCCTGAGTTCTAGGGGTGGAGCTGAGCCAGAATAAAAATGCGAATGAAGACACGATGCCATTCCCAGCTTCACCTTTGCCCACTGGAGCCAAGGTTTAGCCAACCTTGTCTGTCTGCCTTGACTTTAACCTTTATCAGGGCACTCCAGCCCTGTTCTCTTAAGCAGCATGTTTTTAGTTCATGCAAACAGACCTACCCAGCTATCTGCTATCTACACAGGCATGTCAGAATCTTCCAAGTAGGCGCGTCTTAGTCTCAGAAGAGATGCATGCATTGTGTGCTCTTCAGAGGAGGGGCCAAAAAGCCTTCACTGCTTGACGCAGTCTTCATGGAAATTAGGATTTGGCTTTGTCCTCAAACGGAAGGGGAGGGACAAGTCAAAAGGCAAGAAGAGGATGTGGCTGGCAAATAGGACTAAGTGTGTTTTCAGGAGATTGAGGAGACCAAGACTGAAGCAGGGATTGCCTGCTATAAAGTTGGGAAGAGACTGAGAAAATTCTGGGCCAGATTATGAAAGACACTGCGAGTAAGAAATGACAGTATGTTTGAGTGGGAAAAAGAGCCCAGTTAAATGTGAATAGAAAGAAATGTTTCAGATGATATGATGTAGGCTTGTTTTTACACTTCCCCTCATTGTTCCCCAGTGTAAAATTAGATCCTTTAAAGATAAACACAGTACCCTTTGTTGAAGATATGCCCTCTTCTGCCAGTTAGGAAATCTGAGCCTTTAAAAGAATTTACTATTTCTAGCTAAAGTCTTTAGCTCCTGGATTAAACAATAAGATCACTAGTATTGGAGAAAAAATCTATTTTATTCTCCGATATTAAAATTAACATCAGCTTTAACTCAAACACAAGGATGTTCCAGGGCAACTTTGAACCTTCCTCATTCTCTGACAGCCACTTCCTTCCTCCTGGGGTCGGGCTTGTTTACAGAGGATCTTCTGGGTGTGTGTAGCTTCCTCCCCATTTCCCACTCACTGATAAACACAGTGCCGGCCTTCAACCACTTAACCCCTGCAACACATGCAGGATTTTCTTGCCCAATGAATTAAGCGCACCCTGTTTTCTCGTTACACTGTTCTGAGAATAGTACAATTGATCTTCCCCAAAGTAAATCCCCTCCCCTTTATGTACCTTGTCTCTCAACAGCCCCTTCCCTAGCCAGGGGTCTGGTGACCTCCATCCCTAACATCCTGCTTTAAACCCTGACCTGAAAAGGATGTGATTAACTATTTTACATAATGCCTGGAGATGCTCACATGGAGGTGGGGAGAAACCTGCAAAATTGAGATATACAAAAAAATACAATACAACCCTCTTCTAAGACCTTTTCTTCTCCCTTAAAAAGAAACCCCCAAAACTCAGGAGGTGAGGGGATGAGGTAGGGTTGGGGGAGGATTCCTTGTTACTTCCATTTTTCTTGAAATTTTTCCACTGCGATATTATTCACATGTTTACTAGGATGTAAATGGTCACCAAAGGTCTGTCTATATGTGATCTTTCCAGCAAAACAGGAAAGAAGTCATGTCTAACATAAGTGAATCTCACAGACAGACAAATATTGCATGTGCTCATTCATATGTGGGAGCTGAAAAAGTTGGTCTCATGGAGGTGGAAAGTAGAACGATGGTAACTAGAGGCTGGAAGGAGTAGGTTTGGGGTGGGCAGTGGGGAGGTAGAGATGAGGAGAGTTTGGTAAATGGGTACAATCATACGGTTGGATAGAAGGAATCAGTTTTAATGTTCGATAGCCAAGTAGGGTGACTAGAGTTCACAACAACATATATATTTCAATATAGCTAGAAGAGAGGACTTGAAATGTTCCCAACACATAGAAATGATCAATGTTAATCGTGGTGGATACCCTAAATGCCCTGACTTGACCATTACACATTCTGTGCATGTAACAAAATATCACATGTAAGCCGTAAATATGTACAAATATTATGTATCAATAAAAAGTAAAAAACAAACAAACAAATAAAACACAAGTAAAGCTCAAATTAGGGGGATTTGGGCAGCAGTCATTAGAGCAGGTGCTGTTTCTTCAGGCCAGAGGAGGCCTTTCCCAAATGAACAACAGGGCCGGGTGCTGTGGCTCACACCTGTAATCCCAGCAGTTCGGGAGGCCAAGGAGAGTAGATCACTTGAGGTCAGGCGTTCGAGACCAGCCTGGCCAACAACCTTGAAACCCTGTCTCTTCTAAAAATACAAAAGATTAGCCAGGTATGCTGGCACACTCCTGTAATCCCAGCTACTCTGGAGGTGGAGGCATAAGAATCATTTGAACCCCGGAGGTGGAGCTTGCAGTGAGCTGAGATTGTGCCACTGCATTCCAGCCTGGGCAACAGAGTGAGACCCTGTCTCAAAAAAAAAAAAAAAAATGAACTTCAGACTTTGCTGAAGGCCAGAGTGCTCCTTGCATGGTCCTTTAGCTTCCGACCCTTCACTGCAGTCATCAGAAGGATCTTTCTAATGCAGTTACTGTTATTTTCCCACATGTTTACTCAGGAACAGATAATATATATACATGGCACAGAATTCAAAATACCTCACAGGTGATTGAATAAAATGTAAGCCTATTTCCTTTTCTCATTCTCTGGTTATACTCTTCCTGGAGGTGACCTCTATTATCAGTTTCTTTGTGTATTTTTTCTTTTTTTTCTCTTTTTTTTTTTCTTTTTGAGACAGAGTCTCTCTCTGTCGCCCAGGCTGGAATGCAGTGGCTCAGTCTCAGCTTACTGCAACCTCCACCTCCCATGTTCAAGCAATTCTTCTGCCTCAGCCTCCTGAGTAGCTGGGACTACAGGCGCGCACTACCATGCCCAGTTAATTTTTGTATTTTGAGTAGAGACGGGGTTTCACCACATTGGTCAGGCTGGTCTTGAACTCCTGACCTCATAATCCGCTCGCCTCAGCCTCCCAAAGTGCTGGGATTACAGGTGTGAGCCACCAATCAGTTTCTTAAATATCTGCCTTCCAGAGATGTCTATGGTTTTTCAAAAATAGAATCAGAGGTATTTGTCTTGTTTTTCTAAGACCAGCTGAGCGGGCGCAAAAGAACCAGCGGGTAGGCAAGTGTAACAGCAAAACTGCACGTTTATTTTGGTAACCTAAGGTGTGCGGGAGAAGTCTGTCGGCCTCCGGGGAAGGAGGCCGGCAGAGTCCCCCCGTGGGGCTCTCGGACGGACTTCCCACAGTCCCGACATCCCGACAGGAGTGGGGCTGCAAGAAGGCCGCGTGGCTCAATGGCGGAGAGTGGCTTTTCTAGGAGTGGGAGGGCAATAGGCGGGGCACGGGGGTGTCAGGGGCGTTCCGCAGGTGCGACCAGGTAAATCTTGGTCTCTTCGGATTGACGTCACCTGGCGCATGCCCAGTTGGTCTGCACCCCTCCAGGGTCGCCGGCTGCATTTTCGCGCGCGCGGGAAGAGTTGGGGGTGGGGATGAAGAACCCGGAAGTGCACCATCTTGCCTCGGTTCGTCCAAACAGTATTTGATAGGCTTATTTGCTTATTTTTTCAGTTATTACGATACATGAGTGTTCTTAAAATGTAATCCATGTAGTTCAAAAATTAACAAATTTAAGAGATAACCAGTGAAAAGTCATGCACGCAAGCCTGTTCCTAGCCTTCTTCCTGGTTTCCATGCTATACCACCGCTTCCCCCACCATCAGGTAGTTTTTATGTTCTTGTGAGTCAGTGCAGACGTTTTAAAGGCACATGCAACCAAACGCAATTCCTATCCTCCCTTTAAAGCAGTTCTTTAACTTGGGACTCTATAAAGACAACAAAAATAATTATTTGAATAAGCAAACTATGCATTAATGGAATTAACTCTATGACTTTATGAAGCAGTCAACTTAAGCTCATATATACATTGCGTATTTGTGGTTTGTTTTGCATATATATATATAATATAAACATATGTGTTATATATATGTGTATTATATATAAAACAAACTATAAATAATAAACAAATTTAACTGCCTGGGTTTCCTTTGCTTCAGAATATTGTGATCCCCTTAAAAAGGACCCTCCCCGACTATTGAAAGTACTTAAAAATTAATATTACCTGAGCCCCTACCAAACAGAACAGAAGCCCAATTAATCAGAATCACAGCCAACAGTACATACAAGGGTACTTGGTGTACCACACAGGTGGGTCCTGCTTCCCATGAGGCCTATTTGTCCCTGGAGGGGCCCGTGAGATTCCAGGACCAAGATGACTTACCACCTACGTCGGTCTATGGTTTTGCTTGCCATGCGCAAGGGGGTGTTTGTAGAGCACTGTGGCTTCTGATGGGAGGAAGGAACTTCTGCTCAGAGCCCTATCGTTCTAAGGATCACCTTATTTAGGGGTTTCCCTGGTTTCCC
Organism: Piliocolobus tephrosceles; assembly: GCF_002776525.5. Lineage (NCBI taxonomy): Eukaryota > Metazoa > Chordata > Mammalia > Primates > Cercopithecidae > Piliocolobus > Piliocolobus tephrosceles. The sequence continues at coordinate 35,380,252 of NC_045437.1, forward strand.
CCTGGCTTCAGCAATCCTGGATTTTATGTAATCGTTGCATTTTCTCTCATGAATTGGCCCATATACCATGCTTTGTAGATTACTGCTGAGTTTACCTATTTGGGAGACCAACCTGGAGAAGAATGTCCCAGTTGCAGTCTTGGGATGAACTGTGCCCCTGGGGCACTGGCTCCTGCTCTTCTTCTTGAAAGACCTTCCTTCCCCATGCAGCCCTGAATTTTGAAGTCCCACCCATCCTTTCAAATCCAATTCAAGTGTTTCCTGAAAACAGCTCAGCTCTATCATTTGAATGTGTGTATTCTTCTTCTTGGCCACTTATTGCTATTTCTATCATACCATCAATTCTGAGGACAGTTGCATTCCAGCTATAATTATATTGGTTTTTCCCTGCCATAAGACTGCATATTTTGTGATCTTGGCTATTTACCTTTGTGGTCCCACGGCATAGCTTAGCAAGGTGCCCAGTACACAGTAGGATCTCAAAAAATATTTTTTTAAATAGAATTGATTGCTTGGTTCAGTCCTCATTCTTAGCATAACTGGACGGCAAAGGGCGTAAGAGGAGGGGGGAAGTGCTGAAAATCGCTTACTTCACAAATTGAGTTTTTTGTTGTTGTTTTTGCTGCTTTTTTTTAAGAGGCTTTCAATACAGACAGCATAGCAGGATGGCGAAGACCTCAGTCATCTCTGGCCTTGACACATCTCTGGCCCCGGATCTGCACTGAAATTACTATTATCTTGAGCAAGCTATTTGACCTCTCTAAATTTCAGTTTTCTCAACTGTAAAATAAGGATGAGAATAATAATGCCTACCTTACGAACTAGTTAGCACAGTGGCTGGCAGTAAACATCCAATCATTATCATTTTTTTTTTTTTTTGAGATAGAGTCTCGCTTTTGTCACCCAGGCTGGAGTGCAGTGGCACCATCTCAGCTCACTGCAAGCTCCGCCTCCTGGGTTCACGCCATTCTCCTGCCTCAGCCTCCTGAATAGCTGGGACTACAGGCACGCACCACCACGCCCAGCTAATTTTTTGTATTTTTAGTAGAGACGGGGTTTCACCGTGTTAGCCAGGATGGTCTCTATCTCCTGACCTGGTGATCCGCCTGCCTCAGCCTCCCAAAGTGCTGGGATTACAGGCATGAACCACCGTGCCCGGCCAATCATTATCATTTTTAATAGTTTTTATTAGGATGACTGTCTCTATCATCCATCTCTATTTACACATGGCCAGAAAGCTTTGACAATAGCAGCTGAAAACAGGAGCATTTTGAACCAAGACTCAGATCATTTCCACTCCCAAGCTGCTATTTGCTTGGAAGGAGGGAAATTAAAAAAGCCACTAATGAAACCTCAGTGAGCCTTCATTTCCCACTGGGGAAGCTGGCTGAATAATTGTGAAAGTTTTGTTCAAGTCTGTTCTTTGGTTCAAAAATAAACATTCTCATTTCTAAGCTGACACCAATACTAGGAACCATGGGGCACATTTTTAAATTTACTATTTGCTACAATACATGAGTGTTCTTAAAATGAAATTTTAAAAAATCTGTCCAATTATCTCATTTTAGTCTCAATAACAGAATGACATTTAAGCTTAAATATTATGAAGGAAAGTTTTCCAACATGAAGAAACTACAAGGAACACTCAGATAGCAAAGGGACATGGAAAATTTACAATTTTTAAAGCTAACTTTTTAGTTAGACTGCAAATACTGTAAAAACTTGCAAAAGCTCAGGAAGCAGAGACTTAACAACTGAAAATTGTTTATCAGTTGTGCTGGAAATTTCCACTGCTTCTTTTGCTGTGGAAGGGGCTGTACAGTGGGGAAGTACTGTCTCCACGTGTGTATGTGTGTGTGTGTGTGTTGCCTCTTCAGCAACCCTTTGCAATACTGTGTCATGCTCTGTTTTCATTCCAGCTTCCTCTGTCTTTCAGCATTTCCTGGAGTCGCCAGAGGGCCCTTGCCTGACTTGTTTTCTGTATGTTCAATGTTCTGTGGTACATGTCTCTACTCCCACAATCTGACCTATTAATACCTCCATTGCAGAGGCATTAGTAATATTTACTAATGAAATCGTGTTTAGAAAAGCATAATAAGATACATATTGACTTGTATCAACAAAGGAAACATTAATCCAAGTCAGTTGACAGTTTATGAAGAATGATAGCTCAAACCCTTAGGAGCCCAGGATATCACTTGAACCAAAGCCCTTTTGTAAATTATAGATGATGAAATTGAAGCACAGAGAAAAGAACCAATGTTCCCAAGGTCACATAGCTAATTAGAAAGTCTGGCTTTAGGACTAAAAACGTATGATCAACCACATAAAGAATAGAATGGTGGTCGGGCGCGGGCTCATGCCTGTAATCCCAGCACTTTGGGAGGCCAAAGCAGGCGGATCACGAGGTCGAGAGATAGAGACCATCGTGGCTAAAATGGTGAAACCCCGTCTCTACTACAAATACAAAAATTAGCTGGGCATGGTGGCAAGCGCCTGTAGTCCCAGCTACTCGGGAGGCTGAGGCAGGAGAATCAGTTGAACCAGGGAGGCAGAGGTTGCAGTGAGCCGGGATTATGCCACTGAGCGAGACTCCATCTCAAAAAAAAAAAAAAAAAAAAAAAAAAGAAGGAATACAGTGGTTACCTACTACAGTCATGGCCTGCAAATTAAGAAACAGCATGCTTCTTTTCCTTAGGGAGTCATGCTTGGGAAACACAAATTTCAATATGGCATGTTTAAATTCTATTTGGGAAGCAGCACCATTAAGACAAACATTGCAGAACTTAAATACCAATATAAGTGTGGACAAACAGAATAGACATGCCTCCCTAAGTGTCTAACTTTTCTCTAGGAGCATGCAGAGCAGGGGGAAGACTACAGCTAAATCACAGGTAGCTGTGGTGCGGTCGAGAATAGGAAAATGGCGCATCCTGGAACTGCAAGGGGCCAGTTTGTCTAGGCTAATATGAGGGCCAGTCTGGGGGAGAGCTGTGGAGTAGAAGTTTGGCTAAAGGGGAAAGAATGGAAAAGAAGCAGGAAGGTGCCTGCCTGACCTGCTGGGGCTGCTGTCTTGGTCTTTGGGGAATTGACTGAAGTGTCAGGAAATATTCTGCTTTCCTCTCCGGGCGATTACTACATGAAACAACTTCTGGAGCTTTTCATGTTGCTCTGGGAACACAGTTTCCTGCAGTTGGAGGGGAGGCCACAGGCTTTCCTGGTCGGGGTACCTCCCAGGACCAATCTCACAAAGGCACAGTGAGGGGCCTCACTGGAAGCACATTCAGAATCATTCTTCCAGGTTGAGGGGCATGTCGCAGTTGTCAGGCTGGCTCTGCACAGGGATGGCCCCGGGTTAGTGCTGCAGATTCCATCTGCCATCAGCTTTCAAGCTTTCTTCCAAATCAAGTAGGGATTATCAGCTGTGTGACAGGAAATGGCTGTGGTGTGCAATTGTAAGTGGATCTGCACGTCAACCTTTCCAAAACCTTCCCAGACCTCCCCTCACCACCAAAGGAAAAGAATATTCACTCACCAGCAGCAATAGCGGCAGCAGCCCCCAGACACCTGAAATTCTCCACCATGATAAAGTCATTTCCTGGGATTCAGTTTATCTCGTATTTCTAGAGGGGAAAACTGAAGCTCACAAAGGGTAGGCAGCTCATTGAGGGAATCGGCATTTGGATCTGGATTTTGAACATGGATGCCAGTATTTTGTTTTGTTTTTTCTACTCATCAGCACAGCTCCTATTGCTTCAGTGTGAATTTATCAGGCCAGCTCTTGTGCGTGAGGAGAGGCAAAAAGGGGGCAGACTGTAGATGGGCAGCACAGGGACACTTAGAGGTGCAGGAGAAGCATCATTTCAGCCTAAGCTACAACTAGCCAGAGCAAAATTAAAAATTCATTTGTGTTTGCCTCCTGCTATCATGTTTTTCTCTGGAGGGATTGGGTTGTATCCCCCTCAGGGATATTTCTGAAGGAAGTTGGATAGCTTGGGCTATCCCAAAGTCTCTAAAAAGACTTTCCTTAGCACCAATGGCTTAATGAGATTTTTACAAAGGCCACATTTGGCCAAGAGGTGGATGAATACAGCATATACCAGATTCTTTCCGTCAGTGACAGAATCCCAAATCAAACTACAATAGGCACAAAATAAATGTGTTGTTTCACTCAACCAGAAAGAACGGGGACCTCAAGAGTGAGTGGACTCAGAAATGTAGAGGATGCTTTCACATCTCTGTCCATTTCAATGCCCTGCTTCTGTCTGGATTGGCTCCATTCTCTCCCACTAAATACGAGCTTCTGCAGACAGCTGCAGGCCTACATTATTCCAGTTAGACCCTGGAGGAAGCAGAGAGAGGCCGTCTTCCAGTGTCATACTGAAAATTTCAGGGGAGGGCTCTGAATAGGTCTGTTTTAGTCAGATGTTCAGCCTCTGAACCAACCACCACAGCAAGTTTCATGGAATACTCAATTGGCCAGACTGGGATGTGTATTTGCTTATGTGGATGTGGGTAGTCAAGCTCCCAGCAGTAAATAGATGGCTCACTCAGACTAAGGAACTTCAAAATCATTCAATGACAGGACTACTCACAAAGGTCTGCCAGCATCCAAGGAAGCCAGCCAAGGGAGTACAGAATCTCAAGGCTGGAAAGCTCTTACCATCCTGAAGCCTGAGGGTCAAGAGGAAGGGGAAATACCTGGAACGAGGAGAGGTGGCCATTTGGAAAGCCTCCCTGACAGACAGATGCTGTGGCCTTCAGTAGAAAAGTGCAGCCAACTGTCCCCAAGCTGGCAGAGAAATCACTAGGAGAAAAAATATCTCTACCTCCCTCTTCTTCCTTCCTCCAGTACCCTGCCAAAGGTTTTCAATGCTCAAACCCAAAGGGAAGCCAGAGAGAATGGGACCCCTTGATGCATCCATGCCAGCCAGGAAGGTGGAGAGAGGATCTGGAAGGGCAGTTAGAATATATCCTATAGAGTACTATGACTGACATCCCCAGCAAGAATTTAGAATCTTGAGGAGAAGACTTACAAAGGAAAAGCAGGTTGCTCCTACCATAAAAAGTGAGAAAAGTGCTGAGCGGTTCAACATAACAAATGTCCACTACAAATTATAGGGAACGAGCTGGTGCCCAGGGCCTGCGCACAGTAATTTTACAACCAGATGAAGGCTCTGAGATCCAAAAGACATCACTGCCAGGCAGAAGTCCATAGAGCTGGAAGACCTGACTCTGTCACCAATGCTCTGCCCATCAGAGCCCACTATAATCTCTCTCTCCTCTCAGTACCCACCCACTCACAGCAGAAGCCCTCTGGGCACTGCCATTTGTGCCACTGCATTACTTGATCTCTGTTTTTACACAGGCCTTAATTCCTCAACTAGGTTTAAAACTGGCATCCAGCCTAGGGATTCATACCAAACAAATGTTTCATAAATTTGGCGATAAAATACTGCTGATTCTAGGCAGAGAAAAAGTGTGACTTTTTTTTTTCAGCTATTTGAGCTCTATGTCTCCCCCCAGCCCTTTTTTTTTTCCTCTCATTAAATAAGTAATGCAAGATAGAGGATAACATGGATCTGGTTTGGGGTCTGGTGAAATGGTGCAATCAAACATTTTTAAAGGCCAGGCATGGTGGCTCATGCATGTAATCCCAGCACTTTGTGGGACTGAGGCAGGTGGATCACCTGAGGTCAGGAGTTCGAGACCAGCCTGGCCAACATGACAAAACCCTGTCTCTACTAAAAATACAAAAATTAGCTGAGCGTGGTGACACATGCCTGTAGTTCCAGCGACTCGGGAAGCTGAGGCAGGAGAATCACTTGAACTCAGGAGATAGAGTTTGCAGTGAGCTGAGATCATGCCAGTGCACTCCAGCCTGGGTTACAGAAGGTGACTCTGTCTCAAAAAATAATAATGGAGTGGGTTCAGGGTCAGGAGCAAGATGGCCGAATAGGAACAGCTCCAGCCTCCAGCTCCCAGCACGAGTGACACAGAAGACGGGTGATTTCTGCATTTTCAACTGAGGTACTGGGTTCATCTCACTGGGGAGTGCCGGAAAATCGGTGCTGGTCAGCTGGTGCAGCCCAACGAGTGAGAGCTGAAGCAGGGCGAGGCATCGCCTCACCTGGGAAGCGCAAGGGGGAAGGGAATCCCTTTTCCTAGCCAAAGGAAACTGAGACATACAACACCTGGAAAATCGGGTAACTCCCACCCTAATACTGTGCTTTACCAAGGGTCTTAGCAAATGGCACACCAGGAGATTATATCCCACACCTGGCCTGGAGAGTCCTACAGCCATGGAGCCTCCCTCATTGCTAGCACAGCAGTCTGAGATCTAACTGCAAGGCAGCAGCAAGGCTGGGGGAGGGGCACTGCCATTGCTGAGGCTTAAGTTGGTAAACAAAGCCTCCGGGAAGCTTGAACTGGGTGGAGCCCATCACAGCTCAAGGAGGCCTGCCTGTCTCTGTAGACTCCACCTCTGGGTGGAGTCTGACAGCTGTCTGACAGCTTTGAAGAGAGCAGTGGATCTCCCAGCATGGAGGCTGAGATCTGAGAACGGACAGATTGCCTGCTCAAGTGGGTCCCTGACCCTGAGTAGCCTAACTGGGAGACATCCCCCACTAGGTGCAGACCAACACTTCACACCTCACATGGCAGGGTACACCCCTGAGACAAAGCTTCCAGAGCAAGAATCAGCAGCACTTGCTGTTCAGCAATATTCTATCTTCTGCAGCCTCTGCTGCTGATACCCAGGCAAACAGGGTCTGGAGTGGACCTCAACCAATCTCCAACATACCTACAGCTGAGGGTCCTGACTGTTAGAAGACAAACAAACAAACAGAAAGGACACCCACACCAAAACCCCATCAGTACGTCACCAGCATTAAAGACTAAAGACAGATAAAACTGCAAAGATGGGGAAAAAGCAGGGCAGAAAAGCTGGAAATTCAAAAAATCAGAGCGCATCTCCCCCACCAAAGGAACACAGCTCATAGCCAGCAACGAATCAAAGCTGGACAGAGAATGACTTTGACGAGTTGAGAGGAGAAGGCTTCAGTCAATCAAACTTCTCAGAGCTAAAGAAAGAACTACGTACCCAGCGCAAAGACTCTAAAAATCTTGAAAAAAGAATGGAAGAATGGATAACTAGAATAATCAATGCAGAGAAGGCCATAAACGAACTGACAGAGATAAAAACCATGACATGAGAAATATGTGACAAATGCACAAACTTCAGTAACTGACTCGATCAACTGGAAGAAAGAGTATCAAAGATTGAAGATCAAATGAATGAAATGAAGCAAAAAGAGAAGTCTAAAGAAAAAAAAAGGGAAAAGAAATGAACAAAGCCTCCAAGAAATATGGGATTATGTGAAAAGACCAAACCTACGTCTGATTGGTGTGTCTGACAGTGACGGGGAAAATGGAACCAAGTTGGAAAACACTCTGCAGGATATCATCCAGGAGAACTTCCCCAGCCTAGTAAGTCAAGCCAACATTCAAATTCAGGAAATACAGAGAACGCCACAAAGATACTCCTTGAGAAGAGCAACTTCAAGACACATAATTGTCAGATTCACCAAAGTTGAAATGAAGGAAAAAATCTTAAGGGCAGGCAGAGAGAAAGGTCGGGTTACCCACAAAGGAAAGTCCATCAGACTAACAGCAGATCTCTCGGCAGAAACTCTACAAGCCAGAAGAGAGTGGGGGCCGATATTCAACATTCTTAAAGAAAAGAATTTTCAACCCAGAATTTCATATCCAGCCAAACTAAGTTTCATAAGTGAAGGAGAAATAAAATCCTTTACAGACAAGCAAATGCTTAGAGATTTTGTCACCACCAAGCCTGCCCTACAAGAGATCCTGAAGGAAGCACTAAACATGGAAAGGAACAACCAGTACCACCCATTGCAAAAACATGCCAAAGTGTAAAGACCATCAATGCTAGGAAGAAACTGCATCAACTAACGAGCAAAATAACCAGCTGATATCACAATGACATGATCAAGTTCACACATAGCAGTATTAACCTTAAATGTAAATGAACTAAATGGTCCAATTAAAAGGCACAGACTGGCAAATTGGATAAAGAGTCAAGACCCATCAGTTTGCTGTATTCAGGAGACCCATCTCACATGCAGAGACACACATGGGCTCAAAATAAAGGGATGGAGGAAGATCTACCAAGCAAATGGAGAATAAAAAAAAGCAGGGGTTGCAATCCTAGTCTCTGATAAAACAGACTTTCAACCAACAAAGATCAAAAGAGACAAAGAAGGCCATTACATAATGGTAAAGGGATCAATTCAACAGGAAGAGCTAACTATCCTAAATATATATGCACCCAATACAGGAGCACCCAGTCCCTAGAGACCCACAAAGAGACTTAGACTCCCACACAATAATAATGGGAGACTTCAACACCCCACTGTCAACATTAGACAAATCAACGAGACAGAAAGTTAACAAGGATATCCAGGAATTGAACTCAACTTTGCACCGAGTGGACCTAATAGACATCTACAAAACTCTCCACCCCAAATCAACAGAATATACATTCTTCTCAGCACCATATCACACTTATTCCAAAATTGACTGCATAGTTGGAAGTAAAGCACTCCTCAGCAAATGTAAAAGAACAGAAATTGTAACAAACTGTCTCTCACACCACAGTGCAATCAAACTAGAACTCAGGACTCAGAAAATCAATCAAAACTGCTCAACTACATGGAAACTGAACAACCTGTTCCTGAATGACTACTGGGTACATAATGAAATGAAGGCAGAAATAAAGATGTTCTTTGAAACCAATGAGAACAAAGATACAACATACCAGAATCTCTGGGACACATTTAAAGCAGTGTGTAGAGGGAAATTTATAGCACTAAATGCCCACAAGAGAAAGCTGGAAAGATCTAAAATTGACACCCTAACATCACAATTAAAAGAACTAGAGAAGCAAGAGCAAACACATTCAAAAGCTAGCGGAAGACAAGAAATAAGTAAGATCACAGCAGAACTGAAGGAGATAGAGACACAAAAAACCCTCCAAAAAATCAATGAATCCAGGAGCTGGTTTTTTGAAAAGATCAACAAAATTAATTGATAGACCGCTAGCAAGACTAATAAAGAAGAAAAGAGAGAATAATAAAATAGATGCAATAAAAAATGATAAAGGGGTATCATCCCCAACCCCACAGAAATACAAACTACCATCAGAGAATACTATACACACCTCTACGCAAATAAATTAGAAAACCTAGAAGAAATGGATAATTTCCTGGACACTTACACTCTCCCAAGACTAAACCAGGAAGAAGCTGAATCCCTGAATAGACCAATAGCAGGCTCTGAAATTGAGGCAATAATTAATAGCCTACCAACCAAAGAAAGTGTAGGATCAGACGGATTCACAGTGGAATTCTACCAGAGGTACAAGGAGGAGCTGGTACCATTCTTTCTGAAACTATTCCAATCAAGAGAAAAAGAGAGAATCCTCCCTAACTCATTTTATGAGGCCAACATCATCCTGATACCAAAGCCTGGAAGAGATACAACAAAAAAAGAGAATTTTAGACCAATATCCCTGATGAACATCGATGCAAAAATCTTCAATAAAATACTGGCAAACCAAATCCAGCAGCACATCAAAAAGCTTATCCACCATGATCAAGTGGGCCTCATCCCGGGGATGCAAGGCTGGTTCAACATATGCAAATCAATAAACATAATCCAGCATATAAACAGAACCAAAGACAAGAACCACATGATTATCTCAATAGATGCAGAAAAGGCCTTTGACAAAATTCAACAGCCCTTCATGCTAAAAAATCTCAGTAAATTTGGTATTGATGGAACATATCTCAAAATAATAAGAGCTATTTATGACAAACCCACAGCCAATATCATACTGAATGGGCAAAAACTGGAAAAGTTCCCTTTGAAAACTGGCACAAGACAGGGATGCCCTCTCTCACCACTCCTATTCAACATAGTGTTGGAAGTTCTGGCTAGGGCAATCAGGCAAGAGAAAGAAATAAAGGGTATTCAATTAGGAAATGAGCAAGTCAAATTGTCCCTGTTTGCAGATGACATGATTGTATATTTAGAAAACCCCATCATCTCAGCCCAAAATCTCCTTAAGCTGATAAGCAGCTTCAGCAAAGCCTCAGGATACAAAATTAATGTGCAAAAATCACAAGCATTCTTATACACCAGTAACAGTCAGAGAGCCAAATCATGAATTAACTTCCATTCACAATTGCCTCAAAGAAAATAAAATACCTAGGAATCCAACTTACAAGGGATGTAAAGGACCTCTTCAAGGAGAACTACAAACCACTGCTTAGTGAAATAAAAAAGGACACAAACAAATAGAAGAACATTCCATGCTCATGGATAGGAAGAATCAATATCATGAAAATGGCCATACTGCCCAAGGTAATTTATAGATTCAATGCCATTCCCATCAAGCTACCAATGACTTTCTTCACAGAATTGGAAAAAACGGCTTTAAAGTTCATATGGAACCAAAAAAGAGCCCGCATTGCCAAGACAATCCTAAGTGAAAAGAACAAAGCTGGAGGCATTACGCTACCTGACTTCAAACTATACTACAAGGTTACAGTAACCAAAACAGCATGGTACTGTACCAAAACAGAGATATAGACCAATGGAACAGAACAGTGGCCTCAGAAATAATACCACATATCTACAGCCATCTGATCTTTGACAAACCTGACAAAAATAAGAAATGGGGAAAGGATTCCCTATCTAATAAATGGTGCTGGGAAAATTGGCTAGCCATAAGTAGAAAGTTGAAACTGGATCCTTTCCTTACTCCTTATACGAAAATCAATTCAAGATGGACTACAGACTTAAATGTTAGACCTAATATCATAAAAGCCCTAGAAGAAAACCTAGGTAATACCATTCAGAACATAGGCATGGGCAAGGACTTCATGTCTAAAACACCAAAAGCAACAGCAACAAAAGCCAAAATTGACAAATGGGATCTCATTAAACTAAAGAGCTTCTGCACAGCAAAATAAACTACTATCAGAGTGAACAGGCAACCTACAGAATGGGAGAAAATTTTTGCAATCTACTCGTCTGACAAAGGGCTAATATCCAGAACCCACAAAGAACTCAAACAAATTTACAAGAAAAAAACAAACAACCCCATCAAAAAGTGAGCAAAGGATATGAACAGACATTTCTCAAAAGAAGACATGCATACAGCCAACAGTTACATGAAAAAATGCTCATAATCACTGGCCATCAGAGAAATGCAAATCAAAACAACAATGAGATACCATCTCACACCAGTTAGAATGGCAATCATTAAAAAGTCAGGAAACAACAGGTGCTGGAGAGGATGTGGAGAAATAGGAACACTTTTACACTGTTGGTGGGATTGTAAACTGGTTCAACCATTGTGGAAAACAGTATGGCGATTCCTCAAGGATCTAGAACTAGAAATACCGTATGACCCAGCCATCCCATTACTGGGTATATACCCAAAGGATTATAAACCATGCTGCTATATAGACACATGCACACGTATGTTTATTGTGGCACTGTTCACAATAGCAAAGACTTGGAATCAACCCAAATGTCCATCAGTGACAGACTGGATTAAGAAAATGTGGCACATACACACCATGGAATACTATGCAGCCATAAAAAAGGATGAGTTCGTGTCCTTTGTAGGGACATGGATGCAGCTGGACACCATCATTCTCAGCAAACTATCACAAGAACAGAAAACCAAACACCACATGTTCTCACTTATAGGTGGGAATTGATCAATGAGATCACTTGGACTCTGAAAGGGGAACATCACACACTGGGGCCTATTATGGGGAGGGGAGAGGGGGGAGGGATACCACTGGGAGTTATACCTGATGTAAATGACGAGTTGATGGGTGCTGATGAGCTGATGGGTGCAGCACACCAACATGGCACAAGTATACATATGTAACAAACCTGCACGTTGTACACATGTACCCTAGAGCTTAAAGTATAATAAAAAAATAATAATAATAATAATTTAAAAAAAATAAAAATCAGTGGCCTGGACACTGGGAACGAAGGCAGTGGCCCAGCCCCAGTAAACTGTGTGGCTTACAAGGCCTGTCATTCACTCTCTCTGGATCTTGGATTCTCTTCCCTGCTAATTGAGATGCTTCAGTGACTTACCAGCCTCAATGCTATTGATACTCTGGGCTGCATAATTATTTCACGGGGTCAGGGACTGCCTGTGCATTGTAAGGTGCTTAGCCACATTCCTGGCCTCTACCCAGTAGATGGCAGCAGCAACCTCCACCCCCTCCCCACCGAGTATGACAAACAGAAATGTCTCCAGAGATTGCCAAAAATGCCCTGGGAACAAAATTATACCTCCTTCTCCTCTTGAAAACCACTGGGCTAGATGGCTTCTGACCAGTTGAAATAAAGGTTTGGTTTCATGTTTTTGAGACTGAAAATAACAAGGACAAATACAAGACGGAAATTTACTTTTCTCTTATATCAAAGTCGGTGATGATAAGGCAGCTCTTCTCTGTGAAGTTATTAAGGACCCAGACCTCTTTTATCTTGTTGTTTTGCCATCCACAGGGTTTTCTCTAGGCTGGTCCAAGTTGGTCTGCCACTGCATCCAATCAACAGGATGGAAGAAAGGGGAGAGGGATAAGTAGGTTCATGTAATCACTCTCATCTCATTGGCCAGAATTTAGTCACATGGCCATATCTAACTACAAAGGAGACTGGGAAAGATAGTCTTTCTAATGGGCTGCATGGGCCCAGCTTAATTCATTTAAAATCACAACTTGGACTGTTCTTCACCTACTTTTTTTTTTTTTTTTTTTGGTTGGTGGGGAAAAATGTTTGGGAAATGTGTCCTCAGCGAACTTGGGGAGGTGGGAATTCAGTTCTCTCCATGCTCTTTATTTCCTTTCCTTCCTCTAACCTCAGAGCCTCCAAGGCCCCAGCTGTCTGTGTCATAGATAGAATTCCAGCTGCCTGACAGATCCTTCCAAAAAGCTCAGAGCTGGTTGTCTTCATACTGAGAAAAAATTCTGAAGGTCAGCTCTCAGTATTTTAGTAGTCACAGAGAGAACTACATTCTGCCGAGGGCTCTGGGAGTGAGCCTGAAGCCATGTTTAAAGAGGCTTGTGTGAAAAGAGAGATGTAAGAGATTTGAAGATCACAGTGAGCCCTGAAGAGTCAGATTCTGCCCAGAATCGGATGACTTCTGATAGCAATGGCGGGAGCGTCCAGAGGCAAGGGGAGAACCAAAACTTTTTGCATCTCTTAGTGTGGTGTCTTTAGCTTTGCCTCTAAAATTGCTCATTTATTAATCTACTTAATACATAATTTTATTAATAAACTCACAAATTCAATTGTTTTCTCTTCTAGATTGGAATGTTATGTATGTTAGACTGTTTCTCCTCTGCTAGCTGATAATAGCGCAGCAGAGATAAGGTTTAAAATCCCCAGTACTCTGTATTTAATAGTAGAGTTATCCCTCAATATCTGCAGGAAATTGGCTCCAGGACTTTCTGTGGATACCCATACCCGAGGATGCTCAAGTCTCTGGTATAAAATGGCATAGTATTTGCATACAACCTATGCACATTCTCTTGTATAGTTTAAATCATCTCTAGATTACTTATAATACCTAATACAATGTAAATGCAATGTAAATTGTTGTTACACTGTATTGTTTAGAAAATAATGACAAGGAAAAAAGTCTGTCCATGTTCAGGACAGATGCAAATTTTTTGAAATATTTTTTACTCACGCTTGGGTGAATCCACAGATGTGGAAGGCCAACTGTACTTATTACATGTGTAGTTCATTAGACAGTATATGTAACTATCTAATTATACAACATATAATTATCCACTGCAATATATAGTTACCTATTATATAATTACATAACATGTTTTACAGATAAGCTGTAAAAGAAAAAACATAAACTGTAGGAGACCAAGAACACTCAATATAGAAAAGAGAGTGCTAAATTGAACTATGCTTGATTCTTAGTTCAAGAAAGTCAGGATGGGTGAGATTGTGTTTTTCTGTTACACAACAAAATTGGCCTTCTAAGTTAGAGTTTGTTAATTCTCAAGCATTTAATTTCATGCATTTTCAGTAGACTATTGGCTATAATTACTGTAATTTTTAACTTTTTATTGTGAAGTATCATATGCATGCAGAAAAGTACACTAGTATATATATGAATTATCATAAATGAAAAATATAAACAAATTACTATAAAGTGAACACTCATCTGTCCATCTCCATAGGATAAGAAATGAAACACCACCACTGCTCCAAAGCCCCCTCATGCCCTTTCCCAATTACCACTCTATTCCTTCCTCAAAAGATAAACACTCTACTTACTTAACAGTATAATTTCATTTTGCCTATTTTTTAACTTTATATAAGTAGAATCATACCTTCTTCTTCTTCTCCTTCTCCTTCTTCTTTTTTTCCGAGATGGAATCTCGCTCTGTGACCCAGGCTGGACTCTGCCTCCTGGGTTCAAGTGATTCTCCTGCTCCAGCTTCCTGAGTAGCTGTGACTACAGCCCCCGGCCCACCCCAACCACTCCTGGCTAATTTTTTATATTTTTAGTAGAGACAGAGTTTCACCATGTTGGCCAGGCTGGTCTCGAACTCCTGACCTCAAGTGATCTGCCCACCTTGACCTCCCAAAGTTCTGGGATTACAGACGTGAGTCATCGCACCTGGCCAAATCATACATTTTCTTAAAGCATTCTTAGAAGAAAAAATTGGGTGCTTGTGTTTACCATTGAGTCAACAAGATGGGATATTTTAAATAGGGACTGCCTTGAAATTTAGAACATAGAGTAAGTGAAATATTATCTCTTTATGAAAAATGTCTATCTCTAGATAGACTTATTCCACCAGAAAAAAGAGCAAGGCTGTGACTGCTCAGTTTAAGAGATCTAGAAGTTTTTTCTAGGAGACAGCAACTTGTCCCCAAATAAAATAGTTATGTTCGCTTTGACAAGAACCCAGAAAGTTTCCACAGTCAATCACACACTAACAGATGGGATTTAGTGAGTAGGGAAAAAAAGCATGCAAATAAAACTTTAAAGAGACAGAAAGATTGAAGAAAGAGAAAGATAAGATTTTGCCTTCTTATTTTAGAAGTGGTTGTTAAATAAAGCCGCTCATAATACATTTGTCTTTTTGTTTTGTTTATAGATCAAGGTAACTACTTGAGACTGGGCACAGTGACTCATGCCTGTAATCCCAGCACTTTGGAATGCTGAGGGAGGCAGATCACTTGAGGTCAGGAGTTCAAGGCCAGCCTGGCCAACGTGGTAAAACCCTGTCTTTACTAAAAATACAAAAATTAGCCGGGCTTGGTGTCTCATGTCTGTAATCACGGTTACTCGGGAGGCTGAGGCAGGAGAATCTCTTGAATCCAGGAGGCAGAGGTTGCAGTGAGCAGAGATCAAGCTACTGCATTCTAACCTGGGCAACAGAGGGAGACTCCTTCTCAAAATAAATAAATAAATAAATAAAAATAACTACTTGAACCAGGAAAGGGAAGAAGAAAATGGAAAATTAAAGAATTAGAGTTTATATTTATCAGTTTTTGCTAAATTTTGTTGTGTAACAACCAACCTCTAAACATCAATAGCCTAAAGCAATAAAGGCTTTTTCCTTACTTATATTACTTCAGCTGCAGCGAGCTGCCACTATGTTCCACATGTCTTTTTCTTCTATAACACAAGCTTAAGAAGCAGTTTGATCTGGGATATATCATCCCTAAGGCAGAGGAAAAAGAAAAAGAGATGGCAGAGCTACTCAGTGACTACTAAAACTCCTGCTTGGCCCTAACATGTGTCACTTGCTGCTTAGATTTCATTAACAAAGCAAGTCACTTGGCCAAGCTTGACATTAGTTGACATTAGTCCTTTCTAGAGACAGCAGATCACTAGAACAACAGTGCAGACTATTACAGGAGTCATTTTCAAAATGAAGATCAGTCAGAAATTATAATACAAAGATCGGGAGAAAGGGAAGTAGTTCCCCAAAATTCAACGTGCACAATCAGAATCTACCCATTTGTAGATTACCCATTCATGTAAGAAAATACACTAAATAATTCATAATATATGCCTTAGATATGTTAGAAGCCCATATAGTTCATAAAAGAACAATGACTTCTTTAGGAAGCATCTTTCACTCAGTGCACTGGATTTCCAATACATTGTTTTGTTTTCTGGAAGAGTGTGAAGAATTCTCAGATGAAAGGAAGAGCTGTAGCCTAATCCCTGCTTTGTACCCAGAAGCCTCTGCTTACAGCCTGGATTTTCAGTATCTCTTCTGTTCTATAATCCTCCTCTATATGGACTCCTGTGAGGATATAAATTATCTATCTTCAGCCATAAGTTTTCTGTGATGTGTTTTCAGAAATTTCACAGTGTCTATCCTTGCTGACAACATAAATCCTTTCTTCATACTGAAAAGACCGGAAAACAATTCTGTTTTTTTAGACAGTTCTTTGCTATACAACTTCCTCATTTAAACAGCACTTTCTTGGCCTTGTAGAATTTATTTTGTTGAATTGTTTTCTTTCTTTTTGAAATAAGCATTTTTCATCTAATTTTGAATGATTCTGGCTGCTGGATTACCTATCTTGAAAGTGAGTCAGCAGACTTGTTGGTTTGGGGGGATTAGAGAAGCAAGTGGATTTCAATTTTTCAAAATGCAAGTCTGACACCTTCTGGAAAGCATGGGACTATTACACCCACAAGTTAGTTCCCTTGCTCCACTATTCAGAAGACCAGGGGTACATGAAGTTAGATGGGAAAAATCTTGCATTTTTATTTCCATAAACTGCTGTTTAGGATTTTCTTCAATTATGAATACGGACAACTAACCATAGTAGTATTATTAGTAATGTTGTCAACAGTAGAAATTATAGATTTTAAAAATTACATTATAGTTATTGCAGATATCAAAAAGTATTTTTTCCACTCACCATTAATTTGAAATTCTGATAGACCTGTCGTTAGATCTCATTATTTAATGAGTTAGTATAAAACACGTACATTAGTATTTCATACATTTGCTATTTTAACCTTATGACTTTTGAATATTTCAGTATAATTGGTTTTCTTTGAAATTCTGTGTATATTATTAATATTTTGCACATTTAAAGAATATTTTGAGAAGATGTCTATAGTTTACAACCAAACTGCTACAGGTTTATGGTACAAAAAAGATTAAGAATGCTTGTTCTAGATGCATCTAAAAGGGATAAAGGAGGACAAAAGAATATATAGAACTGCATCTCTCTTTTGCAAAAATAATGATTTTTAGTTCTTGTGTATAGAGTTAAAAGGCAAGAGTATTTTAGCATAAAATAATGTTTTGATATTATATTAATCATTAATGTACAAAGCTTGTCTTTCCTTTTTATTCTCATGAAAATGGACCCCAAAACTGTGTCAAGGGAACTACCCCTTCTTCCTTCACTCCCCTCCTTCTACCCCCCACCATAAAGTGGAGTTTTTTTAAAATGTCTTTTTTAAACTATGAAGTTCATTTTTAATTTTTATATCAGGTAATAGTTCCTGGACACTGAATTGCAATTGACAAAGGGAATAAGAAAAGACTAGCAAATTTCCCATCATCCATTAAAATGCTTCTACATTAGGAACAGCAGAAACACACCTGAGCTCTATGGTGTTCCTGGGCGAGCAAGGGGGCTACTGTTGAGCACAGTCTGTGTGTGGAGCTGCTTATTTTACAAGATGGACTGGAGAGTCGGCTCCAAGTGTGTGGCATATGCTCTGAGGGAGCACAAGATCATCCAGCAGGAAGCAGAAAGAAAAAATTGGAACTTCTGTTTCTGATTATCTAAAATTTGACAACCAACCAATTTTACCTGTATGTCTCACACATTCTTTCTGTACGTCAGCAGGTCAGGATCCTACGAGAGGCATGAGGTATCCTCAGGGAGGTGTGGAACTTCCACAAAGCACTGAGGTTGGCAGCCAGCCTTCATCCTTCCTTTGCCTTGGAGCTGCTGAGACATTTGCAGTTTTTGTGCTCCCAGTTAAGAGACTCCACAAATGCATTATCTTGTTTTAACTAAGCTTGTCTTCACAAAGTGGAGTTCCGCATGGAACTGTGGGTTGAAGATAATATCTGCAATGATGTGATCTCATAAACTTACAAATATACCAAGGTTCATTTACTCCTAATGTGACCCTTTCAGAAACAATACAAAGAAAAAAAATGACCAATTCATCACATCTAATAATTAATTGAATGTCCTAAAATGGAAATGATCAAGATGATTTAATATATGGATTGATAAATGTTGTTGCTAATGATGACCTTGCCAGCAGTGCATATTGTTCCTTGAGAAGTTAGTTAATAGTAGCCATACATATAAAGAACTTATATACATGTAAGTTCAAAGATTATTTACTAAGAAAAATATGTTATCAAAAGAGTTTGAATAGTACTATTATAAAGCTCCAAGAATAAAGTTTTTGAACCAAACCATGAATTAAAAAGGTCTGTTGTGAGTTCAGAATCATTAGAAGAGGGAGTGCCATGTTGGCCAAAGTGTGTTTTGCTGGCCCGGGATTTTAAATCTAACAATAATGTGGAACAGCAAGAAGACATTGTTTGTTGAAATGGACATTAGGGTATTGTGGACTGAGTGTATTTATCCATCTCTGCCTGTCTCCCCAGTTAGATTGTGGACCTTATGCTGCCAAGAATTGTGTCTATTAGTCCCAAATTCCAAACTGCAGCCTGGAATCAGTAGGTGCTCAGAAAACATTTGCTGGGCTTATGGATTCAAAGAAACAAATAACTAAGGGGAATTTGACCTTTGGTTTATAGCACAACTTGTCTTTACCCCTTAGCATTTCCTAGCGATGGGAAGTTATTCCTAGTTGGAAAGCAGAATCCAAATGACAGCATCAAGAGCTTGAGTTGACAGAAAGCATCAGCTCCCAGAGAGCTGGAAGTCCCTCCCCACCCTGGGCCTCCATTAGCCTTTCCACATTGTGCTATATTACACCAACTACAATTTCATGCCATATTTGTGTTGCTGAGTGTCTACCACTATTATTTGGGGAGCTCCTGATGGGGAGACACAGTGTCTTACTCATCCTTGTTTTCCCGATGGCTAGAACAATGCCAGACACAGAAGAAAGCAGCAGGGAGCAAATGCATATGAGCACCTGCTCAGCGCCGGGCGCTGGACATGTGCTATCTATTCAATTATCACACTAACCTTACAAAGGTTAAATTACATTCCCATGGCCACACAGTTTAAGTAAGGGATCCAGGATTTTGAGTCCAGGTTTGATTCCAAGTCCAGGACTCTTTCCACTAACCCATATTATGTCAATAAATGTGGGATACATAAAGTGGTTGATTAACTAACATAACCTCTTCATTGTGGCTCTCAAATGGTAGACACACAAATATGGCTCCCTGCCACGTAGTGGAGCCCACTTCATTTTCAAGAGCCTCAATCGTCAACTTCCTTTTATTGATCTAAACTCTGCTTTCCTACAACTTCTACTTACTGCTCCTTGTTCTTCTCCAGAGCCACATGGGATAACTAATGCCCCTTCCACAAAATCAGCCCTTGGCTTCTGAAGACAGTCACTATGTGTCTACCCCTCACCAAGTAGCTGTTTTTCCATGCCATCATTACCAATCAGCTTGCAGGAAGCAAAAAGGAAGCCTGATTTTAATCTTTTAATTGTGGATCCTTTGCCATGAGCTCTGTACCTTATCTAGCCAGAAGGTTCCTGAATTTATCCTTAGCTAGACCCAAATGGGATATGCCTTCCTGGTGCTCCGTTATGCATCAAAACATGGCAGTGAACACCCAACTGGCCATTGTTTTTTCCCTTGTGAATGTTTACCTATGCTGGCAAGCACAGGTTGCAGGCCTGGGGGAGGCGGGTGATTCACCAGGTGTGTCTGGATGGGCTCTATGGAAAGTACCTTTAGCAGCTTCTCTCAAAGTGCGGTCAGGAACCACCTGCATCAGAATCAGTGGAAGTCTGTGTTAAAATGCAAATTCCCAGCCCCACCCTAGAACACCTAGATCAGAATTCCTAGGATAAGACCTGGAATCCTTACTTTTAAATGAGCAATGATTCTGATGCACACTCCAGCTTGGGAGGCTCTGGACTAAAACAGGCCATGACTAAGTGGCCTGGCAGTTGCCATGTGGGTAGTGAAATCCACATTGGTGGATGGCAACTAGAGTCAGTTCACATAAATAAGAAATATTTTTAAATGAAATGGGATTGTCAGTACTTATGTAATGTAAGAAAAGCAAAAGGTTCTGGCAAGGAAGCTTAGCAGCAATCACATAGGAAACCATGATTTAAAAAACAAAAAAGGATCCTGTAGTTAGCAGGGCTGGCCTAGGCAATGTAAGTAAGTGGACACTTCTAACAGCCCCTTTGAAAGGTTCTGAAAATTCCTCTGAGACTCTCTAGTGGTGATTTATAAAGGAGTGAGGTGATTGGCCCTTTTTCTGCAACCAATAGATTTTATTTGATTTGGAAGAACACATGGCTAAGATGGAAGATGAATTCCTAATGTTAGCTTGGACCCATCTGAGGGCTGTGTTGACAAGGGACAAAGTAGTCTCTTCCAAACTCAGTGTCTCCTATGGGGCTTTCACTGAGACTGTGAGTTGAGTCCTCGGTGTCTCTGAAGGATTTCTGAAATAAAATAACCCTTCATCCCCACTCCCAAACTCTTTTATTAAAAGAAAAGATTTTTTAATATAAATTGAATAAACCCCAAAATCCCATATGGCTCAGGTGATACTTAGATGCCTTCAGAAACATCCGGGAACCAGAAGTAATAAAAAGAAATTCCATTTTTTACTTTTGTTTTTTAAAGAAATTAAGGCAGCGCTTTGAGAGGCTGAGACAGGCGGATCATGAGGTCAGGAGATTGAGACCATCCTGGCTAACACGGTGAAACCTCATCTCTACTAAAAATACAAAAAATTAGCTGGGCGTGGTGGCTGGCACCTGTAGTCCCAGCTACTTGGGAGACTGAGGCAGGAGAATGGCGTGAACCCGGGAGGCAGAGCTTGCAGTGAGCCGAGATGGCGCCACTGCACTCCAGCCTGGGTGACAGTGAGAGACTCTGTCTCTCAAAAAAAAAAAAAAAAAAAAAAGGAAAAGAAATTACGGGAGATTCCATTTCTGTCACTAAGTACTACTTAAAATCATCTCTCCCCTCGTTCTTTCTCTCTCACACCTCTTAGCTGCCCAAAGCCTCTTCTCCACACTCTGACTCAGTTCTCTCTGCAGAAAGCCCTGGACTTACTGGGGCTGAAAGGTTGCATGTAGGGGAAGGAACAGCAAGGCAAAAGCTCTTGTAGAAACCATAACTGATGCCTTGGGAATTCTGCTCTGAGAGCTGTTATGAGCCCTCCCTAGAATGTTTTTAGCTTCTCCAAGGGGCTTGCTGTTAGTGAGGTTATTTCTGTCACTGACTTCTCTTCCTTCTCAGCCTCTATGGTCTTGCACCTGACTGAAATAAACAGAAGCCACTAGACCGGTCACTAAGAAGGTAGAAGTTCATGAACAAAACAGCTGGTGTATTTGAGCAAAGATTTTATTCTTGTTTTTGTGACAGTGTTCACTCTTGTTGCCCAGGCTGGAGTGCAATGGTGCAATCTCGGCTCATTGCAACCTCCGCCTCCCTGTTCAAGCAATTCTCCTGCCTCAGCCTCCCGAGTAGCTGGGATTACAGGCACCTGCCACCACGCCCAACTAACACGCCCAGCTAATTTTTGTATTTTTAGTAGAGTCAGGGTCTCACCCATATTGGCCAGGATGGTCTTGAACTTCGGGTGATGTACCTGCCTTGGCCTCCCAAAGTGCTGGGAATTACAGGCATGAGCCACCACACCCAGCCACATTTTATTCTTTTAATTTCAATTGTTTTATTAAAACTCAGACCATCCTTATCTGGTGAACTGCTTGATCTGGTGAACTGCTTGAACAGCAGGTGAAGAGAAAATAGCAACCAATCAATAGATGCCAGTAGGCAGTCTCATTCCCAAACAAGATAAAAGACCACGGACTCTGAGCTCAAACCAAAATATTTACATGATATCTTGTTGAGGACATTATCAGCAATTTGGAGGGGACATTAGGGTGTAGACAACAAGAAAAGAAAAGAAAAACAATACTAACAGGTGACTATTTCAATATGTGGTAGAACTGGGACTCAATATGGAGGTTTGCTGCTGCTTAGCGTTTGTAAACAAACGTTTGTCTGTGTCTTCGTTTCAGTAGGGAGTACAAGGCACATTTTTAAAATATGCACATTTTGTTCTTCTGTTTTAAATTCTTCAATGACTTCCTATTGCCCTTTTGATAAAATTCACACTCCTCCAGAAGACTCACAGAGGCCATCGTAATTAGACCCCTGCTCCTCTCTCTGGTCTTGGCTTGCACCCCTTTCTCTCACACTCTCTGCTCTAGAAATACTGGTCCTCTGCCCAGGTTATTCCTCTCCCTGTAACATTATTCCTCTTCCCATTGTCTGGCTAATTTCTCATTTATCCATCAGAACAGGTTTTTGATATGCCCCTACCTTGTATTCCTCCCGTATGAGCACATGTTGCATTTTATTGCTGTAATGTATTTTTTGGCTTTCCGACTAAACTCTATATGCCCTGGGAGTAATGACTATCTGTTTTGCTGTCCAATGTACTCCCATCACTAAGCATGGGCTTTTTGCAAAGTGAGTATTCAATAAACACTTGTTGAATGTGTTAAAGAATAATAAATGAATGGCATTGTTAATTCACATTAACAAGAAAGCTTTTCAAGAGAATATATACACATATTATTGATATTATCTTTCACAGTGGGAGATTTTATAAGTGGTCAGTACTGAAGAGAGAGAAATACACTTGTGCTGTTTTATAAAAAAGAGCAGTGGTTTTGGAAGTTGAGATTAAAACTTTTGTATAGCTTTTGTAACTGATGCTGCTACTTTTAAATTTCTCCAGAGTAGGCTAGGAACTACAGAGATGATCTGTGTCCTGCAACCCCAGAAAGCACCATTCATATTGCATTCTACCATGTTACTCCATAGACAGGTAGCAGAAGCAACCTCTGGCATTAATACCACAAGGCCCTTAGTAGCACTAAAACCTGATAATGATAAGCCATATATGCAGCACATTTTCAATGAGTAGACAAATGGAGAACTGAGGCTCAACTGAAAGCAGCAGGAAGTTCAAAGTTATTTATATTTAGTACACTAGACATTTTTGTATGGATGCAGCAACCAATTCTGTCTTTATAACAATAGGAAATGGCTCGCATTCTCTGCAATAGTTCCTTAACTTCATGGGTGGGCAAGAGGATTCCTAGAAGAAACTGGAGTAGTGAAGTCCAGTTATTATTAATGGGACATAGGATCTGCCTACATCCTACATATGATACAGCAGTCCACTTTTCAGCCAGACCAACTCTCTTACTGCTTCCAAAAATGTAATAGGAAGGAGGGAAAGGATATCCCATATTCCAACTTCCTAAGGGAGGACAATTTAATCATTCTGTTATATTTCTGATAGCTATAATAATTTATAATGAGCTACATATTATATGAAACTAAATCACAGTTCTGGTTTGTTTTATAAAAATGTAAAAAAAATTCCTTCCTTTATCATTATAGAAAATAAAACCACAAAGAACCACACCTCAAGGAGAGACTTACCCCCTCCACATTCCTCTGAGACCCTATGACCATTCCTTTCATGCTCTGCTTAAGCTCTTACCCATGCCATGCTTATTCCCAACTCCAACTCATTGCTTATGCTGACCAGAAGAAATTACTTTTCTTCTTCCTTTCACACAGTTGCAAATTCAGCTTACTCCATGAGGACCAATTTCTTTACTGCCTTCTTTCTAAGACCTTCCCCAGTACCTGCAAATCACACTGCTCTGCCATTTCCCAGACCCTCTTTTGCACTTATAACCAGTATTGTTCATTTTGGTGATTAATCACACTCTGCTTTGCAATGTCCCTTGGCTATTCTCAATATCTCTCTTAACTCCCCAATGGATCTCTAAGTTCCTGGAAGGATGACGCTATAACTTATACTCCTTTGTATTTTTATTACAGTATTAGCCAAATAAAAGATGTTGAAAGATATGATAAGTGGTTGAAACCATCATGAAACTAACAGCGAGCAAAAGCTAGACCATGTGGTAAAATCCGTAATATTTAATGGCAGCCAATTAAGAAAGAAATTATTTAACAACAGATAGACTAAGAGAAACCAGCACATTCATTTTAATTTAAGATAAATTTTTATAATCCAAAAGACTGGATTAAAATGAAATGACCACATACCTTAACATAATAAAGCCATATATGACAGACACACAGCTAGTATCATACCTAATGGAGGAAAACTGAAAGCCTTTCCTCTAACATCTGGAACATGACAAGGATGCCCACTTTCACCACTGTTATTCAACATAGCCCTGGAAATCCTAGCTAGAGCAATCAGACAAGAAAAAGAAATAAATAGCATCCAAATTGGAAAATAAGTCAAATTATCCCTGTTTACAAATGATACTATCTTATATTTGAAAAAACCTAAAGACTCTACCAAAAAGCTATTATAAGAACTGATAAACAAATTCAGTAAATTTTCAGGATACAAAATCAACATACAAAAATCAGTAGCATTTTTATATGCTAACAGTGAACAATCTGAAAAATAAATCAAGAAAGTAACCTCATTTACAATAGCTACAAATAAAATAAAATACCTTGGAATAAATTTAATCAAAGAAGTGAAATATTTCTACAATAAAAACCATAACACATTACTTTAAGAAATTGAAGGGGACACACAAAAAATGAAAAGATATTCCATGTTCATGGATTGAAAGAATCACTATTGTTAAAATGTCCGTACTACCTGATACAGTTTGGCCATGTCCCCACCCAAATTTCATCTTGAATTGTAGTTCCCTAATCTCCACATGCCATGGGAGGGACCCAATGGAAGGTAATTGAATCATGGGGGTAGTTACCTCCATGCTGTTCTCGTAATAGTGAGTTCTCACAAGATCTCATGGTTTTATAAAGGGCTTTCCCCCCACTTTGCTCTGCACTTCTTCTTGCTGCTGTCATGCGAAGAAGAACATGTTTGCTTCCCCTTCTGCCATGATTGTTAAGTTTCCTGAGGCCTCCCCAGCCATGCTGAACTGTGAGTCAGTTAAGCCTCTTCCCTTTATAAATTACCCAGACTCACCTATGTCTTTATTAGCAGCATGAGAGCAAACTAATACACTCCCCAAATGCAAGCTACAGATTCAATGTAATCTCTATCAAAATACAAATAGCATTCTTCAACAGAAATCGAAAAAAAAAAAAAAAACTTAAAATTTATATGGAACAACAAAAGATCCAGAATAGACAAAGCTATCCTAAGCAAAAGAAACAAAACTGGAGGAATAACATTACCTGAACTCAAATTATACTACCAAGTTATAGTAACCAAAATGACATAGCATTGGCATAAAAACAGACACATAAACCAGTGGAACAGAATAGAGAATCCAGAAATAAATCCATATATCTATGGTGAACTCATTTTCAAGTTTCCAAGAATATACATTAGAGAAAGAACAGTCTCTTTAATAAATACTGCTGGGAAAACTGGATATCCATATGCAGAAGAATTAAAGAAGGACCCTATCTCTTGCCATATACAAAAATCAAAACAAAATAAATTAACAACTTAAATCTAAAACTCTAACCTATGAAACTACTAAAAGAAAACATTGGGGAAACTCTCCCAGACAATGAATGGGCAAAGACTTCTTGAGCAATACCCCACAGGTACAGACAACCAAGGCAAAAATGGACAAATGGGATCATATCAAGTTAAAAAGCTTCTGCACTGCAAAGGAAACAATCCACAAAGTAAAGTGACAACCCACAGAATGAGGGAAAATATTTGCAAACTACCCACCTGACAAGGGATTAATAACCAGGATATATAAGGAGCTCAAACAACTCTACAGGAAAAAAATCTAATAATCTAATTTTAAAATGGGCAAAAGATCTGAATAGTCATTTCACAAAAGAAGACATACAAATGGCAAACAGGAATACAAAAAAGTGCTCAACAACAGTGATCATCAGAGAAATGCAAATCAAAACTACAATGAGATATCATCTCCCCCCAGTTAAAATGACTTAGATCAAAAGACAGGCAATAACAAATACTTGTGAGGATGTGGAGAAAAGGGAACCTTCTACACTGTTAGTGGAAATGTAAATTAGCACAACCACTACGGAGAACAGTTTGGAGGTGCCTCGAAAAAAACAAAAATAGAGCCACCGTGTGATCCAGCAATCTCACTGCTAGACAGATACCTAAAAGAAAGGAAATCAGTATTTTGAAGAGATATCTGCACTCTCATGTTTATTGCAGCACTATTCACAATAGCCAGGATTTGGAAGCAATCTAAGTGTACATCAACAGACAAATAGATAAAGAAAATGTGGTACATCTACACAATGGAGTACTATTTTGCCACAAAAGAGAATGAGATCCTGTCATTTACAACAACCTGAATAGAACCAGAGGTCGTTATGTTAAGTGAAATAAGCTAGGCACAGAAAGACAAACATAACATGTTCTCACTTATCCATGGGTGCTAAAAATTAAAATAATTGAACTCATGGAGATTGAAAGTAAAAGGATGGTTACCAGATGCTAGGAAGGGTGCTCAGGAAGGAGTGGGGCAAGAGGGGATGGTTAATGGATAAAAAAATTCGTTAGAAAGAATAAATAAGTCGTAATATTTGCTACCACAACAGGGTAACTATAATCAATAACAATATACTTGTACATTTTTAAAATACACCCCTCAGGTTGGTTTAATTATTTTCCCATAATATTCCAGATATATTTCTTTTTTTCACTTTTTAAAAAATTATACATTAAGTTCTAGGATACATGTGCAGAATGTGCAGGTTTGTTACATAGGTATACACGTCCCATGGTGGTTTGCTGCACCCATCAACCTGTCATTGACATTAGGTATTTCTCCTAAAGATATCCCTTCCATAGAACCCTAACCCACGACATGCCCCAGTGTGTGATATTCCCCTCCCTGTGTCCATGTGTTCTTATTGTTCAACTCCCACTTATGAGAACATGCAGTGCTTGGTTTTCTGTTCCTGTGCTAGTTTGCTGAGAATGATGGTTTCCGGCTTCATCCATGTCCCTGCAAAGGACATGAACTCATCCTTTTTTATGGCTGCATTCTATGGTGTATATGTGCCACATTTCCTTAATCCAGTCTATCATTGATGGACATTTGGGTTGGTTCCAAGTCTTTGCTATGGTGAATAGTGTCACAATAAACATACATGTGCATGTGTCTTTATAATAGCATGATTTATAATATTTTGGGTATATACCCAGTAATGCGATCTTTGGGTCAAATGCTATTTCTAGTTATAGATCCTTGAGGAATCACCACATTGTATTCCACAATGGTCGAACTAATTTACACTCCCACCAACAGTGTAAAAGAGTTCTATTTCTCCACATCCTCTCCAGCATCTGTTGTTTCCTGACTTGTTAATGATCACCATTCTAGCTGGTGTGAGATGATATCTCATTGCGGTTTTGATTTGCATTTCCCTGATGACCAGTGATGATGAGCATTTTTTCATACTTGTACACTTTTAAATAATTAAATAATATAATTGGATTGTTTGAAACACAAAGGATAAATGTTTGAAGTGATGGATATCCTATTTAGCCTGACAAGATTATTATACATTGGAGACCTGTATCAAAATACCTCATGTAACTTATAAATCTATACAGCCATTCTGCACCCACAAAATTTTTTTTAAAATTTAAAGAAAAAATAATATAGTAAAGAAAGAAAGAAAGAAGAAAAAAAATTAATAGACAGGTAGAAAGTGTGTTTTCTGGATGTGAGTGTGAAATTACTTATAAGCAATTGTTATTTAGTTGATTTAAAGCACAACAAACCATTTGAATTATAAAAGGGATGCTTGGTAAATCTGTTTACATAATTCAGTGTGGCCTGGAGTGCTCATTGCTTCTATTTTTGAGTAATATTTCCAAATATTTAAGACACTTAGAGCAATTTTAAATGAATTAACATCTACAAAAAACCTACATCTAACATCGTAATTAATGGTAAGAAACTAGAAACTCTTTCGTTAAGATCAGGAACAAGGCAAGTATGTCCCCTCTCATCACTCCTTTTCACCATCATACTGAAAGTCCTAGCTAGTGCAATAACACTAGAAAAGGAAATAAAAAGTATACAGAGTGGAATATGAAAACTCAAAATTGCCAACATGCCAGATCTTCCTGACTTGCTATAGTTGTCCCAAAGTCCCAGCAAGTTATTTTGTAGCTATCAACCAACTGATTCTAAAGTTTACATGGAGAAGCAAAAGAACCAGAAGCGCCAAAAAAAAAAAAAAAAAAAAAAAAAAAAAGGAGGAAAGAAAAAGACAGATGACTGACACTACCAGATTTCAAGACTTACTATAAAGCTACAGTAATTAAGACATTGGGGTACTGAGGAAAGGATAGGCAGATCAACGGAACAGAAGAGAGACCCCAGAAAGACAATAAAATGGAACAAAGAGTATTTTCAACATAGAGTCAAACAACTGAACATTCGCAAGGAATAAAAAGGATCTAGATATAGATTTTCCACACTTCACAAAAATAAATTCAAAATGAATCACAGACTTAAATGCAAAATCCAAAACTACAAAACCCCTAGAAGATAACATAGGAGAAAATCTTGATTACCTCGGGTATGGTGATGACTTTTTAGATACATCAAAAGGGACAGTTCATGAAATAAATAATTGATAAACTAGACTTTATCAAAATTAAAGACTTCTGCTCTTCAAAAGACACTCTCAAGGTAATGAGAAAGCAAGCCATAATTTGGGAGAATATATTTACAAAAGACACGCAGATGAAGGACTGATACCCAAAATATACACAGAATTCTTAAAACTCAACAATAAAAAACATGACAACCAAAGTTAAAAATGGGCAACAGACCTGACAGGTACCGCAACAAAGAAGATATACAGATGACAAACAAGCATATGAAAAGATGCTGTACATAGTATGTCATTAGGGAACTGCAAATTAAAACAACAGTGATAGCACATTTATTAGAATAGCCAAAATGCAAAACACTGACAACCACCAAATGTTGACAAGGATGTCAAGCAAGAGGATCTTTCATTCACTGCTAATGGGAATGCAAAATGGTACAACCACTTTGGAAGGCAGTTTGATAGTTTCTCACAAAACTAAGCATATTGTCACTATACAATTCAGTAATCATGATCCTTGGTATTAACCCAAAAAAGTTGAAAACTTAATGTGTTTATCCAAAAACCTGTACATGAATGTTTACAGTAGCCTTATTAATAATTGCCAAAACTTAGAAGCAACCAAGATACCCTCTGGTAAGTGAATGAATACATAAATGGTGGTCCATTCAGATAACGGAATATTATGAAGCACTGAAAAAGCAAGCTATCAAGCCATGAAAAGGCAAGAGGGAAGCATAAATGCATATTAATTGATAGAAACCAATCTGAAAAGGCTACATAATGTATGATTCCAGCTATTAAATATGTGACATTTTGAAAAAGGCAAAACTATGGACATAGTAAAAGGATCAGTGGTTAGCAGGGGCTAGGGAGGACAGAGAGGTGAACAGACACAGCACAGAGAATTTTTAGTGCACTGATATAGTCTGTTTTCATGCTGCTGAGAAAGCCATATCTGAGACTGGGCAATTTACAAAAGAAAGAAGTTGAATTGGACTTACAGTTCCACTTGGCTGGGGAGGCCTCACAATCATGGTGGAAGGCAAGGAGGAGCAAGCCACATCTCACATGGATGGCAGCAGGCAAAGAGCTCATGTAGGAAATCTCCCGCTTATATAATCATCAGACCTCATAAGACTTATTCACTATCACAAGAACAGCACAGGAAAGACCTGCCCCCTTGATTCAATTACCTCCCACCCAGGTCCCTCCCACAATACGTGGGAATTCAAGATGAGATTTGGGTGGGGACACAGCCAAACCATATCAGGCAGTGTACCTGTCTGTATATTATACGTGTCATTAGATATTTATAGAATCCACAGAATGTATGTTAAGAGTTAACACTAATGAAACTATGGTCTCTGAGAGATAATGATGTCGGTTCATAGATTGTAACAAATACACCACTCTGATGAGGAGTGGTGACAATGGAGGAGGTTTTATGTATGAAGGGGCAGGGAGGATATGGAAATCTCCACACCTTCCACTCAATTTTGCTCTGAATCTAAAACTGAAAGTCTATTTTTTAAATCTGGAATAAAGTTTTTTAAAACTGCATATTGAACTCAAGACTTTTTTGAAAGTTTTCATATAAGAAAATGAACTGTTTGTTCCTTGTGGTCTAATAAGAACGTTATATTTCCTTCCTGAAGGTGGCGTTTGTGTACCATGGTCAAAGAATGCTTTCCTCATTTGTTAAGGGAAAAAAAAATAAAACCTTTCCCGGACAGTAAAACATCTCATAAAACTGTCATGAGTAATTCTAGCAGCTGAGTTGAAATGGACAGCTACTCAGAACACCTTTGCTTTTCCATGACAGGGGTGAGCTTTTATAAATTAAGGTTATAGACTTACCTGCGAACACTGGGACTTATAACTCAATTTACAGATACCTTAAGTTGAAAAAGTGTTTGCAGAGCCTACACTCTGGGATGTGGTACAGGCACCAGGAAGTTCATGAGCTAAAACAGGCCATGAGATCTAGCTAAGATGGCCCAACAAAAACGAGAGTTCTTAGACCTGCACAGAACCTGTGACCAATTTGCTGTTAGCCACAAATACCTGCATTGTGGGAGCAATTTGAACTTGAGACAAAAATCCCCTAATTAAAGGCACCTAAGCCCAAGATCTGCATAACAATTTGCTCTGGAGCATGTTAAACTCACAGATTTCTGGACTTCAGAGATCCTAATGTCAAGAGTGTCATCAGGGCTGAGAAATCTACATTTGAGAAGCTTCCTAGGATGGACAATTACTCAGATGTATAAATAGAACAAACTCCTGATATAAGCAGCAACACGGACAAATCTCAGAAACAAGATTCTGAGCAAAAGAAACCAGACACAAAAGAGTACACACTGTATGTGTGTGTGTGCGTGCATATGTATATATACACACATACATAACATATAAAGTATGTGTGTATATACACTCTATATATAAAGTTATAGAATGAATATAACTCACCAATAGTTATAGAAATCATGTCAGTGGTCGTATGGGGCAGGAGGTTAGGTGGATTGACTGTATGGGGCATAAGAGAACTTTCCAGTGTAATAGTAATATTCTATATTTTGACTGGAGTGGCCGTTACATGGGTGTATACATTTGTCGAAACTCATATAACTGTACACTTAAACTGTGTACATTTAATTGCATATAAATTGTACCTTGATAAAGCTGATTTAATGAAAGAGACTTCCTAGGTGATTTGAACAGACATCTGGGTTTGGGAGCCACTGATCCTTTGCTACTGGAGAATGACCAGATCATAAGTGCACTTGAGCCACACTGGAGCTCCTGTGTGGCGTTTTTATTTCTGTTGACAGAACTTCTGAGCCCCAGGGCACCTTCCAGACCAAGTTGTCTGACTTCTAGATTTTCTGTATGTGTTCTTCAGGGCTCTCTAGAAGGACAGAACTAATAAGATATGTGGACATATGAAAGGGGATTTATTCAGGAGAATTGATGCACACGATCACATGGTAAAATCCCACCATAGGCCTTCTGCAAGCTGAGGAGCAAGGAAGCCAGTAGTGGATCCGTCTGAGTCCCAAAACCTCAAAAGTAGGGAAGCTGACAGTACAGCCTTCAGTCTGTGGCAGAAGGTCCGAGAGCCCCTAGCAAACCACTGGAATAAGGCCAAGAGTCCAAAAGCTGGAGAACTTGGAGTCTGATGTTTGAGGGCAGGAAGCATCCAGCATAGGAAAAAGATGAAGAAGGCTGGAAGACTCAGCAAGTCTGCTCTTCCATCTTCTCCTGCCTCCTTTATTCTAGCTGTGCTGGTGGCTGATTAGATTAAAGCTGGGTCTGCCTCTCCCAGCCCACTGGCTCAAATGTTAATCTCCTTTGGCAACACCCTCACAGACACACCCAGGAACAATACTTTGCATCCTTCAATCCTAATCAAGTTGACACTCAATATTAACCATCACACTATATGTGAAAACTGAAGCTCAGAAAGGCTGAGAGACTTTTCCAAAGTCACACAGTAAAATACAAGCAGATATCAGATCTGAATTTCTGACAGCCTTTTGCTATTCTCAGTATCACACTGCATCCAAAGGAAGAGGAATGAGAAATGGAGAGCCGATGCTCTGATTTTGCTCCTTTACCCTTCATTGCCATCTATAGGATGGAGCTACCTGGTTACCTGAGCCAAAGAAATAGAATAGAGTCCAATTTTATAAGGAATGGCTGAAATACTTTGGTTTCAGACTTGTTTATTTACTCATTCAACGAATAACCAACAAATATTTGTTGAGTGCTTACCAGTCACAGTTTAAGGCACAAAAGCCAGTAGTGAATAAAATGCACAAGATCCCTGCCTTCAAAGAGCTGTTATCATCAACAATAAAGAAATAAACAAATACATGAACAAGAAAATTTCAGATGGTGGAAAGTGCTTGAAGAAAACAAACAAGGTGATTGATAGAATAACTGCAAAGGAGGGTCTATTTTAGCTGGGCTTTTCAGAGCAGGCTGTGCTTGAGATAGTGACAGCAAGGGGCTGTGCTGAGATAGTGACAGCAAGGGGCAGTCTCTCCAAATGATGGAGAGACTGAAGACAGCTATCTCAAACACATCAAGAGCTGTCTGTAGAGAATTGTGCTTGCCTCATGCTGACTCAGAAGGTGAAGTGAGAAGCAATCTGCGTGCAAGACAGAGGATGAATTCAGATCAGTTTAGGGAAGAACTTTCCAACCTAGAAGAAAAGGAATTAGTATTTACTTGAAGGCATACTATATCCTAGCTTCCTTATTTGTAATATTTTGTTTAATGCTTTAAAAAACTCTAGGTGGTAGATGAAACAATATCTTTTGGAAGGAGTGATCTCCCCCTCTCAAGAAGTATGCATGCTCCCTGGCTGAGACAGAGACAAATGAGTGAGGGGTTCCTTAATCTTGGGGACCTGTGCCCCTGCAGATGCTGCCCTAATGATGTCATAGAAACCAATGGAAAAAACCAATAAGATTCGCCAGATTCCCCCCAGGTAGTGAAAAGTTAATGACACTTCTTGAACAACAATAGGGTGTTTCCAGTTTAACTAAGCTTTAACCTTTAACCAAATTCTCAGGAAGGGCTTCCCAGAATATTATCCCCGTGTAATGCAGCAGAGTGGCACTCTAATGCCTCCCTCAAAGAGAAGGTGACAAGGCCATGAGTTGCTCTTGAGGATGAATACCAGCAGGAATGGGAAGGGCTCTGCTCTTCCATCTTCTCCTGCCTCCTTTATTCTAGCTGTGC
>NC_045437.1:35413974-35477524 GCF_002776525.5 Piliocolobus tephrosceles
CTCACAGACACACCCAGGAACAATACTTTGCATCCTTCAATCCTAATTGTGACCTACAGAAACTGCCTGGCTCACTTCACTTCATTAAGAGAAAACGTGCTTGATTCACTTCAGGGAAATGAGATTATTTATGAGAAAGAAGTAGCTTTGATGGGAGGCTCTTAAACAAGTGGCTTTCCAAAGAGAAAAGTAAATCTGCACCACAGACAGCCCTGGGAAGAAAAGGACAGCCCTAGATATTTTGGATTATTTGGGCGTTGACCTTCCTGAGGACTAGTGCAAGGAATGAAGTAAATGAGCTCGATTCCTTTAATTCTATGAGTCATAGCTTTGTCGAAATTACTCAATTGTTGATCCCACTTGGCTCCACATGGAAGGCAAAGTTCAAGCTATAGTACAGGTAGCAACATGATCCATGTACAATTGTGCAAAACAAAATTCCCATAGGCCAGGCACATTCCCATTGCCTTCGGATGGTGGCTCATGAAGATACAAACCATGTCCTCTGTCTTTTGTCCTATCCTAAGTTGTTATTCTCTTAGGCCATAAACTACTCAAAGGCCCAGTCTTCCCTTCTTTCTAGCACCATGCCTGGCAGAGAGGGAGACAAAAGGCACCTGATTCGTGTTTGATATATGAATAAAGTTTCACAAGTCCTACTTTTCAGATCCTAATAACAGCTTCGTGTGGCCAGGAGTGTACTGAACACTTTACAGATATTACCACATTTACTCCTTAAAACAACCCTATGAAATGAGTACTATTACCATCCTTATTGTTTGAATCATCACTATCTTCATATGAAGAAAGATCTAGACTTGAAGCCACTATGCTATACTGCAGGCTGCTTTTTACCCTGTTGATCTGGGAACATGGGACAGGCAGCATGTGGCAAACCTGGAGACTGCTTTGTCCCAAATCAGAGTCAATGTCTCACCTTACATCATTGCCAGTTTCTTAGTAATCTGGGCACTACGTGGGTAGAGGTGACACTGATGAATAGAGAGGAAAAAGCCAGGAGGCAGGAGTGACATTTCTGCCTCTGATTTTGCCTTGCTCTTCTCTGTTTTCCAGCACTACTGAGGGGCGTATAGACTGAAACCTCCAAATTAGAGTGAATCCACAACTTCTAACAACCAGTGTGTGGGGGAGTCTAGGATGGCAGACTAGGGTTTTGATATCTTAC
The DNA here is from genome assembly GCF_002776525.5 of Piliocolobus tephrosceles. Taxonomy (NCBI): domain Eukaryota; kingdom Metazoa; phylum Chordata; class Mammalia; order Primates; family Cercopithecidae; genus Piliocolobus; species Piliocolobus tephrosceles. The sequence goes on from NC_045437.1 coordinate 35,415,161, forward strand.
AGCAAAAGATATTTTGCTTCTAACTCGATAAGGTGTGAAGACTTTTAGCCCTTTACATATGAAGCCTACATCTCAACTTATTTTTAAAGTGTGACCATTTGGGAGTTTACTAAGTGCTAGACACCATGCCAAACCCATTGGGTGCATTATCTCAGTCAATTCTCAAGACAACAAAGAGCCCTACCGATTTAAATCGTTTTCCTTTAGCTTCAATGTAATGTATTGGCTTGTGGGGAGGTGAGCAGGTAGTGGTGACAGCCAAGGGCTGGGCACTCAGCTACAGACAGGTGGAATAAATTTAAAAGTTTTGGCAGGTGATTTTCATCAAACAATGCATAAAGAACTGGCTCCTTGACAACCTGCATGTCCGTCTTGGTCAACTCCTGATGAACCAAGACAGTCACAGGACTTCAGAATCCTATGCAGCCATGGGGAGGCACCACACTTGGCTCTGAGCTAGCAAATCTTTCACCTCAAACAGTGCATAACCCAAGAGGGAGAGAAGTTATCTATTTTACAGCAGGAAACACACACACACACACACACACACACACACACACACACGGATCTGGGTTTAAGTTTCATCTTTAAAAATTAGGGTTCCTGAACCTCTTCATCAGGCAAAGCCATCACAAACCTACAGACCACCTTTTCTTGAATTAGAAGAAGACACCGCTTTTGAGAAAACTTAGCGAGTTTGGTGCAGTGCTTGGTGAGCAGACTGGAACGCTGTGTCTTTCCCTCCAGGATCGCGTGGCTCTATGCCACAGTCCACGTCTCAGTGAAAAAAGCACAGGTCTGTATTTCATTTCTGACTTGTCCCCTTGGCAGACACCCCCCAAACAACCTGCGTGAGTGTATGCAACAGAGCCACCATCAGGAAAAACGTGAATGTCCCAAAGTGACAGTCCAGGGCCCCAGCCCACCCACAGGTGGTTATTGTTATCCCCAATTATGTTTGAAAGAATTTAAATTGCTTGTCAACCTTACAAATTAGGAGATTTCACACAAACTCTAGAGTTCAAGCTTTTCTTGAAAAATGAGATCTGGGCACACTGGCTCTGCGTTCCCGCATTGCAAATTGAATTGGAGCTAAGCAGTGCTGCCTATTTATGTATGTACTTAAAAATGTTTGTAGTATATTTTAGATTTCATTCTCCATTAGCATATAAAAAGCTACCATTTTCTTTTTATTATTATTATTTGTATCAGGTTTTTGAATAGATGGTCCTTGTGTTTGGTATAAAATCTAAAACATATGAAATGGTATGTACACACTGTTCCCCAGCTCCCCAGATGCAACTGCCCCAACTATTCTTTTGTGTCCTTTCAAAGGTATTATATCCACACACTGCAAAAACATATGCAGTATTTCTAAGACACCATCAATTGCAAGATGCACCATTATTTTGTGTTCACTAAGAAAAAAAATTCCAATAAAATCATGACATCATGCCTTAATAATGGTCCTGCCTCATCCATACATCAGTCAAGTCAGCCCTTCATTGCTTTGAAATTTGTTTCATCTATTCTAAGGGGCTGAACATTTTTCCTGCCTTCTGTTGGACTGCTTAGAGTATGGCAGCCAATCCTTTTACATGTATCTCAGTAAGAAAATGTAACATGGGGCCGGGCGCCATGGCTCACGCCTGTAATCCCAGCACTTTGGGTGGCCAAGGCGGGTGGATCACGAGGTCAGGAGATTGAGACCATCCTGGCCAACACGATGAAACCCTGTCTCTACTAAAAATACAAAAATTAGCTGGGCATGGTGGCACGTGCCTGTAATCCCAGCTACTTGGGAGGCTGAGGCAGGAAAATCTCTTGAACCAGGGAGTCGGAGGTTGCAGTGAGCTGAGATTGTGCCACTGCACCCCAGCCTGGAAACAGAGTGAGACTCCATCTCAAAAAAAATAAAGAAAATGTAACATTACTTCATCTACTCATGGATATCTTCATTTCTTGGGTCTTAAAAAAGACTTAGTTGTTGCTTTGATAGATATGTAATTGATTGATGATATAAATTGATTAAATTGATTCCCTGAATTTATTTTGGTGTAAAAAGGAAGGTAGGCATCTAACTATTTTTTCTAGAAGCTGCCTTCAGTTTACTACAGTTCCCTTCCACTTTCAACTGTCTTAGCATAGAGAGCTTCACTTGTGTTACTTGTTTGACACGCTAATAGACATTTGAGTTCATAACACCTGGACTATTGGACAAATGGCTGGACAATGCAATTAGCAACCTCACTGGTAGTTCACTTGCTGTGCGAGGTGGGCTGGTTTCAGCACAGGAAGCAAAGTCCTCTAAATAAGACTTGTATAGCTATGCACATGGTTTCAGCTGGGAGAGCCCTTTAGGAGCCTGCACATGGCTAGCGTTGCTGGGGTTGCCTTACCTGGGGGCTTCTAACTTCTGGCTTGATTCACCTCCCTCCTTCTTTTAGATGACGTGTCTGCGTCACCGGTAGGTGATGTAAGGAAAGCAAGTAAGATTCGTATCAATACAAGACAACCTAATAAAAAGCAAAGCTAAAATTGAAGCCTGGGGATAGGCTTCTGCATTTACATTAAATGTGTAATAATTTTGGTGCAAGCTGACATGGTTGTTCTAAGACAGACACATCCTTAAAGTATGCCTTGTACTCGGAAGATGTGCAGTAGACAAACTTTAGAGGCGGGAGTTCTAGGCCTTCCTCTACTAGAGTACCTTGTGCCTCTTTGAATAAGCTACTCTCTGACACTTCACTTATTAGCCTATTATATGTAGTGATGGTTTAGACTAGAATCTAGATCTAGGATCTAAAGCTCTTTGAACAACAGCTGTCTTTGAAATACACGTAATTTAATATAAACTTTCGGAGCATTCACAAGCTCCCTGATGTCCATCTATTCATTTCTGTACATGACTGTCCAATGCTTGCCTTTATACACATTCTAAGTTTCACTTATTTTCTCTTGTGTCGTTGTCACAGGGACAACATTTAATAGTGCTTAGCAGCTGTACATTAAAGACATTTTTCAATCTTCTATTCCTTGAGAGAGTAATAACAAAACAGTCTTGTAGAGGATATTCATGGCCCTGGCATCTGACATTAGGAGACAGACACCTTCCACTCACAGAGTAAATATGCCAGATACTCACTTTCCTAGCAGCTTTGCAGCTAGGGCCTGAATCTCAGTTTTGTTTCTGCCCTGGATTTAGAATTGGAAACTGGTGACACAAAGGAGCAAGACCACTCACAAGACGTCCTGGCGAACGTGGCCACAGTGACAACATCTCCCATCTGTCTCCGGAGGCTGCAGTGGTGGCTGTTTTGATAGTAGTGCCCAGTGTGCATTAGAGATGTCAGTTGTACAGTCTGCAGCACGTGAGCCCAATTCCAGGGACCGTGGTCTCTTTGAGGGAGAGGTTTACTGTGGCATTCTGAACATTGTGCTTGGCTGATTCTCTGGCCCAACCCAAGATTCTGCAAGTTACCAATATCCTTTCATAAATTCCCTTTCTGCTTAAATTGACTAGAAGCGGTTTCTATTGCTTACAACTGAAAAGCTGGGTGACACAAACATCACCCTTCTTAAATTGATACAATGACAGAAATTATTTTTCAACAAAGGACTTCTTGAAAAATTAGCTGTCACAGTAATTTGGGAGAAGGGGAACAGAATGCTGAAATGTACAACTTAATGTAACTTTTTTACTCTACTTCCCTTTAGCACCTTAAGAAACTGGCAAAAGTAACAGCAACAAGGATAATATTAAATAATGAGAAATCTCTTGAGCGATTTTTCCACTATTCCATCAATTACTTTGATGGATTTAATGATGCATTTATTTACACTTCATTAAGCAGCTGGAATTTGTCAACAAAACAGTATGCATAAGTCATACATACATTTTTGAATGCCTATTATGTGTCATTATCACTGCTAGATGTTGGGGCAGATTCATAGAAGAAAGAGGTTGGCTTTCCTTTTGAAGTAAGCAAGAAAGTTCAACATAACGTTGTAAGTGTTACAAGAGTGCGGCAGGAAGAAAGAACAAGTTCAGCCTATTTCGGGTAATCAGAGAAAAAAGTTTATCATCTGGATTGTACTTTTTTCAATAGACTGAAGTGTGGTCAGGTTGTGTCTCTGAGAGTGTGTGAGGTTTCCAAGGCAATAAATAGTGGGAAATAGAATTTTATCTTTGTTATTCTAAAAAGCCACTGTAATGTTTGTGCAAAATTTTCAGTGTTCCCTAAGTTTTCCTGTTCCAAAGGGACTAAAGAATTTTTGTTTAGGCTTTAGCAAATCTAAATTCTGTTGGATTTGATTGCTGTGCCCTCCCAAAGAGGTGGCATGAGTCCCAACGATTTGGAAATGTTCAGCCTGTTTTGTTTTGTGCACCATTACCTTGATCCCATGGTGAGAACTTACCTGGAAAGCAGGTGTTCGCTCAGGTCTCATGGGGCTATAGGACAGATTTGATAAGGCTACTGATGGGACAGAAGCTCTGCTGTCACAGGACGCTTGCATAAGTCTTGCTGCTTTGAGGGGTTGAGGGAGGCTGTGTGTGGGGAGAGAAGGCAGTTAGTTTGCCAGCAGTTCCATCACTTGGGCCACCTAAAGAAGGAAGCAGGCGTTTGCAGTAATAAGGTGATATGTTTATAGTCTTGTTTCTGACCATAATCACACTGAAAGCTTTTCCTGGAGAATCAAGCAGAAAACTTCTCAAGCCTCAATCCGCATCTCTTGTATTTCCCATACCAAATATTACTTCAATTTTTCAGGAATGACTTTACTCTGAAAAAAAAAAAATCCCAAGGAAATAAGAGAAACTTGTGAACAAAACCTGCAACAAGGGATCCTGCTGCTAAAAGAGTTAAAAAGAAAATACAACTGTTCCGAGAGTTCAATTTCAGATCAGTGTTTGGAATGAAAAGCACATTTTTGCACAGCAGCCTAGTTATAAATGGTGATGGGGTTCCCAGATGGGCCAAAAAAGGACTGCTTAGCTCACAATGTTACTGTAAAATCAATCATATTGTCTTAGGCCTGTCTAATATATTCATACCATTTGTTTTTTTCACTATATACATTCATGTTTTTTTGTTTATTGTTTTTTGTTTTGAGATGGAGTTTCTGAGTTTCGCTTTGCTGTCCAGGCTGGAGTGCAATGGCACAGTCTCGGCTCACTGCAACCTCTATCTCCTGGGTTCAAGCGATTCTCCTGCCTCAGCCTCCCACGTAGCTGGGATTACAGGCACCCACCACCATGCCCAGCTAATTACTGTATTTTTAGGGTTTCACCATGTTGGCCAGGCTGGTCTCGAACTCCTGACCTCAGGTGACCCACCCACCTTGGCCTCCCAAAGTGCTGGGATTACAGGTGTGAGCCATCATGCCCAGACTTACACATTCATTTTCTACCATAAAGCTCATAGGAAGGCATTTTTAAAATAGAGAAAAGTATGAAGAATGAAGTAAAATCTGCCCAAAGTCCACCACCGAAAGATAACCATTAGAATATAATTTATTCCAGTTATTCAACATTTTTAACAGATTTATTGAAGTATGATTAACATACAATGCACTGCAATATTTAAAATGTATAATTTGGTAAGTTTGACTTGTGTGTATGCCTGTGAAACCATCACATCACCATAATCAAGATAATGAGCAGATCATCACCCTCTCCCCCCAAATCCTCATATCCCTTTGTAATCTCTCCCCCGGTCCCCTTCTCCAGGCAAACACTGATCTGCCTTCTCCCACTATAGATTAAGTTGCATTTTCTATAATTTTACATAAATGGATTTATAGAATATGTACTTCTTTTTGTCTGGCTTCTTTCACTCGGTGTAAGTTTTTGAGATTCATCCACATGATAACCTATACCAATAGCTTATTCCTTTTTATTGCTGAATAGTATTCTGTTGAATAATTACACAATTTATTTATCTATTCATCTATTAGTGGATATTTGGCTTTGTGATGTTTTTTTCCAACACCAACAAGCAATTCTTCAATTCTCAGACACCAACTTGATGTCCAAAAATTCAATTCAATTCTGACACTAATTACCTAGAATTAGCACAGATCCTACAGGTTAAGGACTCAGTCCTACAAGACTGCTGCCACTTCAGGCTCCAGCCACAAATGGGGTCCTCAGGCAACTACATTTCTGCCAGACTGACTACAAGTTCAGGGATTCGCACAACCCCCTTTCCAAGTCCTGTAATTTGTTAGAACAACTCACGGAATTCAGGAAAGCACTTACGATTATCAATTGATTATAAAGGGAACAGCTCAGAAACAGCCACATGGAAGAGGTGAGCAGGGCAAGAGGTGGGAGTGGTGGGCAGAGCCACCCTCCCAGCACCTCAGTGTGCTCACCAACTAGGAAGGTCTCCAAACTCCTGTTGTTTAGGGGTTTTTAGTAGAGGTTTTATTATGTACGCATAGTTGATTAAATCATTGGCTGTTGGCAATTGAACTCAATTTCCAGTCCCCTCTTCTCCCAGGAGGTTGGCGTGTTGGGAAGGGAGAAACTGAAAGTTGCAATGCTATAATCATGTGTTGGTCTTTCTGGTAACCAGTCTCATCCTGAAGCTATCCAGGGGCCTCACGTTAAGTCACTTCATTAGCATAAACTCAGATAATGTGGAGAGGGACTTGTATTTTTTTTTAATTTCTTAAATTTTAAAAACTTTTCTTTGAGGTTCAGGGGTACATGTGCAGGTTTGTTATATAGGAAAACTTCTATCACATGGGTTTGCTGAACAAATTATTTTGTCACCCAGGTATTAAGCCTAGTACCCAATTGTTATTTTTTTCTGCTCCTCTCCCTCCTCCAAAACTCCACCCTCAGGTAGACCCCAGTGTCTGTTGTTCCCCTCTATATATCCATGTGTTCTCACAACTTAGCTCCCACTTATAAGTGAGAACATGTGGTATTTGGTTTTCTGTTCCTGTATAAGTTTGCTAAGGATAATGGCCTCCAGCTCCAACCATGTTCCTGCAAAGGACATAATCTTATTCTTTTTTATGGCTGCATAGTATTCCATGGTGTATATGTGCCCACTTTCTTTATCTAGCCTACCATTGAAGTGCATTTAGGTTAATTCTATATCTTTGCTATTGTAAATAGTACTACAGTGAACATGAGTGCATGTGTCTTTATGACAAAATGATTTATATTCCTTTGGGTATATACCCAGTAATGGGATTGCTGGGTCGAATGGCAGTTCTGATTTTAGATCTTTAAGAAATCACCACGCTGCTTTCCACAATAGTTCAACTAATTTACACTCCCACCAATAGTGTGTAAATGTTCCCTTTTCTCCACAACCTTGCCAGCAACTGTTGTTTTTTGACTTTTTAAAAATACCTATTCTGATTCATGTGAGATGGTATCTTATTGTGATTTTGATTTGCATTTTTTTCATATGCTCATTGGCAGCGTGGATGTCTTCTTTTGAAAAGTGTTGCTCATGTCCTTTGCCCACTTTTTAATGGGGTTGTTTGTTTCTTGTAAATTTGTTTAAGTTCCTTATAGATGCTGGATATTAAATCTCTCTGAGATACATAGTTCGCAAATATTTTCTCTCATTCTGTAGGTTGTCTGTTTACTTTGTTGATAGTTTCTTTGGCTATGCAGACACTCTTAAGTTTAATTAGATCCCATTTGTTAATTTTTGCTATTGTTTAAATTGCTTTTGGCATTTTTGATATGAAATATTTGCCCATTCCTATGCCCAGAATGAAATTTCCTAGGTTACTGTTCAGGGTTTTTATAGTTTTGGGTTTTACATTTAAGTCTTTAATCCAGCTTCAGTTGATTTTTGTATATGGTAAGGGGAAGGGGTCCAGTTTCAATCTTCTGCATATGGCTAGACAGTTATCTCAGCACCATTTATTGAACAGGAAGTTCTTTCCTCATTGCTTGTTTTTATCAGCTTTGTCAAAGATCAGATAGTTGTAGGTGTGTGGCCTTATTTCTGGGCTCCCTATTCTATTCTATTCTATTGGTCCATGGGTCTGTTTTTGTGCCAGTACCATGCTGTTTTGGTTTCTGTAGCCCTACAGTATAGTCTGAAGTCAGGTAGTGTGATGCCTCCTGCTTTGGTCTTTCTGTTTAGGATTGCTGTGGCTATAAGGGCTATTTTTGGTTCCATATTAATTTTAAAATAGCCTTTTCTAGTTTTGTGAACAAAGTCACTGGTAATTTGATAGGAATAGCGTTGAATCTGTAGATTGCTTTAGGCAGTATGGTCATTTTAACAATATTGATTCTTCCTATGCGTGAGCATGAAATGGTTTTCCATTTGTTTGTGTCATGTCTCATTTCTTTCAGCAGTGTTTTATAATTCTCATAATAGAGATCTTTCATCTCTCTGGTTAGCTGTATTCCTAGGTATTTTATTCTTTGTGTGGCAATTGTGAGTGGTACTGTTTTCCTGATTTGGCTCTCTACTTGGCTATTGTTGCTGTATAGGAGCGCTAGTGACTTTTGTACTTTGATTTTATATCCTAAAATTTTGCTGAAGGTGTTTATCAGCTGAAGGAGCTTTTGGATTGAGACTGTGGGGTTATGTAAATATAGAATCATGTCTTTGCAAACAGAGTAGTTTGACTTCCTTTTTTTCTATTTGGATGCCCTTTATTTCTTTCTCTTTCCTGATTCCTCTGGTCAGGACTTCTGATACTATGTTGAATAGGCCTAGTGAGACAGGGCATCCTTCTTTTGTGATGATTTTCAAGGGGAATGCTTCCAGCTTTTGCTCATTCAGTATGATGTTGGCTGTTGGTTTGTCATAGATGGCTCTTATTATTTTGAGGTATGTCCCTTCAGTACCAAGTTTATTGAGAGGTTTTAACATGAAATTATGTTGAAGTTTATCAAAATCCTTTTCTGCATCGATTGAGATAATCATATGGATTTTGTCTTTAATTCTCTTCATGTGATGAATCATATTTATTGATTTGCATATATTGAACTAACCTTGCATCCCATGGATAAAGCCTACTTGATCATGGTGGATAAGCTTTTTGATGTGCTGCTGAATTTGGTTTGCCAGTATTTTGTTAAGAATTTTTGCATGGATGTTCATCAAGGATATTGGCCTGAAGTTTTCTTTTTTTATTGTGTCTCTGCCAGATTTTGGTATCAGGATGATGTTGGCCTCACAGAAAGAGTTAGAGAGCAGTCCTTCCTCCTCAAATTTTTGAAATAGTTTCAGTAAGAATGGTACCAGCTCTTCTTTGTACATCTGGTAGCATTAGGCTATGAATCTGTCTGGTCCTGGACTTCTTTGTTTGGTTAGGCTATTTACTACTGATTCAGTTTCAGAGCTTATTGTTGGTCTGTTCAGGGATTCAATTTCTTCCTGGTTCAGTCTTGGGAGGCTGTATGTGTCCAGGAATTCATCCATTTCTTCTAGATTTTCTGGTTTGTGTGCATATAGGTGTTCATTATAGTCTCTGATGGTTATTTGTATTTTTGTGGGCCCGGTGGTAACATTTCTTTTGTCATTTCTAATTGTGTTTATTTGTGTCTTATTTCTTTTCTTCTTTATTAGTCTAGCTAGCAGTCTCTCTTATCATTTTTTTTCAAAAAAAGAACAGCTCCTGGATTTGTTGATCTTTCTAAATTTTTTGTTTTCGGTTGGGGCGAGCAGTGGTTGAGACAGAGTCTCTCTCTCTACCCAGGATGGAGTACAGTGATGCAACCTCAGCTCACTAGAATCTCCACCTCCCAGGTTCAAGTGATTCTCAAGTCTCAGCCTCCTGAGAAGCTGCGATTACAGACATGCACCACCATGCCTGGCTAATTTTTGTATTTTTAGTAGAGACAGGGTTTCACCATGTTGGCCAGGCTGGTCTTGTACTCCTGACCTCAAGTGATCCACCCACCTTGGCCTCCTAAAGTTCTGAGATTACAGGTGTGAGCCACTGCACCAGGCCTGAATGGTTTTCTGTGTCTCAATCTCCTTAAGTTCAGCTCTGAGTTCAGTTATTTCTTGCCATTTGCTTGCTTTGGTGTTTGGTTTCCTCTTGCTTCTCTCATTCTTTTTGTTATGATGTTAGATCATTAATTTGCAATCTTTCTAACTTTCTGATGTGTGCATTTAGGGCTATAAATTTCCCTCTTAACACTGTCTGAGCTGTGTCCCAGAGATTCTGGTATGTTGTATCTTTATTCTCCTCAGTTTCAAAGAACTTCTTGATTTCTGCCTTAATTTCATTATTTATCCAAAAGTCATTCAGAAGCGGGTTATTCAATTTCCATGTAATTGTATGGTTTTATGTGATTTTTTTTTTTAGACGGGGTTTCTCTCTTTTTGCCCAAGCTGGAGTGCAATGTCATGATCTTGGCTCACCGCAACCTCTGCCTCCTGGGTTCAAGCGATTCTTCTGCCTCAGCCTCCTGAGTCACTGGGATTACAGGCATGCACCACCATGCCCAGCTAATTTTGTATTTTTTAGTAGAGACAGGGTTTCTCCATGTTGGCCAGGCTGGTCTTGAACTCCCAACCTCAGGTGATCTGCCCTCCTCAGCCTCCCAAAGTGATGGGATTACAGGAGTGAGCCACCATGCCTGGCCTTGAGTGATTTTCTTAGTCTTGATTTCTATTTGAATTGCCCTGTGGTCCAAGAGAGTGGTTGGTATGATTTCAGTTCTTTTGCATTTGCTGAGGATTGTTTTATGTCTGATTATGTGGTTGATTTTAGAGTATGTGCCATGTGGTTATGAGAAGAATGTATATTCTTTTGGTTTTGGGTGGAGGGTTTGGTAGATGCTATTAGGTCCATTTGGTCCAGTGTTCAGTTCAGTTCCTGAATATCTTTGTTAATTTTCTGCCTCAGTGATCTGTCTGATACTGTCAGTGGGATGTTGAAGTCTGTCACTATTATTATGTGGGAATCTAAGTCTCTTTGAAGGTCTTTAAGAACTTGCTTTATGAATATAAGTGCTACTGTGTTGAGTGCATACATATTTAGGATAGTTAGGTCTTACTGTTGAATTGAACACTTCACTACTATGTAATGCCCTTCTTTGTCTTTTTTTGATCTCTGTTGGTTTAAAGTCTGTTTTGTCTGAAATTAAGATTGCAACCCCTGCTTCTTTGTGTTTTTTATTTACTTGGTTGATTTTTCTCCATCTCTTTGAGTCTGTGGGTGTCATTGCATGTGAGATGGGTCTCTTGAAGACAGCATGCCAATGGGCCTTTCTTCTTTATCCAGTTTGCCACTCTGAGCCTTTTAATAGGGGCATTTAGCTTGTTTGCATTTAAGGTTAGTATTAATATGCGTGTATTTGAGCTGATATTGTGTTGTTAGCTGTGTTCTTTCTTGTCTTTGTGGGCCAATCTTCCTTCAGTCTTTGAAGTTGTTGTCCTTTGGATATTTATTTTTCTTTTATCCTACTTGATGACATTGGGGGCTTGATTGTGGTATAAGGTGAGTTCAGTCAACTGGCCTTATTTCTGGAAGATTTTAGGGGGCCCAGGCTCAAGCTCAGCACAGGATTCCTGGATTGTATGCTGTTACTCTGGGGGACTGGTATCAGGTCCTGGCTTTGATCTCTGGCTCCTCAAGGTTAGGAACATGCTGCACTGGAGGGGCCAAAGTGCTTCCAAACTGAATGGCTATTCACAGCATCCACTCCGATGGGCAGTGACAAGCAAAGTACTTCATAGGGTGATGGCAGCAGGATCTGTCCTTGTTCACTTGTGCCAGCAGCAGTGGCAGCAGAAATGTGGTAAGATGCACATTCATCAACTGTGGCTGGGTGCTAGTGGGTGCTGGGTTGCTGGCTTCCATGAGGGTGTTCACAGCAGCTGCGGGGCAGCACAGCTGGGTGGGGGAGCCGTTAGCGACTGTGCACGTGTTCACAGTGGTAGTGGTATTAGCATAGGGGTGGTGTGCTGGTGGGCACGGGACTGTGTGCACCCTCTGTAAGCATTCCCACAGGCAGCAGTAGCTGGGTCCACTGTTCTTCATGCCTCGTTTTGCACCACTGGCAGTGTTGGTGCAGGGGCAGGTGCTGGCAGGCATGAGGCTGGTGAGCTCCATGCCCACCAAAGTTCTGACAACAGTGGTGGTGTGGCCAGAGGATGGGGGTAGTGAGAGGGGAATGGGGGAGAGGGATTGGGAGGAAGCAAGGTATGGTCACACCGGCAGCAGTGGGATGGCAGGATGCACATGTACATGCACACTGGTGGGGAAGGGAAGACAAGGTCAGCCCAGGCATACGCGTACCAGCAGAAGGACAGTGCAGGGAGGTCATGGGCAAGTGCATGCAGGCAAAGTGGCACAGGGGGAGGCTGCATGGGGGGCAGCACAGGTGAGCTGGTGCATGTTCATGGGGCCCACTATACTGGAGCACTCTGCCGGTCAGGTGGTCCATCAGCACAGGAGCTATGATGCAGGTCCCCAAAGCACCAGAGGCTGCCCTGCAAGCAGGCACAGCCTTGCTGGGTCCCAGAAGAGGCCAGCAAACCAAGGGGTGCTCAGGTCAAAATGGACCCATCTCATGGGCAAAACCTCCCTGCAGAGCTCAGGTCCAACAATTCCACCAAAGCTAAAGTATCCTATAGGAGTAAGTCAAGCCTATAGAAATGGGCATCTTTATATCAGGTAGTGATAGTCTCCAAATCTGTTCTTTCTCAAAGTTGTTTTAGCTGTTCTGGGTTCTTTGCATTTCCATATGAATTTTTGGATCTGCCTGTTAATTTCTATAAAGAAGTCAACTGGGATTTTGATAGCATTGCATTGAATCTCTTGGTAAATTTGGGAAGTATTTTCATTTTCACAATATCGTCTTCTCACCTATGAACATGTAACACATTTTCGTTCATTTACTCTTTAATTTATTTCAAAAATGTTTTGCAGTTTTCGTTGTACAAACCTTGCATTTCTGTTGTTAAATTTATTCCTAAGTACTTTATTCTTTTTTATTCTATTGTATAAAAATATATAAAAATATAAAAATACAACTGGTTCTGTAATTGGTCTTGTATCCCGCAACCTTGTGGAAATTTCTTATGAATTCCAATAATTGTGTGTGTGTGTATGTGCACGCGCATGTGGATTTTTTAGGATTTTCTATATACAAGATTATACTATCTGTGAATAGAAGCAATTTTACCTCTTCCTTTCTGATCTGGATATCTTTTATCCCATTTTCTTGCCTAATTGCCCTGGTTAGATCTTCTGGTACAGTGCTGAACAGAAGCAGTGAGAGCAGATACCCTTGTCTTGTTTCTGATCTTAGAGGAAAAGCACTCAGTCTTTCACCATACATATGATACTAGCTGTGGATTTCTCATAGATGCCCTTTATTAGGTTGAAAAGGTTCCCATCTATTTCTATTCTGTTGAGTTTTTTAAATCATGAAAAAGTGTTAGACCATTAATTGATCTTTAAAGATTAAACCAGCAGGATTTTTTATAGATTCTGTGTAGACAAGCTGTTTCTAAAATTTATATGGAAGAGCAAATGAGCTAGAATAGCTAAAACATGTACACCATGGTCAACCTAGGCCAAGTCACCATCACCTGTCACGTGGATTATTTCCAGTCTCCTCCAACTAGTCTCTCTATGACCACCCTTGCTACCTTACAGATTAGTCTTACAGGCAGAGTGACTCTCATTGTACCTAAGATTCTGTTTCTCTCTTCAGTAATCTCCCACCTCACTCTGAATAAAACCCAACATTCATACAAAGGACCAGATATCCAGTGTCACTTGCCACCTTGCTACCTCTACCACCTTATCTTCTACTACCTTCTCCCATGCTTACTCTGCTCAAGCTACACTGGTCTCTTTACTAAACTCAAACATACAAAAGATACTCCTGACACAGGGCTTTTGTTGGCTCTTTCCTCTGCCTGGAAATTTTCTTCCTCAAGATACCCATATGTTTCATTCCTTCATTTCATCAAGCCTCAGCTCAAATGTCATACTATCAGAGAAGGGTTTCCTGCTCACTCTATAAAATAACAATCTTCACTCCTGTCACTTCCACTATTTTTCATACCCTAATGTGTTTTTTTAGTAGTTCTTGCTCCCACTCAACAAATTCAGTATTTATATTATCATTTGTTCATTTTCTTCCTCTTCTTAGATATTAGCTTTAAGAGCGCAGAGACATGACCTGTTATATCCCAGAATCTTCAACAGTCCTTGGCATTGTAATAGATGCCTAGTAAATATTTGTTGACTAAGAGAACACTTCTCTTCTAAAGATAATTTTTTAATTTTTGATGTAATCAAACTTAGTAACCTTTTCCCTTATGATTTTTGCTCTTGGGTGTTTTAAGAATAATTTATAAACACCAGAGTCACAAAAAATTGCTGATATTTCCTTCTAATATTCTTGAGCAGTTGTTCATTATTTAGATCTTTTGTACATTTTAATTTATCTATATAAGTGATAAGGTGTAGGATAAAACATTTTTGTATGTGTAAGATAAAAATTATTCGAATGACACTTGTCAAATTTTCCCTTTTTTTCTAATTTGAAGAGACAATTCTAACATATGCTCTTTCTCTTCATCTTGCTTTTTCTCACATCATTAAAAATGTTCTATAAACATCATTTTATTGTTGTATAATATTTCAACCTGTGACAATGCCAACATTTATTTAATACTTTTTCAATAATTAGATATTTGACTGTTTCCATTTTTGTTTGTCTAACACTAAAAGGAACATCTATATAAATGAAACATCATTCATATTCAATTGTTTACCTAGAATATATTCTTAGAAGTAAAACTGCTTGGTCAAAGAATATGAACATCTAAACTTCTTGCACAAGGTGGAAATTTTCTCCAGAATGGTTAGACCAACTTGCCCTTGTTTGAGCATTTACCAGTAAATGAGAATACAGGTCCCACTATACTTTTACCAACCCTAGTATCAAATATCTTTCTCCTTTCTTTGACATTCTTGAAATATTTATATGCTAGGCCCCAGGCTAAGCTCTTTACATAGATAATCTCATTTAAATTCTACATTTCTATCAGATTAGTACAACCATAATCTTCCTTTAACACATAAGGAAATTGAGTCTTCAACAGATTAAAGGACTTGGCCAAGGCTACACAGCCAGTGAGTACTAAAGGTGAAACCTCAAACCAGGCCAAGTAACACCAGAAGCAGAGCATTTTAACCAACTCTACTTTTCCTCAAATCTTTACCAATTTAAGAGGCTAAAAGAAAAATGGCTTCTCTTTTAATTTGCATTTCCTTGACTACTAACAAAAATGAACATTTTATTTTGGACTAATTGTATTTACTTCAAGATCAATTATATAGGTAGCAGTATTCTGAGTTCCTATAGAGCCATTAGAAGGTGGTATGCTGGCCTCAGAATAACTCGGATTTCAGAAGAGTAAGATTTGGGTTCCAGTTGCACTTTGTTGGCCCAGCTTGAGGTCTTGAGCGAGCCACTTAACTACCTGGAGCTTCAGGCTCTTTACTTGCAAGATGAAGGTAGATATGCTTTTTCTCACCAAGTTGTTATGAAGACTGCTGAGATCAAAGGGGTTTAAGCACATAAGCAAACAATGAGAGACAAGGCATAAGAAACACCGGGCTAGGAGCTTTCCAGTATCTCCATTATTCTTCCTAGCTCCATATCTCCATTTCATAGGTTTGAAAAGTAATTTGACCAAGGTTACACTGGTAGTAAGTGGTAAGAGTACTTCTAAGTGCTTGGCACATAGAAAGTCCTTAGTAAGTGTTCATTCATCCAGAAACACATTACACTTTGCCCCAGAAGTGGAGGTGAAGTTTCCCCAGTTTCTCAAAAGATGAGGGCAGCATTTTTTCAGAGAGAAGAGAAGATCCTTTAAATGACAATGTTAATATTATGAGATTAATAGGCATCAGAGGAAGAAATAAGAAGATAATCAAATGTTATCCAATTCCTTTCTTTATTTTACCTAAAATTCAGAAAAGATCTAATGACAATCCCCTCAGCAAACACTAAACTTTCCTACAACAAACCATATACAAGTTGCTCCTACCATGTGGCTTTTAAGCCTCATGCACACTGACTTTTCTAAAGCATTATTCTCACATGGTTGCTCCTCTTGTGCCTCCAGTGCAAATGGGATGGAAGTTAAATAAGAGCTTTCTTATTTTATTGAATTCCCATTGATAAACATCTCCCTTGCAATCCTCTTGGCTATTCTCTTTTGTGGGAGAGACAGTGAGAAAGAATTAGTTGTTGTTTTCTATATTCAAACCCTCCCTTCTATGTTCTGTGATGCTGCTGTGTCATCTGACACCATGTTGCACTCTACAGTTGTTAGCACTAGAGGATGACTGCAAAGCTGGCAGAGGCAGAACTGACTTGCTTCTCCCTATTGCTTCTTGTTGGTTTTCCATGGGCTTCATGGTCCTGCCAGCACCACCCTAGCAACACTTTTTTTCCCCATCAGCACCAGCAGACCAGCACTCTATCCTCAGAACTCTTTTTCTCTAGGCTTCTAAGTTCTAGAAATTCCAACCTCTTCTTTTGTTCCACAGCTCTAAGGATGATAGCTGCTTCCTGCAGTTGCTCCTCTGTGATACATCTTTTTGCCTTTTCGATTCTTCAACCCTAGTTCATAACCCTAGTTAATAATCATTCATACTAAATGTTCTTTGTCAAAATAATTAATGTGGTTTCTTACACTGGGTGCTACCAAGGAGATGGAAGAGGGTAGGACCAGGAGATTATTAAAACCCTTTCAACAACAAATGTCCACGTTCTTGTACACTGGATTCACTGGAAATCCAGTCACTGGGAATTCAGTCTATGAGATTCAAATCCCACCACTGCTTCTTCCTAGCTTTGGGAACTTTGGCAATTTTCTCCCAAGCCAGGAATCCCTAAGTTGCAGAAGGAACTTGAGATAACCTGAACTTGGGCCAGTGTGGGGCCCAGGGGAAGTTGGGGAGGCTCCCAGTCTCTGCCTCCCCTTGGCTAGCCTTCAAGTTGCCCAGTGTCCAGTTCAACTCATCCTGGTGCAATCCTGCCAGTGATACCAAACCAGACCCATTCTGCCCATCTCACAACATGCAAATCACTGAGAAGACGAGTTTTGCAGCAGAGAAAGAGTTTATTTACAAGGCAGCCAAGCAAGGAGGTGGGAGAACAGGTCTAAAATCTACCTCCTTGAAGATAGGGCTTAAGGATATTTATAGGGTAAAGAAGCAGGGTGGTCTAAAGTGTGGGGAAAGGAGATTGGTAGTGGGGAAAAATAAGGTAATTAGTGATTTGCACAAGCATAGCTGATGTTCATGGCTCTTCATAGGACTCATGTTCAGAAAATGGTGATTTTAGCATGATTGGAGGGAAGAGTTTTAGGCCTGCTGACATCCAAAGGTCACCTCTTAGGCATTTACAAAGGCCCAGTTGAAGGGTTGGTGGTCTCAACTGGTTCAAACTGGACAAGAACTACCCCCTGGGTCCTAAGAAACAACTTCAAGCAGCCATTAGTATAGTGGCATATACATCAGAGCTGTTACCTATAAGGAAGCTAGTGGGGGTGTTTGTTACGTATAGTTTGGCTACATGACTTTTAGCCAAACCGTATATACAGGTTTTCAGTTCATCTAGAAACAAATGGTTAAAAGCAAGCAAGACAGGTTAAGTTTGGTGGGCTTAATCAAGTTAGCCCTTGGTTGCACCAGTAATAAAGCATGCATGAGAATGGTGGCCTCTGGGACACAATTCCCTGACACCTTAGGGGTGTTATCCTGGCATTCAGCTGTGGAAGGATGAGATAACCACCAATTCTGGGTCCAACAAAATTGACACTAGCTTCTTTCCATTGGAGAAGAGACACACAGAAGGAAGTGTGGACAGGGCCCTACACTCAAGGCAAGGCAGCTAACTCGAACCTGTGTGGGGACAGGAAAGATGTGCCCCCTCCTAGGATTAGCAGGGCCTAGAATTCCTCAAAGTTGATGGTTAAACATTGATTTTATTATAAGCCCTGGTGCTAGACTGTTCAGATTCAAATCCCACCACTGCTTCTTACTTGCTTTGGAACCCTGCAATTTTCTCAACCTTTCTATGCTTTAGTTTCTTCATCTGTGTAATGGGGATAATTAGAGTATTTACCTCACAATGTTTTGAAAGAGTTGGATGATTTACGTTATGGAATGCATTTAGAACAGTGTCTGGCACATAAAAAGTGATATGAAATGTGTAGCTACTTGCTGATGATGATCTATGAGTATAACAAACTAACAGCAGAGAGATGCACAGACACCCGTATGAACAGAGAGGTTGGTTTCCATGGAATCTCTTCAGTCAGAAGACGTACTTGTTAAGATATTTTAGGTTGCAAGAAACAACAAGCCCTAGGAAAAATGGCTTGAAAGGGAAATTTATTATCTTAAACACAGCAAGTTCAGAGTAAGGCAGCTTCAGCAGATCAAAGATGCCATCGAGGACACAGCTCCTTTTCATATTTCTTTTCTACCATTCTCTGCAGAATGTTTTGTTTTTGTTTTTGTTTCTTGAGGCTTGACCTCTCCTGTTTGCAAGAAGGCTGTAGTAGATTTCACCATCCCAGCCTTGAGACAACATACAGGGCATTAGAAGGATTTTAACTCCCCAGTGTAACATTTAAAGATAGAGGACAGCCTTCTGCAGATGCCCCTCCTTCAACCCACCCTGCAGGCTTCTTTTTCCTTCTCATTAGCTAGACTGTTTCTCATACTTATGCCTAAACCAATCGAGATTACTTAGAACAATCGTGAGTCACAGCTGAGGAACAGGCATGAAGCTCACCTCCCCTAAAGCATATGACTGTACAGGCGGCTATATGCCCAAACAAAATTAGGGTTCAGTTAGGAGAAAGAAAGGGAAAAATGGCTGGTGGGCAAAGAACCAAGAGTGACTGCTACCATGGCCTTCCCAGCACCTTGCACAGCACACAGTCACTGGCCTGTGCATAAACTTGGCCCTGGGCCCAGACTGACCACACTGACATTTAGGAGAACATATGGGGGAACAAGAAACATGTCTCTCCACCTCATCAAGGGTATGAGGGCCAAAATAGGTTTATTCTTCTAGACCCCAAACACACACACACACACACACACACACTGTTGGGGAGTGTTTGTCAGTTAGGCGAAGTGTGAGGAACGGAAAAGAGTGAGGAGAGGAAGGGGAAGCCAAGCGCTGAATAAATTGGCATGTCAACAAAGGATGGAGAAGAGAACATTAGCGCGAAAAAGAATGGGAGCTGGAGAGTCCCCAAGCACAGAAGCTGGGGAAATGAAGGGACAAATTCAGAAAGGAATGTTATTTAAAATGTGCGCACATCTGAGGACCAAAAAAACCAGAAGAGTGGCACAAAGGCCTAGCCAGAGGGGGAAGTCTGGGAGCAGGAGTTGAGAGGGGGACTGTTTCAGGCAAACGTAATAGCAAGGGTATAGCAATGACCCAACCACCAAGTCTATTTTTTTTGTAACGTGAAATCTCTCCTGTTTTGAAAGTATATGACTAAAAACCTGCTATATCCATGAGGCAGGAGGCTGGAAGCTGGGACAGAGTGGCAGCCCCGGGCCAGAGATGCAGACACCCACGTGAACAGCTCCTGACAGGGAGGGGCTGGGGGTCTGAGCTGCCAAGCTCTGTTTGGGAGATCTGTTTACTTTTTCAGACTTTTTCTACTTGCCCAGACCTTGAGGGGCAGTTTTGGCAATGTTTACTGGGGGCCCAGACTTCAATCTTGGTCTCCCACAGTGCTAAGACGGGAGCAAAAGGCTCAGTCTGACAGTCTACCGACTAGGAGGCTGGGAAATATCTGGAATCTCTTTAACCCCAGGTTCCCTTAGTGGCTGCATTCGCTGATGAACACTTTTAGTAGTTGAATCCAGAGAGGGCAAACTCAACCCTTCTGGGTACTGATGCTTTAAAAACAAGGACAATAATGAGAATTCATTGCAATTATTCTTCAACTAAGCATGGTATTTGTTCAGAAGAAACACTTTAACAAGTCATTTAAGGTGGTTGCTAGCACACAGCCTCATGCACAAGGACTGTGTGTCATTACACAGAAGGAAGATGGTGAGATGCTACACCCTGCCAATGTAGCTCCCCTACCATCTACCCAAATGTTTAGTAAAAGTCCATGAAACCTCACAAAAGTGTGGTGCCAGTAAACTTTTTTCCTGGAGACTAAAACAGAGGCTGCATTTTGCTCCTAAGGTGAAGTGGGAGTGGGGGAGTGAAATTATCAGCTCATGTGAATACACATGAGTCAGGGACAGCTCTGCTGACACCTGGAGTCCCATGAGCAAAGCACTACCTCAGACATCTGGGCATATCTATCAATCAACCAACCAATCAATCAGAAAGCCAACCAATGGGAATTTATGAGTCTCCAGCTTTATGCTGGGATCATATGAAAGCACATATGGCAGATACAAATTATAGGACATGAATGGCATTCAAGAAGTTTACAATCAAACCTGGGCACCAAACTCAAACCAAAAAAGGGGTTTAAAATGTGCGTTCATTTTAAACTCGTAGTGTGGTACACTACGAGTACGACAGAGATCAGAGACTCAGGGAGGCCAACAAAGTTGGAAGTAGTCATAATTTATGGAGGAGATGGCTTGAAAGCAGGGAAGCATGATCTTTCCAGAGAAAAAGATGGGAAGGGGAGGATTCCAGGGAAGGATATAGGCAGGTACAAGGAGTCAGGGACACGTGCGGCAAATGTGAGGGGCTCTCACTCTTGCTGGCATGAAACTGGGTGATTCTGGTGCCTAAGCATCAAGAGAATTCAAGGTCAAAACAGTCTCCATAGCTTAGAGAAGGAAAACTGCCCGCTAAGCAAACGTGCTCACACTCCAGATAGGGTGAGTTTTCAGAGCAGAAGAGCTGAGGAAACTTTCTATGTGATTTATAACTGTCTGTGACCCCAGCCAGCAGCCCATCCCAGCCTCCAAATGCCACTGCAGAGCAGAGATGTGTGTTTTTCATAAAAATGTTATTTTACTTTAATGCAAAAGTCAGGAAAATTAATCTGGGCCAAAAGGAAAATTTCTTGTAGAGGCCTCTGGTTTCCCCATAAATTCTCCCCAAGTACTCCCAGGCCACAGTGCCCGTGCTTCCAGTCTGCAGCCTGTTGGTATTCAGCCTCTGCCCTGGACCAGGAAATTACCAATTCCAGTCTCACACAAGGAATTAAGGTTGGAACAATACAGTATTTTACAATCCAGTACAAGCTGCATTTATCCAGAGCTTTTCATGCATGGCATCTTAAAGCTCTTTATGACCCTTTTTCTTAAAAAAAAAAAAAAAAAAAAAAAAAGGAAAAAAAAGAATTTAAAAGAGAAAACCTTCTAAAAACCCAAACCCCCACTGAACTAAATGAGCCATTCAGAGTGAATAGGACTTAACAGTGGCCTTCAGAATAGGAACAGAGGTCCCACTCGGATGGAACAAGAACAACAGAATCAAAGGAAATTACAGCTCAGAGAAGGCTGCACAAGGCCTGAAATGTACCCCTCGGCCCTTGGGGCACTGATGGGCTCTGCGATCTGTGACTGGCACAATGAACTTTGGATGGGGATCAGAAGAAGGGGATGTGGTCCCCACGATTCAGTGAGTGTAGAGGGGACCAGAAGGCCACCTTTTGGCTCTGAGGATAGTCAGCACCAGCCTCAATATTTGTTCTCCTCACTTGGAGAATCACCCTCCCCAAAGGCCACTAGACTAGGAAATGAAGTGGCTACGCTATGTGCCTTTGGATTCCAATCCTAATCCTAGCTCCTTCTTAGGTACCCAGAGCCCTCGTGCTTAATTCTGCTACAGCCCCAGCTATGCTTGCCTTTCTGGGATATCTTTCATGTTTTGAACCACCACCACACACCTCTTCTTTCCCCCTCTTGTTGCAGTCTCTCATTGCCTGAGGTAGTACCCAGGATTCTTTGTCTCATGACCGAGAACGTTAAGGAGTGCAGACACCAAGGTTGGAGCAAAAGTTTAATAAGTGAAAGAAGAAAGCTCTCCACTGCAGAGAGGGGACCTGGAAGCGTGTTGCTGTTTTACAATTGAATGCAAAAGTTTTAATAAAACACTGATGAGAACTGGGCATCTTATTTGCATAAGGTGCGAATTTCTAGCAGCTACACCCCTCTCTAACAGTGCACATGCAGGCCCTTAATTTGAGTTACTCCATAATTGCTTTGTTATCCTTACTGTACATGTGTCAGGGGATGGAATTTTCCATTGCGGGCATGTCTGGGCAAGTAACCGGTGTAGCCTTTCTTATCTGTATGGCTGTGGGCATGTCTTAGGTGAGCCCCTCTGTGCAAGTTCCCTTATCTGTGCCTGCAGAGTATTTGTTTGGAAGAATTCAACTGAGGACCCACCCTAACTGCCTGACTGACTGGTTTCGTCCTTTCCCCTCTCTCACTTTCACCCTGCTTCCAACTCTTCCCCGGGACCTGTGTTTTGCAGACAGCCAGCTTTCTGCTTGGTCTAATCTTATAAATTCATTCTTTTAGTGGTGTCATAGGATGACAATTAATCAAAAAGATGCTTATCTCAAAAACTATATTTTTGTGTTAAACAGATCTCCAGTGTTGTCACTAGAGAAGGGACCTGAACTATCCAGGGAGGTGGAGGATGCTCAAATTAGATGTTGCTGACTAGAGATTTTCAGGGTTGCCTTGGTGCACTAGAGGCCAGTGAAGGTGTTTCTCCATGCACAGGGGAAATGTGAGTAAGTCATCTTGGGCTGCTGACAAAGTGAAAATATCGGCCTCATGAGTCAATTCCTAGGCAATCCAGCTAGTTTACATTCACAAGTTTAGGTTTTGGGTTTTGCTGGGTTTTTTTTGTTTTCATCTTTGTTTTTGTTTGTTTAATTTCCTGTTTCTGTGTGGGAATGAAACTTCAGAACGAGGTGAGATGATTTCTTCAAAAAATTAAAGAAATTACTTTTTGTTGTTGTTGAGACAGAGTCTCACTCTGTCTCAGGCTGGAGTGCAATGGTGTGATCTCGGCTCACTGCAACCTCCGCCTCCTGGGTTCAAGCGATTCTCCTGCCTCATTCTCCCAAGTAACTAGAATTACAGGTGCCCGCCACCATGCCTGGCTAATTTTTTGTATTTTTA
This sequence comes from Piliocolobus tephrosceles, assembly GCF_002776525.5. NCBI lineage: Eukaryota > Metazoa > Chordata > Mammalia > Primates > Cercopithecidae > Piliocolobus > Piliocolobus tephrosceles. Next base: position 35,438,291 of record NC_045437.1, read on the forward strand.
GTAGACACAGAGTTTGACCATGTTGGCCAGGCTGGTCTTGAACTCCTGAGGTCAGGTGATCCACCCACCTTGGCATCCCAAAGTGCTGGGATTACAGATGTGAGCCACTGTGCCTGGCCAAGAAACTACTTTTTAAAAAAAAGTTTGAAAAGTTTTTAAAACATAGTTTTAAAAATGATGACACCTGCCTCCCAGTGATTTCATGACCAGTAATAAGATAATGCCTGTAAGACACAGAGCATGGTGTTTGACAGAGTAGGAGCTCAACAGCTACTGATTCCCACACTCCTGTTTTCTTGCCCCATTTCTCTCTCCACCCCTTAAATCCTTTGCTCCCATCCTGCACTTGTCCCATGTTCTTTAACACTTTGCGCAATACCTTCTGGAGAGCCTTCTGCAGAGCCCCTGGGAGTGGGCAGTGTGAGCAGCAGCGTGGGAGGGGCAATCAGCCCTGGGGTTGGAACGCTAACCAGTTGTGCAACCTTGGACGATTCCTTTCACCTCTCTGCTCGTCGGTCTCACCATCTGTAAAATGAGCTCATTGAATGAGGTGGTGTCTAAGGTCCTTCATGGGTCTAAAGGGCCAGGTTTTGTGAGAGGTTTTACAACAATATCCTTAAGTTTAACCACTCTGAATTATGACACTATTGTTCTTTAAACTTCCTAACCCCTTCAGTCTCAAACACGGTCACTGTTTGCTCTATCCTATGCATGCTGATACAGATAATGCGATTTGGAAACCAAGACCAAGAGAATCACAGGCAATCAGAATGTACTGCAAGATTAGTGTGTGTGGTTTGCTGAAACCCATGTCCACATGGGCCCACAGCTAACAAGTAACAAGATAATGGAGATTACGTGCTAGGCTACAGTCTCTAGTGCTTACTATTGTCCCTAGGGCAGAAGGAACCAGCAACCCCCGGTCTCCTCCTGATAGCTTCTGTCAGTCTCCTACTGACATAAGAAATGGAGGGAATGGAAACTAAAGTTGGTGGAATAGTGTTGGAGACATGGCAAACACCCCCCATCATTTATGCGCCTCCAGTCTGACTTCCAACTGCCAATGCACAACTTTGGCTGAAGGTCTTCACTGTGCCCTGTGCCTACTCTGCCTGGGCACACAGCAGCTGGACTTGATGACCCCCCAGAAGCAGTCTGGCACCACACTCTGGCTCCTTCATGCTTTAGATGGGTAGCGCTGGGGTGGGTATTCTTCCCTGGCTCCTGGATTTGCCCCGCAGCTCACACCCCAGTAGCCCAAAGTGGTGATTTGCTGAATGAGGCATTCTTTGTTGGCTGCTTTCCCTTGCCCGTTCCACTTCCTCATTCTCTTACTGGTGTTTCCTGGGATCACTTCCCAAATAAACTATTTTCACTCAAATCCGTGTTTCAGAGCTTGTTTCTGGTGGGGATCCAAAATGACAGAAATGGTTCTGCTTCTAAAGATACAGCTTTGTTCTACAGTTGATCCGGGACCCAATCAATAGCTCATTTATTCATTCAACAAATTTTTGTTTTGCTCCTACCAGAGCAGGCACTGAATCAAGCACCAAAAAGCTACACACACATGCGTTCTGTGAAAGATCAGTAGATGGGTCCTTGGCTGAGAATGTCCCATGACAGGCAGAGTTAGCTGAGATGAGGGAAAGGATTATGGGACTACCGTGATGTACTGGCTGGCTGAGTATCTCAAGATGAAAGACCTTGCCCTGAGAGTGTAATTCAACACTCACCATCCTCCCCAACCCCCGATACACAAACACCTCTTTAAGATGTGAGGCATGAAAAGGCAGTCCTGGCACATTTTGCTCAGGAAAATGTGTAGCAGGAATAAAGAACCACACTGCATTCTTTGTTTGTCCAGGTGCCTGTTCATATCAGAGGCGCTTGCAGGGTCTGACCTGCTCCAGGGGCTGCTCTAAGCCTTTGAAGCCAGCAGCCCTTCTGGCCATGAACCCTGCCCAGCAGCCTGGGAAATGGATGTTGCTCCAAGAGTGCGCCCCTGCATGTGACAGAGAGCACTGTATCCCGGAGAGGCAAAAGGAAGTGTGCAGACCTCACTGTGCCCTTTAGGGTCTCAAGGAGAACCGAGGAGTTTTAAAGAGAAAGATCACAAAAAAGTGACAAGGCTTCAGAGTCAAGAACCTGAGGACTCAAGCAGCTGAACGAATGGTGCCCACATATTCACCAGCCTGTCCTGTCACCTCCCAGGAGGCCCCCAGGTTTGTGGTGGATGAGGTGTGGCCTCAGGGATTCCTCCCATGGCTGTATCCAAGGTGCCAGAGAGGGCCTTCTTCCCTTTCTCCATGCAGAGGAGGAAGCTGACTGGGGACATGTCTGCACCGCTTGTGTGGGGGGCTCGTTCCAACCCAGTTCCGGAATTTCTTCTTCAGATTTACACAAACCAAAATGACATTCTCTACCCTCAATTTTAATAGACATCAGTAAGTGGGATCATGAATTGGGCTAAAAGCTGATGAAATTTAGTATTCAGATCAAATAACAAGTGTCCATTGAAGCACATTTTTTAAATTACCAACATAATATTGTTGTAGGAAAACCCGGGTTATTGTCACACTACCAGGAAAGATTACGCAGATACTTTGAAGGGTGAGGGGGCCAGAATTTATTGGGTGAAAACGAAAAACAACATAGCAAAGCGAGAGAGGGGTTCCTCTTAACAGGCCCTCATCTCACAGACTAATTCCCAGATTCAAACGCAGGAACAGGAGGGGCCAGGCTCCCCCCGTGCCAAGGCGAACTTCTGTGGCTCCACCCGCTTCTCCCAGTGCGCAGGCCTGTCGGAGGTTCTCCAGAGAACGCTTTATACTTGGCTGTCTCAATATGTAATTTGAAAAAGAACAAATTGTCTTTTTGTCTGCTCCTTTTCTTAAGTGGCTCTAACCTACTTCTTCTAAGTTTGCCCTAAAGCCAGATTGTCTTGTGATGGGCCGCACCAAGAAGGCCTGGAGCAGAGGGAGTGGGGTTCACTCCCGAGCCTCTTCTGTCACCAACTCCATTGCGCCACGGACCTGGAAGTTGTCATTCTACTGCTGACTGCCACATTAAAGAAGAGAGATGGTCCCAGCAGGAATCTGTATTTCTCTTGATGAGAAAATGGAAATATTGTATTATGTTCAGAAATTGAGTGTGAACACTTACTAATAGATTAAGTGACATTTATTCAATGCTTTTTTTTTTTTTTAGAGGGAGTCTCACTCTGTCACCCAGACTGGAATGCAGTGGCACGATCTCGGCTCACTGCAACCTCCACCTCTTGGGTTCAAGCAATTCTTCTGCCTCAGCCTCCCAAGTAGCTGGGACTACAGGCGCGCACCACCACACCTGGCTAATTTTTGTATTTATTTTTTTAGTAGAGACAAGGTTTCACCATATTGGCCAGGCTGGTCTCGAACTCCTGACCTCGTGATCTGCCTGCCTCAACCCCCCAAAGTGCTGGGATTAGAGGCGTGAGCCGCCGTGCCCATCCTATTCAATGCATTTTATTTTAGAAATTAAAGATCAAATCTTTAACAAATTAATGTTGGGTAATAAAGTTTCATGTTAATGAAAAGATGGTACAAGAGGAGTGGGTGAAAACAAGAAATATAGCTCAGAATCCCAGTTGTATTTCTCCCATAGGAGCATGAATGCTGACTGTGTGCCAAGATTTTGAGGTAAAACAAAAAGAATTAAGACATCCTTCCAACTCAAGAAGCTTACAACTCAGGGAGGTAAAGAGACTAAGGCAAATACTAAAATAGTACAGTATATGGCTGGGTGAGATGGCTCAAACCTGTAACCCTAGCACTTTGGGAGGCAAAGGCAGGCAGATCACTGGAGGTCGGAAATTCTAGACCAGCCTGGCCAATATAGTGAAACCTCGTCTCTACTAAAAGTAAAAATTTAGCCAAGAATGGTGGTGCACTCCTGTAATCCCAGCTACTCAGGAGGCTGAGGCAGGAGAATTGCTTGAACCTAGGAGGCAGAGGTTGCAGTGAGCCGAGATTGCACCACTGCACTCCAGCCTGGGTGACAGAGCAGGACTCCATCTCAAAAAAAAAAAAAAAAAAAAAAAAAAAAAAAAAAAAAACATAGCTGGGTGCCGTGGCTCACACCTATAATCCCAGCACTTTGGGAGGTCAAAGTGGGTGGATCACCTGAGGTCAGGAGTTTGAGACCAGCCTGGCCAACATGACGAAACCCTGTCTCCACTAAAAATACAAAAATTAGCCAGGCATGGTGGTGTGTGCCTGCAATCCCAGCTACTTGGGAGGCTGAGGCACAAGAATCGCTTGAACCTGGAAGGCGGAGGTTGCAGTGAGCTGAGACCCTGCCACTGCACTCCAGCCTGGGTGACAGTGAGACTACCTCTAAAAAAAAAAGTATAGTATAATTTGCACTATAATAAGTGTCATAAGAGAATAGCCATCAAAGCAACGTGGGAATTCAGGAGAGGTAGAGGTCATCTTGGTTGTGAGTGATTCATTCATTCAATAAACAGTACCTAGTATGGCCAGTTTAATGTGTAAGACATTGAACTGCAGTGAACAGACCTGCCCTCATGGAGCTCACAAACTAGCAGGGAGAGACAGGTTGTATAAACAATAAGCAAATCAAGTAAGTCAATTAAACGTTTGTTAAAGAGGTTTCAAATGCTAAGGGGAAAAAGGAAATAGAACAGGGATCTTGACCTTTCCTCTGAGTGGAAAAGGCTATCGGAGAATTCTGAGCAGCACAGTGACATAACCTGATTGATATTTTAGTAGGATCACTCTAGATTGAGAAGCACTTCAGAAGACATTTGCAAGAATTATTAAAGCCAGCATCGTTAATGTGTATTGAGCAAGCCCTGCGTGCCAGACACTGAGAATCAAGTATCCTGGGTTCTCTTATGCCCTTTCCTATCAGCACTTTGGGGTTGATATCATTATAGTCTCCAGTAAGCTGACTGAAATTGAACCCGAAAAGCTAAGTAATTTGTCCAAAACCTCACCACCAACAGGACGAAGAACCACACATGCCAAACGTTCCAACCACTAGCCCTCTGCTTCCAGGTGGTTCTACTCCAGGTGGTATCTAAATGCAACCCACTTTCCTACAATCCACTTTCATGAGATGGATTTCCTGGAAAATCTAACAGGGTTCCCAATATTTGAAGCTCTCCTTTGGGAAGTTTCTGTGCAGAACTCTAACAGGAACCCTCTCTTCCACCCAAGCCAAGAAATACATGACTATCATGGTCAAGATAGGAATACGAACGATAAAGTATATCGTCTCAAAGATTTTTTAATGCAATATAGCAGAAGTTACAAGGTCTATATCTGTGTTTTCAACAATAAAAACAGACAAACCATACAGACCAGGCAAAAAGAGCTAGACATACAAAAAGCCAAAGGAGTTTAGGACCCCAAGCTCATTGTCACTCAAACATGCCATGTCTATTTATCACTTTATGGCGGCTCTTGCACACTTGTCCTCATATGTTTTTATTCTCATTAAAAAAAAACTTGTATCTGAGCACAAATTGTTATCATCCCCAATTTATAGGTGCAAAACCAAGCTTAGAGATAACAGCCACGGTGGCATTTTACAATTCAACACCTTTTTTGTTAACTCCAAATTCCACAGGCTTTTTACTCGATTACACTGTCATTTGGATGGAGGAAAAGGAGAGAAGAGAGGGAGAAACATTGTCTTATACAAGGAACAAATGACTACCAGCAAAGTCAATAGTTACCCACAATAACACCCAACTAGATGGCGATGCAGAATGAGGTGCTTCTTACCCAGAGACACTGTAACTAAAGGCAAATTATAAGTAGGGCAAGCTGAGTCTGGAAGGGGCCAGGTGCTAAGATGAGTGGTCCAGAACCAGGGACATATTTGGCCAAAGCCCAGGCATGAAACACAAACTGGTGCTACTGGGACACAGGGCAGTAGACGACATGGGAAGAAACTTGGGGCAAGTGATGGGTTGTCAGGATACTGGATAAAAAAGAAGGGCACAAAATGTGACATAGGGGACTTGATAATAATTCTTGAGTAGAAGTATGAGGGAGAGGCAGGACCTCTGTGAGGGTCTTGGGCCAAATGCTGGCTTCAGGAATAGGACAGGACGACGTGGGTAATGACAGATCATGGGTAGGTAGAAGACATATGTGCAGGTGAATCCTCCCAAGTGCTCAGATTGGGACTCAGGATTCCTTCTTCCACCTACCCATGGGGAGGCCCTGCAGTGTCTGGGGCCCAGGACCGAAAGGGTGATATTTATTCTCCAAGGTGCCTGACCAGACCTGGCCATTTTATGTCATTATTTAACTCAACTGCTACCAGTGTTATAGGACCTTTAAAAAGAGATTGACTGATGGATTTACTGATTTATTTAAGAAATGGAAGTGTCTCTTCTATATGTGAATTTTGTCTCACAAAGGATTCTGTTGTATATGTTTTAGAACTTAATCTTATAATATTGTAATATTTTTATCCAAGTCTTTTCCAAACATTGGATTTTTGTGAGATTAGAGGATTTAAAAAAATCCTTTAACTTCTACCATTTTGCCATCTTTGGAGGATATAAGCATGTGAGGAGCAATGCCTGTGATTCCTATAAACTCCTATTTCTTATTTTAAAACCCTGTCATTATTTGGGCTGACATCTCCTCATCCCAAATGATGAAAAGTTTTGGCAACTGTTCATTTTACCCTAATCAAATCCATGCAAGATTCTGAGTCCTGAAGCATGCTGTTTAGAAAAAATTCTATTAAGTACAGATCATTACACTCAGCATCATGGCACCTTAGATGTCAAGTGCTGTCTTCCCTTGTCAATGTCCATTGCTGCTACTCACTCATATGGTCTCGTGGTCACCCTGTGAACTAGGCAGGTTAGATGAGCAAGCTGAGACTAAGCTTTCTGAGACTGGAATTTTTCCTTTGTCAAAATTGGGTGACTACCCAATTTCATATTCAAACATTAATATAATTTGAGCTAAGGTTAGGATTATCTACCCCCACTCCCACCCATTGGCTGGGTGGATAAACCTCTCAAAGGAGAAAACTAGAAGGGAAATAAGGTACATTTAAATTTTAATCTCTGGTTTGATAGATTGGTATCAAATTTGTCTTTAATGACTCTTATCCTACATTCCTATCTTATTACAGTCAGCTGCAGAAGAAACAACAATCCTGAATGTACCTTAAAGGGCACAGGAGGATTAAATAATGGATGAAGGATGTCCTGACAAGTCTGTCAGGCTTAAACTTTGGAACATGCAGAACATGCCTTAGAGTCTCAGGAGCAATGGGCCCAGTGAGCAATATCACTGACATTCTGGCTTTGAATTTTTTTTTTTTTTAAGGAAAACTTATTTTAGACCTTCAAACTTGTATTTTCATTTTACTGTATGTTGTAAACTCGAGCTGCACTGTTCTTAATGGAAGCCACTGGCCATTCATGGCTTTTGAGCACTGGACATGTGGCTAGTCCCCATGGAGATGCACTGTAAGTGTAAAAAGTGCACTGGATATTGAAGACTTCATGCTAGAGAAGGAAGTAAAATTGCTCATTAATAATTTCATAGCAATATTTTTTTTTTTTTTGAGATGGAGTCTCGCTCTGTCGCCCAGGCTGGAGTGCAGTGGCTGGATCGCAGCTCACTGCAAGCTCCACCTCCCGAGTTTACGCCATTCTCCTGCCTCAGCCTCCCGAGTAGCTGGGACTACAGGCGCCCGCCACCTCGCCCAGCTAGTTTTTTGTATTTTTTAGTAGAGACGGGGTTTCACCATGTTAGCCAGGATGGTCTCGATCTCCTGACCTCGTGATCCGCCCGTCTCGGCCTCCCAAAGTGCTGGGATTACAGGCTTGAGCCACCACGCCCGGTTCATAGCAATATTTTTGATGTATTGGGTTAAATGGAATATATTATTATAGTTAATTTTACCTATAATAAAAGTAACTATATAATATATTCTTTTAGTTTTCTTTTTTGAGACAGTCTCACTCTGTTGCCCAGGCTGGAGGGCAGTGGTGCAATCTTGGCTTACTGCAACCTCCGTCTCCCAGATTCTCCTGCCTCAGCCTTCCGAGTAGCTGGGATTACAGGCGTGCGCCACCACATCTGGCTAATTTTTGTATTTTTAGTAAAGACGGGGTTTCGTCATGTTGACCAGGCTGGTCTCTAACTCCTGACCTCAGATGATCCACCTACCTTGGCCTCCCAAAGTGCTGGGATCACAGGCATGAGCCACCACACCCAGCCTCTTTTAGCTTTTTAATGTGGCTACTGTAAAGTTTAAAATTATGTTCTGATTCACATGAGTGGCCTGCATTATATTTCTTTCACATAGCAGTCGTCTAGAGAACCATTATTTCTTAAGAACTGTGAAGAGTTTGAGATTTTATCCCACTTGCAACCTAAGAAGTCACCCACCTACAGTTTCATGGATGTTGGTAGAAGGCACCAGACTCCTGGGTCAAAGACAAAGGATAGTTTATAACTGACAGCAAGAGCAGTAGCCAGAGTATCAGCATATTTGTACCACCTCACCAAGCCCCAGTTTCCACAGGGCCAGATGACACCTATACATGTAGTGTATTACATTACAGGAGAAAAACTTTGAACTTAGAGAACTTAAATCTTTTATGAAGTGCAGTAAGCAAACCTACTATTTGCTCTGGAGGAAGACACTAACTCTATTTTCTAAGGCTGTTAACTATACAAATGTCCTTGAAAAGACAATCCAGGAAAGAGGATAATCAGTGCATTGCTTGCAAGATGTACAGAAATGTGAGAGACTGATAGGGAATTATCTACTAACATTCTCATTTCCATAGGTCTGCTTTTCTTAGACTGTACATTTCTCTTTGAGAATGTTGTATTTCTGCAGACTAATTTAATACATATTGTTCAAAAGCCAACATTAATCCCTAATTCACTGCGATTTCTGGAAGGGTTTGTGATTTCCTTACTGAATTGCACACCCTGGTCTTAACCCTTGCTTCTCTTCTTTGAAAATAACTCATTTTTTGGAAATCATTGGATTACAATTTCCTTAATCGACTGTCGGCACTGTGTAGAAAAGTAAGACAGGAAGGAGAAAATCCAAATAAAATAGGCTGATTCTCTGGGCACAACATGGAAGACACATTTGGGAGCACTGGCACTTTAAAAACATTGGTTTAACTGAAAAGTGATTGGAAGTTTCCTCAAAGTCTTGACTCCAGAGCCTCAGTTCCCATGACAGCATACAGGTCTGAACAGGCTCTGTCTTACACCGTGGAGCATTACACCTTCAAAGCCTTTCACTAACATCGAGTAATTGATTTTCACAATGCAGTGGAGAGTTTGATCATTAAGTACTATTATCCAGATTTGACTGGCTTAATTCACTTGCCTCAGGCTCCAGCAGCCAAGTCAAAAGCAAGAGGTGGATTCAGAATATTTGGCTTCCATCCTGTATAACCCTAGGCAATGTCTATTTTTTTGCATATAAAACCACTCCTCCCTGTCCTCTTAAACACATAAATTAAGTAGCAACTCTTTCAGCAATACTATATTTTCCTTTGCTGTTGCTTGTAGACTATTTTTCTTCAGTTCTTTTTAAATGATAACTATTTGACTTTCAAGTGTTTTCATTCATTTAAATAGGTAACAGATGCACATGAAAGATGAAAGCGGGGCTGTGTATGCAGTGAAAAATATTCCACATTCCTTCCCGGTCACCCAGCCACTTAGTTCTTCTCCCTGGAAGCAGTCTTCCTTATTTCTAGTGAATATTTCCAGAGATAGACCATGCATTTACAAGTATACTATATCTTTTCTATTATGTAATTAACATGCATGCTATACATACTTTTCTGCTTCTTGCTTTTTTAAATTTCTTTTTCTTTTCTTTTCTTCTTCTTCTTTTTTTTTTTCTGAGACAGAGTCTCACCCAGGCTTGAAGGCAGTGGCGCAATCATGGTTCACTGCAAGCTCTGCCGCCCAGGTTCAAGTGAGTCTTGTGCCTAAACCTTCCGAATACCTGGGATTACAGATGTGCTCCACCACGCCCGGCTAACTTTTGTATTTTTAGTAGAGACAGGGTTTCAACACGTTGGCCAGGCTGGCTTTTTTCAATTTTCAACCTTGGAAATCATTCTATATCAGTACTTTCAGTGCCTCATTCTTTGAACTGTACAATGTTTTATCAGTATCCTCTTTGGGAGCATGGAGGTTGTATCTAATCTTGCTATTACAAACAGCATCTATTTAGTCAATACGTACCCGTACTCACTTTGTGCCAGGCTCTCCAGTGAATATCCTTGTACTTATGTCATTTCTTGCACTTCTGCTATCCTTGTACAAATTATATCTAATACAAAGTAAGTGTATTCATTGTAGTTGTAATTTTCATTTCCCTAATTATACATTTATTTGTGCATCTTCTCAATTGCCTGTTTTGTTATCAGGTTAATGATCTTTGACTTATTGATTTGTCAGTTCTTTTAGAATTATGTGTATGCCCTTTGTTTTTGATATGCATTGAAAATATTATACTGGTTTTAATTTGTCATTTCATTTTGCTTATTATTTTTCTTAACTTGTAGATATTTTTATTATTATGCAATCAAATTATAAATCCTTTTTATATGACTCTTAGGTTTTGTGTGCTACTTGGAAAAAAAATTTTCTCATTGTGAGAAAATTTTAAAAATTATTTTATATTTTTTTCTGGTATTTTATACTTTCTTTTTTTTATAGTTAAATCATTGATCCATCTTCCAATAATTTTGGCCTTACTTGAGGCAAGAATTCCATTTTCTTTTTTCCAGATGTCTTTTAGTTGTTCCAGTACTGTAAAGACAATTTAAGAAAAAAAATAGTTTAACTTCAAAGAGTTTAGTAACTTATGAACAGTACGATATTTCTTTTACCCAGTGTGTATTCTATAGGAAGATGAGAAGATGTGTGGCTTTTCCCATCCAGTCCATTTTAGTAATAAGTCTTTCCTTAAGGGCCAGGGCATAACTTGCCTATTTAATGGTCAAAGCATACTAGCACTCAGCTACAAAAGAAAGATCAGAAGATGCAGAACCAGAGAACCCAGCCAAGCTGTGCCTTGGATCCTGACACACAGAAACTAAGAGATAATAATTGGTCTTGTTTTAAGCCATTGAATTTTGGGAGAATTTGTTACACAGCAATGGAAAAAACAATGGGCACAGATGAAGGTAGGAAAGTCCATGCAGAAGTGGAAGCTGTTAGATATGAGTTCTAAATTTTCTTTTCAAAGAATCAGTATGTCAGTATGTTCAATTCCTTGCCTTCTACTTTTAAACTTAACTTCCTCGTAAAGCAAACTTTTTCGATTATCTGCTCCACCCTGACTCATTCTGATTATCTACTCCACCCTGACGCATTCTGATTACCTACTCCACCCTGACTCATTACCTGTTCTGTCATAACCATTTTTCCTGCCAAACCACTCACCCCATCACTCTCTTTAAATTAGCCAATCGGAATTAGTTTAGCCTGTGCAGTCTAACCCTAGCCAATAGGGGAACAACACAGCAGCAGGGGCCACGTGTGTCAGGGATAAGAACCCCTTCCCCTCCCTTGTCCAAGTGTGCACTCACCATTGCTCCATCTGTAAGGGTGCACCCTTCTATAGAAGTAATTTGCCTTGCTGAGAATTAAAAAGAAAATTTTATATTCAAGTGCTATTCCTTTTGTGGCACTGAAACTTTATTTATAACAATTTGGGAGCTCGCCTATGATTACATTCCCCTCTGGGGGCAGCCTCTGGTTCTCTCTCATGAGGAGGCTCGCCCTGCCCCCTTGTGGCAGCCTCACCTCAGGGGTGAGAAATCAAGACCCACCCAGTGCAAGGAAAAACCTGAGTTCTCAGCAACACTGAAAGAAACTGGCCAGCAACCTAGCTTAAAGGATCCTCACATACTGTGGCAATGACTCTGTGCACAGACCAAAGAAGGAGAAGCTGTGGGAGCTGGTAAAGTATTTCCTTTGTGGTCGGGACTAAGGAAAAAGCCATGGGGTGGTAAAGCATTCATTGGTTAGGACATACCAAGGAGAGAGAAACTGCAGGGGCAGTAAAGCATTCCTTAGTCAGGACTAAGGAAAGAAAGGTGCAGGGGGCAGTGAAGTATTCCTCAGTCAGGATTTCTTGGAGGTTAAAAAGAGGTGAGAAATCCCCATTGAGGTGGGGGTTGAACCTCAGAAAGAGATGAGAAATCCCTATGGGAGGTGTTGAACCTCAGAAAGGGGTGAGAAATCCCCATGGGGGGGGTTGAACCTCAAAAAGAGGTGAGAAATCTCCATGGGGGAGGTTGAACCTCACACAAACCTCCGGTAATAAGAAAAATATTCAGAACCCCCCTTTCCTTTCTTCTCAGGGGAAGAAAGAGTAGCTCCACTCCTGCCGGTCCCTCCCCAAGGGGAAGGGGAAGGAGAGAGGAGAACAGCAGCATAAGTGGCTGGCAGAAGCAGGGAAAGACAAACAGAGAGGACAGGAAAGGAGGGGAGGGGAGGGGAGGGGAAGGAGAAAGGGGAAAGAGAGGGAGAGAGAAAGAGAGGCAGAGAGAGAGAGGAAGAGACAGAGACAGGGAGTCAAAGAGAGAGAGAGAAAGAAAGAGAGAGGCAGAGAGAGAGGAAGAGACAAAGAGGGAGTCAAAGAGAGAGATATAAAGTCAAAGAGACAAAGAGAGAGATAGAAGTAGTAAAGAGAAAATAGTGTACCATATTCCTTTAAAAGCCAGGGGACCCTGTAACACTCCAATACCACCTGTTATCAGTGTAAACAAGGGCGTAGCCTGAAAGCACTGAGGCCACTGACAACCCATAGACTTCTTAATCAAAAATCCTTAACCCAGTAACCTGCTGATGGCCCAAATGCATTCAGTCTGTAGCGACAACTGCTTTGCTAACAGAAGAAAGTAGAAAAGTGGCTTTTAGAGGAAACCTCATTGTGAGCACACCTCATCAGGTCAGAACTATCATAAGTCAAAAAAAAAAAAAAAAAAAAGATAGCTTACTGACTCAAGAACCTTGAAGTATAAGGCTATTCTGTTAGAAAAAGATGATTTAACATGGACTACTGAAAATTCCCTTAACCCAGCAGGTTTCCTAACAGGGAATCTAAATCTTAATTACTATACAAAGTTCCGATCAGATGATCAGACGTAGGAGGAACTCCCTTCAGGACAGTACGATAGATGGTTCCTCTTGGGTGACTGAGGGAAAAAGACACAATGGGTACTCAGTAAGAGATAAGGAAACTCTGGTAGAAGGAGAGTTAGGAAAATTGCCTAATAATTGGTTTGCTCAAACATGCAAGCTGTTTGCACTCAGCCAAGCCTTAAAGTACTTACAGAATCAGGAAAGAGCCATCTATACCAATTCTAAGTTAATATGGACTGAACGAGGTCTTATTAATAGCAAAGAATAATTGAAATCCCAAACTTACAAGGTTTTCAACAAGAGTAAATTTTGCTGAAAGTTAACAGTGCAACATGTATTATCTTAACTTCAAATCTTTTGGCTTTAGACAGTCTAGTTCACAGACATGAAGGAAGTTCCCTTTGGAAAAGAATGGTTATCATCTTTGAGGAAAAAATAGGTGGGAAACTTATGTAAAAAGGAATGTTATAAGGTAAATTCTTGTCCTAAAATAAATTAACTGGTTGTTTAAAGAAAGGGATGTTTGCAACAAGTCAGAAAGTTGAGGCATGTCAAAAAATTGTCTGTAAAAGTCATGAAAAAAAGTTATAAAAGGGAATTTATGCAAGAAATGTTTGTATAATTTAAAAGTAATTAGGCCTCCTGAATGTAAAACTATTGAAGAAGCAGTTTCTGTGCAAGGTGTATAAGGAAAGTAAAATATACCTTTGGTAAAAGGATTATAAGGAGGCATAAGAATGTGGATTTTTACGTACAATAAAAGGTAAAAAAGTTTGTTTTAAAGGTTTAGGCAAGTTTCAAAATGTTAATTATAGAGGAAATTCTCTTTGTAAACATATTGGCTAAAGTTAAAGGGGTATCATTCAGTTTTTCTCTGAACTGGACATTAAAATAAAAGCACAACAGATTTTTCTTAAAGCACTAACCTGCTCTTTAACAAAAATTATAAAAGGTTAAAAAGAGTCTATAAAAATCTTACCTTATGGTCAGATGTTAAAATTGGATACATATGTCTATAAAGTTTTATTAAAATTGAGTTTAACATTAATAACACACTAATATAAAAGTGAAATTTAGCTTATCTGGTATAAAAATCATACAGGAAGCATTGTCAAATATAAAATGGTGTTTGGCTTTCTCTGGTCTAAAAACTAATAAAAATAGGTGCCAAAGGAAATTTCTCAGTAAAAAGGCACCAAGGACTATAAAGTCCACTGCTGATGTCCCCACATTTTAAACAAAAGATCAATTTTTTAGAAATTATGTACTTGGTTTATCTTCCACTTTCCTTTCCCTCAAAACTAAAAGTCTTTTAGCATAGGTACCCTAGAATTTCCGGTAAACCAGCACCAGCCTCAGGATCACGTTCTCATCAAAGGGTGGAAAGAAGGAAAACTCACGCCAGCCTGGGAAGGACCCTACCTTGTGCTGCTAACCACCGAGACTGCTGTTCATACAGCAGAAAGGGGAGGGACTCATCACACCTGAGTCAAGAAAGTGCCACCCCCTCCAGAGTCATGGGCCATAGTCCCAGGGGAAAACCCTACCAAACTAAAGCTAAGAAAAATTCAACTCTCTTCCATCTATGATATTACTCTTTCTTCTTTCTTCACTCTATTGCTGACCATCTAGTTATTAACACAACCAAGTCAATTTCACTTAAAACTATTGCATTTAATGCTTGCCTTGTTATACCCTGTGGGGACTTGCCAAGTCAAAGACAGCTCTCTACTTCAGAAAAGTACCTCTATCCTTCCTAACTCTCCTCAGACTGGGCATTAGTGAATTGGGACCATTTAATCTGCAGAGATTTTGATAAAGACCCCAGTGTCAACCAGGAGTCTTGCTCCCCAATGTAGAGCTTTTATGCCATAGTTGGTCCAATGTTCTGTGGACCACTAAAGAGCAAGGATGGTCTGCCCCAACTGGTTTTTGTAATTTCCTAAAACCATATATTCATTTTACTAGAGGGACAGTGCCACCCCCCGACCCCCCAACTGTCAGCTAAACTAGTGCAATCCTATACAAGTTATTATCTCAAACCCTCAAATTTCTTCCCCTTTTCTAAGCCAGTTCCCTTCTTTAACTCGGTTTTATGGTATGGGGGCTGAAGGTTCAGGGACATACCCTATTGAATTCTTTGAAATGTGTTTCTTTGACCCCCTGCCGCCTGCACCTTCCTCTAAGCCTTCTTCCAAAACCTCTCGCAACAGAACAATTGCTCCTCCTCCATCTAATGACAAGACCAAGATAGCTATCGTAGAAGTTAAAGACTTAAAACAAACTTCGGCAATTAAGACAGGATACCAAGATGCAAATGCCTGGTTGGAATGGATCAAATATTCTGTCTGCACGTTAAACAAAAGCAATTGTTATGCTTGTGTGCACGGCAGGTCAGAGACCCAAATTGTCCCATTTCCACTAGGGTGGTCCTCCAGTCAACTGGGCATGGGCTGCATGGTAGTTCCTTTCCAGGATTCTACAGCCTGGAGTAGCAAGTTGTGCTATGCTCTGTCTCTGCTATATCCCGAAGTCTGGCACCATGCAGGTCAGCCCCCAAGGGCCATCCAGCTTCCATCTCCCAACACTAAGTTCACTTCGTGTCTCTCATGACAGGGAGCAAACTTAGCATTCCTTGGAGACCTGAGGGGATGCAGTGAGCTTAAGAATTTTCAAGAGCTTATCAATCAGTCAGCCCTTGTTCATCCCTGAGCAACTGTGTGGTGGTATTGTGGTAGACCTTTACTGGGCACTCTGCCGAATAACTGGAGTGGCACTTGTGCTTTAGTCCAATTGGTTATCCCTTTCACCCTGGCATTTCATCAACCAGAGGAAGGAAAAATAAGACATCATAAAATGAGAGAAGTCCCTTAAGCCCCTTATGGGTCTTTTGACTCTCATGTCTATTTAAATGCAGTTGGAATACCAGGGGGAATACCAGATCAATTTAAAGCCCAAAATCAAATAGCTGCAGATATGAATCAATATTTTGGTGGGTAACAATTAATAAAAATGTAGATTGGATAAACTACATCTATTACAATCAACAACGATTTATTAACTACAATAGAAATGCCGTAAAGGAATAGCTGAGCAATTAGGGGCTACTAGCCAGCTGGTTTGGGAAAATCAGATAGCCTTAGACATGATATTAGCAGAAAGAGGAGGAGTTTGCATCATGATTAAAACTCAATGTTGCATTTACATCCCAAACAACACTGCTTCTTCTTCTTTTTTTTTTTTTTTTTTTTTTTTTTTGAGACAGAGTCTTGCTCTGTCGCCCGGGCTGGAGTGCAGTGGCCGGATCTCAGCTCACTGCAAGCTCTGCCTCCTGGATTTATGCCATTCTCCTGCCTGAGCCTCCGGAGTAGCTGGGACTACAGGTGCCCGTCTCCTGCCTCAGCCTCCAGAGTAGCTGGGACTACAGGTGCCCGCCACCTCGCCCGGCTAGTTTTTTTGTATTTTTAGTAAAGACAGGGTTTCACCATGTTAGCCAGGATGGTCTCGATCTCCTGACCTTGTGATCTGCCCATCTTGGCCTCCCAAAGTGCTGGGATTACAGGCTTGAGCTACCGCACCCGGCCACAACACTGCTTCTAATGGAAGTATAACAAAGGCATTGCCAGGTCTGACTGCCCTATCCAATGAGTTAGCTAGCAACTCAAGAGTAAATGACCCCTTTAAAGAAGGGCTAGAAAAGTGGTTCAGTAAATGGAAAAGCATAATAGCCTTAATTCTTAATTCCCTTGCAGCCGTAATGGGTGCACTTATTCTTGTCGGGTGCTGTGTCACACCATGCATCCATGGGTTGGTGCAGAGGCTCATAAAAATGGCACTTACTAAAACCTTCCTTAACTATCTTCCACCTTATCCAGAGAAGCTTCTTTTGGAAAATCAAGCAGAACAACTAAGCCAAGACATGTTAAAAAGTTTGAAAAAAAGAGCTGTAAGGAAATGCAAGAGGAGGGGTTGTTAGATATGAGTTCTAAATTTCTTTTCAAAGAATCAATATGTCAGTGTTGCCTTCTACTTTTAAACTTAACTTCCTCATAAAGCAATCTTTTTCGATTATCTGCTCCACCCTGACTCATTCGGATTACCTACTCCACCCTGATGCATTCCGATTACCTGTTCCACCCTAACTCATTCGGATTACCTACTCCATCCTGACTCATTCCCTGCTCTGTCATAACCATTTTTCCCACCAAATCACTCACCCCATCACTCTCTTTAAATTAGCCAATCGGAATTAGTTTAGCCTGTGCGGTCTAAGCCTAGCCAATAGGGGAACAACACAGCAGCAGGGGCCATGTGCATCAGGGATAAGAACCCCTTCCCCACCCTTGTCCAAGTGTGTACTCACCATTGCTTCATCTGTAAGGGCACACCCCTCTATAGAAGTAACTTGCCTTGCTGAGAATTAAAAAGAAAATTTTATATTTGAGTGCTATTTCTTCTGCAGCGCTGAAACTTTATTTATAAAAAAGACAATGGTAGTTCTTTTCTGATTGCTTTCATTTTCTCAGTGACAAGGTCATCAGCTGACAGTGAAGGAGGAGTACGATGTTATAGAGATTTAAGGAGAAATGAGAAGATACCAAATAGATGAAGGGGAGAGTTAATGGACCAGGAAATTATGGTCTGATTGACAAGTATCTTAGAGGCTAATGATACTTGTAGCCATAAATGTAATGTGAGAACAGTCAGCCTAGCTGTGTAGTTACCTGCAGCCATATTCACCTGTGTGGGCATAGGCACACAGCCAGCAGAGATTTGGCTGTCACTGAAACTAGGGTTTTGCCAGGTGAGCACAATAAAGGAAGAAGAGGCAAGGAAATTGAAGGTGTATGCAGAAGAATAAATATTATGACATACCATGGAATATAGCCTTGGTACACTGAAAATGAAGAGTGTAAAAAGGCAGTGCAATCAATCATTATAGGTCCTAGACATGGCTAGGCTTTTAAAAATCAGAATTTAGTGGAAGTGACCTGGAATAATGAAAAATGATTTTAGAAAATAATGTAACATCGTTGTGTAAAATTGAACATGCTTATGCTCTTTGGTTCATTAACTGTGCTTCTAGAGAAACTTTTGCAAATACTCACCAGAGACAAGTACAATTTATTTACAGAAAATTTAATGATACCAAAAATCTGGAAATGGCACACAGAAAAAAAATGAGTGAATATATTTTGGTAAATTCACACCATAGAATGTTATACAGCAGTAAAAACAAACTTCAGCTATGCACAACAGCATGGAGATGTTGTAGGTATGGTATGCACAAATACAATATATTGTATATATAATGTGTGTATGGTACACATAACGATACATAAAACATAGACTATGTGTATATTGTAGACAATATGCAACACAATAGACTACATATAGTATCATTTTTATGATGTTCAAAAATAACTAAACAGTCTTCTGCCTAGGAATACGTATATATATGATAAATTCATTTTAAAAATCAAGAGAATTAAAAGCATAAAATTTAGGATAGTAATTCTTCATGCAGAGGGGATAAGAAAATGATGTGGTAAAGGAAGACAAGTAGATGTAAATAAAACAAATAATATAAAATGACCAAATTTGGTGGTCAAATATTGGGATTCTTGAAGTTGAGATTCTGGAGTGGGTAAGATTATTGATTAAAACAGGGCCCAGGAGGCACGAACATAGGAGTGAGTGACTGAAGTAGAATGGAGGATGAGATGTTGGAGGAGGGGAGGCTGAGAAGCTGAAAGCTCAGTGTATGGGAAGACTTATTTGTGTGGATATTGAAATCACCAAGAATACAATGGGTGTAGTGATAGAAAAATGACAGTGATCTGTGAAGGAAGGGAAGTGATGTCAGAGTCAGTAGATGGTTGCCAAGAGGAAGGAAGGTGGCAGACAACATAGTCCCATGTTGAAACTGGGTGTTTTTATGGATTATATCGGACAAAGGCTTGGGAGCAGCACTGAGATGCAAGGAAGACACTCATCCTATTCCAGGCCCTGTGGTGCCAGGCACGTGGCTGAGAAACCAGTGACCTATATAGAGGGCTGCAGGGGAGCAGTGTCCTGAGGGAGGAGCCCGTTAGAACAAGGACATGAAATAGATATTTTAGAAAGGAGAGGCTGGGTATGGTGGCTCACGCCTGTAATCCCAGCACTTTGGGAGGCCGAGGCAGGCAGATCACCTGAGGTCAGGAGTTCAAGACCAGCCTGGCCAACATAGTGAAACCCAATCTCTACAAAAATACAAAAATTAGCCAGGCATGATGGTGGGTGCCTGTAGTCCCAGCTACTTGGGAGGCTGAGGTGGGAGAATTGCTTGAACCCAGGAGGCAGAGGTTATAGTGAGCCGAGATTGTGCCACTGCACCCCAGCCTGGGAGACAGAGGAGACTCCATTGAAAGAAAGAAAGAGAGAGAGAGAGAGAGAGAGAGAGGGAGGGAGGGAAGGAAAGAAGAAAGAAAGAAAGAAAGAAAGAAAGAAAGAAAGAAAGAAAGAAAGAAAGAAAGAAAGAAAGAAAGAAAGAAAGAAAGAAAGAAAGGAAGGAAAGAGAAAGAAAGAGAAAGAGAGAAAGAGGGAAGGAAGGAAGGAAGGAAGGAAGGAAGGAAGGAAGGAAGGAAGGAAGATGGTTTTGTGTCTGTACATTGAATTCCAGAGGCACACGGGAAGAGTTTTGAAGGCTGCAGAGGGATGAGAGATGGTGTCAATAAAGCAGATATACATATGTATTAGAAAGGAGCATCTGGTGGGTGAGGAATGACCAGGGAGTCCAGGCCTTCTAGTGGTAATTGGCTTACACAGAGCTGAAGGCCTTAATGAGATTAGTCCAGAGAATCTCAAGGAAAATAATGACATGGAGACTGTGGGCATTAATGGATAGGGATGAGCAGAGGTCCTACAACAAAGAAGCAAGAAAGTCTGGGAGTTTCTTCAGCATTGCGATGGAGGCAGGGAGACTGGGGCAGGGGCACTCAAATGGTCCCTGTGCTATCCTACTCTAACCTCCTACTGAAAGACTGACATCCAAAGGAATGTAAAATGGCTTCATTCCAATTCCTGTTTCCATTCCAATTCCTGTATGTTGACCACTTCCCTCCTGCATTCTTTTCCAGTACCATGGCCAAAACCATTCAGAACCAGCCAGTTGTTACATAATATTCACCATTTGTTTTATTTGTCATTACCCATCAGAACCATTGGAATGATACCCACTGGCCAAAGACCCTTGGGCTCATATTCAAAACCAAAAAATTCAAGAATGAAATAACTGGAAGACCACTGATGTGGGAGCTATTCCTAAGGGTAGGGAGCGCATCCTGTGGGACAAGGAAAGCAGCTGGGAAAAGGAATTACTCTACTTGGGCATGGATTCAGGCTGAGGCTCCAGGGTTAAGGAGCCCTTACAGAGTCAGTCAAATCCCTTTGGCTGTTCCCAACATTTCTCATGAGGCATTTTGCACAAAGACTGTGGTCTTAGCAGGCCACTCACCCCTGAAGGGCTCAGAGTTACAGCATAATTCAGTAGCATGTGGTTACAATGTGCCACAACCCTCCTGGATAGCTGACACTTTCAAGAGCAATAAAAATACCTGGACAAAGGTTAGAAAGTTCAACAACATAACTCTAATCACTATCATAAAAAATAACCACTGTTAATCATACGTGTGACTTCTGGAAAGAGAAAAAGTTTTGGCTATACAGTGATGTAAACTTAAAATCGGACCATCACCTCTATTTTAATTCAACTCAACAAATGCAAACAAATGTTTCTTTAGTGCTTATTATATACAAGGGCCTGTACTACATGTCGTGTAAGATAGGGAAAAATGGCAATGCTTTTTTTCTCCATCAAGAATCTTACAAGAGAGATGAATGAGTAATGAGTCATCTATATTACAAGGAAAAGGTTGGGCACAGTGGCCCACGCCTGTAATCCCAGCACTTTGGGAGGCTGAGGTGGGCGGATCATTTGAGGTCAAGAGCTCAAGACCAGCCTGGCAAACATGGTCAAACCCTGTGTCTACTAAAAGTGCAAAAATTAGCCGGGCATCGTGGCGTGCACTGGTAGTCCCAGCTACTCGGGAGGCTGAGGAGGAGAATCACTTGAACCCAGGAGGCGGAAGTTGCAGTGAGCCAAGATCGCACCACTGCACTCCAGCCTGGGTGACACAGACAGACTCTGTCTCAAAAAAAAAAAAGAGAGAGAGAAAGGAAGAGAGTTGTTTCACTCAGGGTTTCAGCCAGGTGCTGACTCTGGAACAAAAGTTCAAGTGCAAGTAGTTGGGATGGGAAGGAGACATTGACAGGGGAGTGAGACAGGAAGGGAAGAGAGCCAATAAAGGAGTTATTAAGCCAGTTGCCACTGCAGGTGTCTGAGCTTATTCCCACTAGGGAAATGCTGAGGGGTATTAGTAAACACATGCTTCAGGGCTATCCCCTCCCCAGTAGCAAAGTAGCTGAGGTATTTATCCACCATCTGCTAGACATTGGTTGAGGGCTGCTCCTGGCCTGTGTCAGTTCCCCTATACGTTCAGCCTACAGCAATGGCAAATATAATGAAGCTAAATGGCCAGAAAAAGCCCTCAGGCAAGAAAAAAAAGTACTGTCATGGCAGTTGGAAATCACAAACTGAAATAAGGATGAGGAGACATGGGAGAGGTATGAATCACATCTGTTACAACTGTAACTCAGCAGAAAGGTGAATACCTGAGGGACAACACAAAGAGCTCTTAAGTCTTGCTGTTATAGAGACTTTCCAGGTCAGGAGATTTTTTTAACTCGACCCCAGTGTAATGAACATTTATCATTCTTGATAAAGGCAAGCATTATAATTGTTTTTACATAATTGGGGTAAAGATATTTTTTGTTAGGATTAATAAAGGCTATGGTAACTGGGAAGGTTAAAGAAATTAAGGTTAATATAACGATGGAGGTGTGCATAGTTATTACTTTTATTTGGAGTTGCACCAATATTTTTGGTTCCTTGGCATTCCTACTATTTGAATGCCCTTCCTGTTTAGTGGGACGTTCCCACTTTAGAGGTGTGTGTCTCCTTAAGATAGAAACAAAAACCTCTTTTCCCAGCTTCCCTTGTAGCTGCAGAGCAGGCATGTGACCTAGGTTCTGCCAGTCAGATGTACCCATGCAAGACTTCCCTTAGAGGCTCATAACGTAGATGAAGCGCCAATCTGGTTAGTCCTGATGAGGGTAGTAGCAGAGATACCAAGCTCCCAATACAGCAGCATAAAATGGTCTAGCACCTCCTAGTGTCAGAGGTGAAAATAACAAGGTGCCTTGTTATTTACGTCCAGGCAGCAGGGGTGCTATCTACACTAGACCAGTTCTGCAAAGCAGCCTTTAAGTTTAAGAAAACTTCTGTGAAATATCTAATATCCTTTATAAATTACCTATCTTATGAAACCGACTAGCATGTGTTTTTTGTTTGCAACAAGGAAGCTTGATACGATATTTAAAAAGCAAAAAAAAAGATTTGTATAAGCAGAGAATTTGGGGCGAGGAATTGCAAGGTCAGGAAACAGCACGAGGACAGGTATGAATGTGTGAAAACCCGGAGTGTGTTGTTAGAAATATTTGCTGATCGGTGTGGTTGAGGAAGAAAGGAACTCAGAACTAAGTGTTGGATGGTTGGATGGTTCATTAGGGATCTTGGCAGAGAGCAGTATTGTGAAACTGAAACCATACTTTGAGAAACAGAGGCTTACGTCCAAACTGGACACTAACTGTGATGAGAAAGAGCAAAGTGGTCAGAGTGGATTTTGTGGCTTCACAGCAGGTGTGATTGTTAAACAAAGGTAATGCAATAATCAGCTGGATGAGGCAAAAGGGGAAAGGTCAGAGTGGCGCTGTGGAAAAGGATTGGGCTTCATTACGCTTCAGATCTCCTTTTGAATTCTGTGGCCACGTATTACCATGACATCTTGAATAATTCGTTTAATCTTCTTGATCCTCAGTTTCCTTATCTTTAAAAACATAACTAACAAAACCTATTGTCCTACCCTAATTAACTTAAGACATGTAATCCAGCAGAGCAGATTCATTGATCTTTGCAAAGATCACACAGCAGAAAGATGTCTCATTAAATGAGCAAAAAAGATAGATTTTTAAATAGGGTTTTGGGGACGTGTAGAGTTAAGTAAAATTTATCTGAGTAACAGTTTGATAAACTCAAATAAGTCAACATCAAGCCTGAACTGCAAAGACAACCAAGGGTTCTATTTGCTAAGAAACTACAAAGTTAAGATGAATGTGAAATGCTGCATTCAAACATCTTATCTGCCAAACATCTGAGTTGGCAATAAAGGGCACTGCCATGTATCAAAGTGACCTGGATCCTC
Organism: Piliocolobus tephrosceles; assembly: GCF_002776525.5. Lineage (NCBI taxonomy): Eukaryota > Metazoa > Chordata > Mammalia > Primates > Cercopithecidae > Piliocolobus > Piliocolobus tephrosceles. Next base: position 35,461,836 of record NC_045437.1, read on the forward strand.
CAGGCAAGAGTGAGATGTTTTATTCCTACTCCAAAAAAAAAAAAAAAAAAAAAAAAAAATGGGCACGGTGACTGAGGCCTATAATCCCAGCACTTTGGGAGGCCAAGGCAGTGGATCACCTGAGATCAGGAGTCCTGGCCAACACAGTGAAGCCCCATCTCTACTAAAAATACAAAATTAGCTGGGCGTGGTGGTGCATGCCTGTAATCCCAGCTACTTGGGAGGCTGAGACAGGAGAATCTCTTGAACCGTGGAGGCAGGGGTTGCAGTGAGCCGAGACTGTGCCATTGCACTCCAGCCTAGGCAACAAATGTGAAACTCCATCTCAAAAAAAAAAAAAATTTAAACAAATTAAAGTTAACAGTTTAATTGAGCAAACAACAATCTGTGAATCGTGCAGCCCCCAGAACCAGAATAGGTCCTGAACTACTTTTGGGCTGCCACATGATTCAATAACATTTACAGACATTTGATATGATAATGGCTTTGTAGTAGTATTTAACACTCTGTAGATCATATATTTGAACAGTGACACACACAAATAAGAAAAGAAATATTTGGTCAGAGTTGTAGTATACTTAATCAAGAGACCAAGATTAACATCATAACATATATGTAGGCTAACATCATATAGAATCAATGTAACAATGTGTGTCATACAAAGTTTGTCATGAGTTTTGTCAGTATGTGAATATTCACTTTCAGATATAATTAAGTATTCTAGCTGTAACTGAGTAAAACACTCCTTGTGTGCTTTACATGTTGAAATTCTACCAGCCAGTTAGGGTTTAATGTGTATGTATTTTTCTGAGAATAAAATGTAACAATAATTAATGTGATTACATGAATACATAAAACAATTCACCAAGCTATACACTGATTAATACACTTTATGCTTGCTGAATCTCAATTTAAGTTTTTTTAAAGAAAAAAAAGAAAACATCCCTGAAGATAAATTTCTTGCCCAAGATTATACAGCATTTTATTGCAAGAAAATGCAACAAAAATTATTGCTTGACTAATTATTAAAGTGTACTTACTTTTTAAAGTACTTATCTTCTTAACTATTTGTGTACATGAAAGTAATAACATCAACTGTCAAGAAATTTCCAAAATAAATAAATAAGGAAGTTTGTGGGATATTCACATTTTAAGAGACAGTATGATAGGACAACTTGGGTTCAAAGACAGTATGATAGCCTAAGTCTTTGAACCCAGGTTGTCCAACTCCACCTCCTGCATGGTCAATTCCTAAGTTATATTAAATAAACACAAAATATATAGTTGCCTATGAATATTATACATATAGTCAGCCTTTTGGAAAAGTTGACTTGCCAGTCTAATGGGTATAAGATGATAGCCCAAATTCATTAGAAGGGCTAAAAAACAAAATGAGATACTGCATTCAATGAAGAAAATCTGAAAAAGAAGCTTGATGTTTCTCAAGGTTTTTATGATCCTCGAAAGAAGAGATAACTGGGAGGAAAGATGAGTGCCCTTAAATATTTGAATGTTCTCCAAATGTCAGATCAGAAAATATTACACCCCAGCCTGCAGCTGGTAGATCACAAAACACCACAGCTCCTGTGAGGACACATTCTTGTGGTCAGGAAGAGGCAGTATCTTAATCTAGAGAATGCTGTTTTTACTGAATCTGAAGTTGAGGAAGTACACTTTCCCCTAGTGGTATTCTTTATAATCTACTGAAAAGATTAATAGAGTCATTCAAGGTTAATTAGATAGTTTCTGACTCTTACTCACTCTCCTACTAGGAAAGGCCACCAATGCCACACCCTAGGATTTAAGAATCCTGAAGCTGAACTCATCACAGACTGGAAGCCCTACTCAGGGTCTCAGCAGTGATAGGATGAGTAGAGCATGCTACCATTTGCTACACCCCATGAGACTCCTTATACCGACAGCTTTCACAATGAAGGCTCCACTGCTCACAGCCTCTTCTCAGTGTCATTCACTACTCCATCACATGGCATGGGAGCCATGGAAGCTCATTACACAAAAAGCTACCTAAACATAGGTCCTGTTTTCTAGACTAGTGGCTGGCAGAGTCTCCGAGTGGTGTGTTGACTATTCTTTCATCCCTAATATGGAGGAGACAGGGTAGCACAAGAGGAAAGGTTGAATCCTGAAGTTTCCCTTCTAGCAGGAGCTGCAGAGTGAGGTATCAGCTGTCCTTCACGGGACAGAGTCTCAGACAGACACCAAAGAGTAAACACACTTCCCCTAAGAGGAAACTGCAGAGCAGGGAAAAGGTATAGTAGACTCTGGGTAAGAATGTTAATTGAGGTCCACACATTTCTTATCATTTTAACCAGTAATATGAAGTTGCCAGATTGTATCTGACCTATTTGAGTTGTATTGTTGATAAGAATAATTTTGTTGCTCAATTTAATTGTTTTGATCAGTAATTAGAGAATTTGCTATCTGTTAAAATGGCTAAATTGGAAAAAAAAAATTTAAAACTCAGAATACCAAGGTCTAGCAAAGATGTAGACAGAGGGAGACCCTCACACACTGCTGATGGAGGTGCAAAATGGTGCAGCCACTTTGGAACATACTTTGGTAGTTTCTTCCAAAGTTAAACATACACTTACCATATGATCCAGCAATGCATGCCTAGGTATTAACCTGAAAGAAATTAAAACATATGTGCACACAGAGACCTGTACAGGAAGGTTTACAGCAACTTTATTCATAATCATCCAAAACTGGAAACAACTCAAATGCCCATCAACCCGTGAATGGATACCTTTACAAAATGGAATATATGGTAACATGGAATGGAATTGAATACATCAGCAATGAAAGGAAATGATCAGTTGATACTTGCAATGACATGAAAGACTCTCAAAAGGATTGTGCTAAGCACAAGATGTCAGACACAAAATACCACAGCATATACTGTATGAATTCCATTTACATGACATTCTGGAAAAGACAAAACCATACAGAGAAAAGTCAGATAAAAGTTTGCCAGGACTTGGGAGCTGGGGAGTGAGGGTGTGGATAGACTATAAAGGGGCACAGAAGAGCTTTCTGGGTTGGTGGAAATATTCCATAACTTGACTATGGCCATGGTTATGTAATAGTATACATTTTGTCAAAACATGTAAAACTGAACACCTAAGTAGGGTGACTTTTGCTATTTGTAAATTATGCCTCAAAAAACTGACTTTAATAAAAAGAATTGTTATTTGTTAATGTTGTTATTTGCAAATTTTATGTGGGTCATACCTGATAAAAGCCTGCTCACTTTCCTTTTCGTCATTTTTAAATATTTAAGCAGACTGCTTCTTTGAAGATTTACTGTTTTTCCCTTACTGCTTTTTCTCTTTTCTGAACTCTGCTTTTGTATTTTCAATTTGTCACAATTGCAAATTGTACTCATTCCCAGTGATCTAAAGCAGCAGTCTCCAACCTTTTTGGCACCAGGGACGAGTTTCGTGGAAGACAATTTTTCCAGGGGACAGGGAGGGGGATGGTTTTGGGATGAAACTGTTCCATCTCAGATCATCAGGCATTAGATTCTCATAAAAGAGCACACAACCTAGATCCCTCACATGTGCAGTTCACAATAGTGGTTGTGCTCCTATGAGAATCTAATGCCCCCACTGATCTGACAGTAGGTGGGGTGCAGGTGGTAATGCCTGCTTGCCCACCACTCACCTCCTGCTGTGCAGCCTGGTTCCTAACATGTCACATACCAGTACTGGTCCAGGGTCGAGGGTTGGGGACTCCTGATATAAAGGATTAAAAATAAAGCAAATAATATTCAAAGTTTACAAATTTAAACAGACCTTCATCAAAATCTGTAAATTAAAATAAATGTAAAAATTGGAAAAGTAAAAATGATTTTCTATAAGTTTTTGAAAGATGTTATTTTCTTCTGAAGTAGTCAACATTATTTAAAATAAAAAATACAGGCTGGGCGCAGTGGCTCAAGCCTGTAATCCCAGCACTTTGGGAGGCCGAGCTGGGTGGATCACGAGGTCAGGAGATCGAGACCATCCTGGCTAACACAGTGAAACCCTGTCTCTACTAAAAATATACAAAAAACTAGCCCGGCGTGGTGGCGGGTGCCTGTAGTCCCAGCTACTTGGGAGGCTGAGGCAGGAGAATGGTGTAAACCGGGGAGGCGGAGCGTACAGTGGGCTGAGATCTGGCCACTGCACTCCAGCCTGGGTGACAGAGCGAGACTCCGTCTCAAAAAAAAAAAAAAAAAAATTACAATTATCAACATTTAAAATTAAAATTATTTAAATAAAAGTAAAATTCTTAATTTGTGATAATTTAAATACATTTTATAAACTATTATTATAAAAACAAAACTTTTGCTATTCTTGAGTTTGCTGTTTGCTGTCTGTTCAGCAGCCAATGAAAATAATCACTATTGAGAATTTCTCAAGATGGCTGAATAGGAACAGCTCCCATCTGCAGTACCCAGCGAGACCAATGCAGAAGGCAGATGATTTCTGCATTTCCAACTGAAGTACCCAGTTTATCTTATTGGGACTGGTTAGGCAGTGGGTACACCCTGGGAAGTGCAAGGTGCCAGGGGCCTCCCTCCCTACAGCCAAGGGAAGCCATAAGGGACTGTACTACCTGGGCTGGGTTACTAGGCTTTTCCCATGGATTTTGCAATTGGCAGATCAGGAGATTCCCTCATGTCCCTACACCACCAGGGCCCTGGGTTTCAAGCACAAAACTGGGCGGCTGTTGGGCACACACTGAGCTAGCAGCAGAAATCTTTTTTGTACCCCAGTGGCATCTGGAAACCCAGCAAGACAGAACCGTTTGCTCCCCTGGAAAGAGGGGTGAAGCCAGGGAGCCAGGCTGTCTCACTCAGCGGGTCCCATTGCCACGGAGCCCAGCAAACTAGATCCACTGGCTTGAAATTCTCGCTGCCAGCACAGCAGTCTAAAGTTGACCTAGGATGATCGAACCTGGGGGCGGGAGGGGTATCTGCCATTACTGAGGCTTTAGTAGGCAGTTTTCTCCAACAGTGCTAAGGAGGCTGGGAAACCTGGGTTGGGTCTGGCAAAGCGGCTGTGGCCAGACTGCTTCTCTAGATTCCTCCTCACTGGGCGGGGCATCTCTGAAGGAAAGATAACAGCCCCAGTCAGGGACTTACAGGCAAAACCCCCATTTGGGACAGAGCACCTGGGGGAAGGGGTGGCTATGGGCACAGCTTCAGTGGATTTAATCATTCCTATCTGCCAGCTTTGAAGAGAGGAGCTGATCCTGACAAGAGCAATTCTCCCAGCACACCATCCCAGCTCTGCTAAGGGACAGACTGACTCCTCAAGTGGGCCCCTCGCCCCCATGCTTCCTGACTGGGAAAAATCTCCCAACAGGGGTTGACAGATACCTCATACAGGAGAGCTCCAGCTGGCATCAGGCTGGTGCCCCTCTGGGATGAAGCTTCCAGAGGAAGGCAAGGCAGCAATCTTTGCTGTTCTGCAGCCTCCACTGCTGATACCCAGGTGAGCAGGGTCTGGAGTGAACCTCCAGCAAACTGCAGCAGACCTGCAGAAGTGGGGCCTGCTGGAAGAAAAACTAACAAAACAGAAGAAAAACTAACAAATAGAAAGCAACAACATCAGCAGACCTGCAGAAGAGGGGCCTGCTGGAAGAAAAACTAACAAATAGAAAGCAACAACATTAACATCAACATAAAGGACCCTCACACAAAAACCCCATCCAAAGGTTATCAGGCTCAAAAATCTTTGTGGATTTACCACAAAGATGAAAACAACAGCAACAACAAAAAAGAGCAAAAAAGCTGAAAATTCCAAAAACCAGAATGCCTCTTCTTCTCCAAATAATCTGAACTCCTCTCCAGGAATGGCACAAAACTGGACAGAGAATGAGACTGGCGAATTGACAGAAGTAGACTTCACAAAGTGGGTAATAACAAACTCTTCTGAGCTAAAGGAACATGTTCTAACTCAATGCAAGGAAGCTAAGACTCTTGATAAAAGGTTACAAGAACTGCTAACTAGAATAATCAGTTTAGAGAAGCACATAAATGACCTGATGGAGCTGAAAAACACAGCACAAGAACTTCGTGAAGCATACACAAGTATCAATAGCCTAATCAATCAAGTGGAAGAAAGGATATCAGAGATTGAAGATCAACTTACTGAAATAAAGTGTGAAGACAAGATTAGAGAAAAAAGAATGAAAGGGAACAAACAAAGCCTCCAAGAAATATGGGACTATGTGAAAAGACCAAACCTATGATTGACTGGTGTACCTGAAAGTGATGGGGAGAATGGAACCAAGTTGGAAAACATACTTCAGGATAATATCCAGGATAACTTTCCCAACCCAGCAGGGCAGGCCAACATTCAAATTCAGGAAATACAGAGAACACCACTAAGATGCTCCTCAAGAAGAGCAACCCCAAGACACATAATTGTCAGATCTCCCAAGGTGAAACAAAGGAAAAAATATTAAGGGCAGCCAGAGAGAAAGGTCAGGTTACCTACAAAGGGAAACCCATCAGATTAACAGTAGGTCTCTCTGCAGAAACCCTACAAACCAGAAGAGAGTGGGGGCCAATATTCAACATTCTTAAATTTCAACCCAGAATTTCATATTCAGTCAAACTAAGTTTCATAAGCTAAGGAGAAATAAAATCCTTTCCAGACAACAAATGCTGAGGGACTTTGCCAACACCAGGCCTGCCTTACAAGAGCTCCTGAAGGAAGCACTAAATATGAAAAGGAAAAACCAGTACCAGCCACTGCAAAAACACACCAAAATATAAAGACCAATGACACTATGAATAAACCGCATCAACTAATTTGCAAAATAACCAGCTAGTATCACGATGACTAGGATCAAATTCACACATAACAGTATTAATCTTTAATCTTTTTTTTTTTTTTTTTTTTTTTGAGACAGTCTGACTCTGCCGCCCAGGCTGGAGTGCAGTGGCCAGATCTCAGCTCACTGCAAGCTCTGTCTCCCGGGTTTACACCATTCTCCTGCCTCAGCCTCCCATACAGTATTAATCTTAAATATAAATGGGCCAAATGCCCCAATTAAAAGACACAGACTGGCAAATTGAATAAAGTCAAGATCCATCGGTGTGCTGTATTCAGGAGACCCATCTCACATGCAAAGACACACATAGGCTCAAAATAAAGGGATGGAGGAATATTTACCAACCAAATGAAAAGCAGAAAAAAAAAAGCAGGGGTTGCAACCCTAGTCTCCGATAAAACAGACTTTAAACCAACAAAGATCAAAAAAGATAAAGAAGCATCACATCACGGTAAAGAGATCAATGCAACAAGAGCTAACTATCCTAAATATACATGCACCCAATACAGGAGCACCCAGATTCATAAAATAAGTTCTTAGAGACCTATAAAGATACTTAGACTCCCACACAATAACAGTGGGAGACTTTAACATCCCGCTGTCAATATTAGACAGATCAACGAGACAGAAATTTGACAAGGATATTCAGGACTTGAACTCATCTCTGGACCAAGTGGACCTAATAAACATCTACAGAACTGTCCACCCTAAATCAACAGAATATACATTCTTCTCAGCACCACATATTCTAAAATCAACCACATAATTGGAAGTAAAACACCCCTCAGCAAATGCAAAAGAATGAAAATCATAACAAACATTCTCTCAGATCACAGTGCAATCAAATTAGAACTTAGGATTAAGAAACTCACTAAAATCCACACAACTACATGGAAATCGAACAACCTGCTCCTGAATGACTACTGGGTAAATAATGAAATGCAGGCAGAAATAAATAAGTTCTTAGAAACCAATGAGAACAGAGAGACAATGTATCAGAATCTCTGGGCCACAGTTAAAGCAGTGTTAAGAGAGCAATTTATAGCCCTAAATGCCTACAAAAGAAAACTGGAAAGATCTAAAATCAACACCCTAACATCACAAATAAAAGAACTAAAGAAGCAAGAGCAAACAAATTCAAAAGCTAGCAGAAGACAAGAAATAAGTAAAATCAGAGCAGAACTGAAGGAGACAGGGACATGAAAACCCTTCAAAAATGTCAATGAACCCAGGAGCTGGTTTTTTGAAAAGATTAACAAAATAGATGGACCACTAGCTAGACTAATAAAGAAGAAAAGAGAGAAGAACCAAATAGACACAATAAAAAATGATAAAGGGAATATCACCACTGATCCCACAGAAATACAAACTATCATCAGCAAATACTATAAACATCTCTATGCAAATAAACTAGAAAATATAGAAGAAATGGATAAATTCCTGGACACATACACCCTCCCAAGGCTAAACCAGGAAGAAGCCAAATCCCTGAATGGACCAATAACAAGTTCTGAAATTGAGGCAGTAATTAATGGCCTACCAAGCAAAAAAAAAAAAAAAAGCCCAGGACCAGACTGATTCACAGCCAAATTCTACCAGAGATACAAAGAGGAAGTGGTACCATTCCTTCTGAAACTATTCCAAGCAACAGAATCAAAGGGACTCCTCCCCAACTCATTTTATGAGGCCAGCATCCTCCTGATACCAAAACCTGGCAGCGACACAATAAAAAAAGAAAATTTCAGGCCAATATCCCTGATGAATATTGATGCGAAAATCCTCAATAAAATACTGGCAAACCGAATCCAGCTGTACATCAAAAAGCTTATCTATCACAATCAAGTCAGCTTCATCCCTGGGATGCAAGGCTTGTTCAACATACACAAATCAATAAATGTAATCCATCACAAAAATATAATCAACGACAAAAACCACGTGATTATCTCAATAGATGCAGAAAAGGCCTTTGATGAAATTCAACATTACTTCATACTAAAAATTCTCAATAAACTAGGTATTGATGAAACATATCTCAAAATAATAAGAGCTATTTATAACAAATCCATAGCCAATATCATACTGAATGGGCAAAAGCTGGAAGCATTCCCTTTGAAAACCAGCACAAGACAAGGATGTCCTCTTTCACCACTCCAGCATAGTATTGGAAGTTTTGGCCATGGCAATCAGGCAAGAGAAAGAAATAAAGGGTATTCAAATAGGAAGTGACAAAGTCAATTTGTCTCTGTTTGCAGATGACATAACTGTATATCTAGAAAACCTCATCGTCTCAGCCCAAAAGCTCTTTCAGCCGATAAGCACTTCAGCAAAGTCTTAGGCTATAAATTCAATGTGCAAAATTCACAAGCATTCCTATACACCAACAATAGACAAGCAGAGAGCCAAATCATGAGTGAACTCCTGTTCACAATTGCTACAAAGAGAATAAAATACCTAGGAGTACAACTTATAAAGGATGTGAAGGACCTCTTCAAGGAGAACTACAAACCACTGCTCAAGGAAATAAAAGAGGACACAAACAAATGGAAAAACATTCCATGCTCATGAATAGGAAGAATCAGTATTGTGAAAATGGCCATACTGCCCAAGGTAGTTTATAGATTCAATGCTATTCCCATCAGGCTACCAGTGACTTTCTTTGCAGAATTAGAAAATACTACTTTAAATATGGAACCAAAAAAGAGCCCATATAGCCAAGATAATTCTAAGCAAAAAGAACAAAATTGGAGGCATCACACTGACTTCCACTATACTACAAGGCTACAGTAACCAAAACAGCATGGTACTGGTACCAAAACTGATAGACCAATGGAACAGAACAGAAACCTCAGAAATAACACCACACATCTACAACCATCTGATCTTCGACAAACGTGACAAAAACAAGCAATGGGGAAAGGAGTCCCTATTAAATAAATGGTGCTGGGAAAACTGGCTAGCCATATTTAGAAAACTGAAACTGGACCCCTTCCTTATACCTTATACAAAAATTAACTCAAGATGGATTAAAAACTTAAATGTAAAACCCAACACCATAAAAACCTTAGAAGAAAACCTAAGCAATGCCATTCAGGACACAGGCATGAGCAAAGACTTCATGACTAAAACACCAAAAGCAATTGCAACAAAAGCTAAAATTGACAAATGGGATCTAATCAAACTAAAGAGCTTCTGCACAGCAAAAGAAACAATCTTCAGAGTGAACAGGCAACCTACAGAATGGGAGAAAAATTTTGCAATCTACCTATCTGACAAAGATCTAATATCCAGAATCTACAAGGAACTTAAACAAATCAACAAGAAAAAAAAAACACCATCAAAAAGTAGGCAGAGGATATAAACAGACACTTCCCAAAAGAAGACATTTATGCAGCCAAGAAACATATGAAAAAAGGTTCATCATCCCTGATCGTTAGAGAAATGCAAATCAAAACCACAATGAGATAGCATCTCATGCCAGTTAGAATGGTGATCATTAAAAAGTCAGGAAACAACAGATGCTGGAGAGGATGTGGAGAAATAGGAACACTTTTACACTGTTGGTGGGAGTGTAAATTAGTTCAACCATTGTGGAAGACAGTGTGGTAATTCCTCAAGGATCTAGAAACAGAAATACCATTTGACCCAGCGATCCCATTACTGGGTATATACCCAAAGGATTGTAAATCATTCTACTATAAAGACACATGCACAAGTATATTTATTGCAGCACTACTTACAATAGCGAAGGCTTGGAACCAATCCAGATGTCCATCAATGATAGAATGGATAAAGAAAATGTGGCACATACACACCATGAAATACTATGCAGTCATAAAAAACAATGAGTTCATGTCCTTTGCAGGGACATGGATGAAGCTGGAAGACATCATTCTTCGTAAACTAACACAGGAACAGAAAACTGAACACCACATGTTCTCACTTATAAGTGGGAGTTGAACAATGAGAACACATGGACACATGGAGGGGAATATCACACACTGGGGCCAGTCAAGGGGTGGGGTGAAAGGGGAGGAAGAGCATTAGGACAAATATGTAATGCATGCAGGGCTTAAAACTTAGATGACGGGCTGATAGGTGCAGCAAACCACCATGGCACATGTATACCTATGTAACAAACCTCCATGTTCTGCACATATATCCCAGAACTTAAAGTAAAATAAAAAAAGAAAAGAAAAGAAAAGAAAAGAATCACTACCACTCTTCAAGTATGTTATGTCCATACCAGCATAAATACATCTTCGAGAGTTATATGAATTGTTTGATGTTATAAATACTCTCAACTGTGGTTTGCAAGTTAATTCATGAGTGCCCCCAGAGCCACTAATTAAAGCACACAAAAGAGCAAGAAAATGAATATTTAGCACTACTGGGAAACAATCTTTTGAATTCATGCTTTCCAAAGGGAGAAATTTGAAATGTTGGTTTATCTTACTTAAATTCTTCCATCGCTCACACCTCTCTACACTTCAAAGTAGTGTCCATCTCTAACTTTAGCAGAGCAACCCACAAACCTTTAGACTCAGCTGCCTTTGTTTCAGGCACCCAGGCCAAGAGATGTGGACAAGCATTTCCCTGGGGCCTTAGCAGTGTTAGTCATGAGAGTCAGTATTTAGGATTATGAATTGCAAGGTGACAACACCAAGCACAGGATCCCAAGTGACAAAGACACTCACTTATGACTTAATCTTTCTTTTCTGAGTGTAATAGCTTCTAATATGTAGAACCCTCAAAAAGCACTCAGGGCAGAAGCCCCTCTTGCCTCACTGAGAGGGTATGTCTCACCTACTTACCATCCGGTTCTTCTCACTATGCCTCCAATGGCAGGATTTCCCTAAAAAATTATCTTGTGAAGTATGAATGTTTTGGTGGGGATCACACTTCAGGGGATCATTTCACACCATAACTATCTATAACATTTTAACAGGGATTCTGTGTGAGCAACCAGGCTCAAGAATGGGGAGAATGGATTCGATAACTCAGTAGGTTAACTAATGCTTATAATAATCTATTGCATATTTCAAAATAGCCAGAAGAGGATAATTCAAATGTTTCTAGCATGAAGAAAAGACAAACATTTACAATGATACATATCCAAATTACACTAATTTGATCTTTATAAATTGTATGAATCACAAAATTTATCATGAAAATATGCACAACTATTACGTATCAATTAAAATTAAAACTATAAAGGTAAAAATAAAATAATGGGTAGAATGGATGAGAGGAAGGTTTGGAGACCTGGAAGAACAGAGGTCATGGTAGAGGATATGGGGGAGGCCCCCAAAAGAAACTTTAGGACTGTTGGGGGTAAACTCTGCCCCAAAAATCTTCACTTGTGCCCCAGGCTATAAATGTTCTCCCCAACAGAGAACTACAGAGGCCCTAGCTGTGGAGACTCCTGTGTGAAACATAAAGTAGAATAACACTTCATCAAGGCCCGGTGGTTCACATTGGAGGCTACTGTGCATTTGGGATAGGGAGATGGACAAATAGGCAATCTGTATTTTTCAGATGGTTAAAAGTGTTTTTTAATACCCATTGTTCACTTAAAAAAGTTGTTAGTGTTTTGGGGGTGTATTTTGCTTTGGAGGAGGTGCCTTGCAACAGAAGTTTGATCATGTCACTCTCTCAATTAAAGTCCATACATGGCCTCAAAATCCCTGAGTGATTTGCTTTGCAGCCACACTGACTGCCACCCCCCACCCTTTCCTCATCTTGTGGCCCTCATGAAGACGATGAATAAGCCATGTGCTTTTAATTCTTTAGCAAGCAGTTTCCTGCCACTAAGCCATTGGTCTTTCCAATATGTTGGAAACATAAACATTCTGCTTGAAATAAGTGTTCTTCCTCCCTGTCTTGGCATGGCCAGCTCCTTGTCATCCTTCCACCTCAGTTTACATGTCCTTATACCTTGCAGCAGCCTTCCTTCCTGGCCACCTCACCTCAAGTAGGAAACACCTTCACACACACCTTATCCTCTGTCTCAGCTCTTCCGTTCTTCCTTGACTTTACAATCTTTGCCTCTACATTTGATTATCTGCTATGCACACTGTCACTTTTGCCTGGCTAAACCAGAATGTGAACTCCATGATCTTGTTCTGTCTTGTTCTCCCAGGTACCTTCATTGTGTCTAGTGGAATCCCTGGCAGAAAGTAAATACTCCATTAATAAAAAGTCTCAAAATAACTGCAGTTCCTCGGAGGATATATTCTTGACATAACGGATACTCTATGAATGCTGCTCCTTCCTCAGGTAAACTTGCAGAGTACCGAACAGGACTCAATGGCAAATAAAACGTATGCCATCATGAGATCTATGGGAAATAATAGTTTGATAGGTATGGATTGTGGCCACAAAATAAGTAGTGTCTTTTAATATCTGTGTGTCATTCAAATACATGAATATACTGGAGCAGAATTCAATATTGCCTGGAGTCTTAAAAATAATCTGGCACGACACATAACACCCTCCCAAGACTAAACCAGGAAGAAGTCAAATCCCTGAATAGACCAATAATAGGTTCTGAAATTGAGGCAATAATTAATAGCCTACCGACCAAAAAATGTCCAGGATCAGAAGGATTCACAGCCAAATTCTACCAAAGGTACAAAGAGGAGCTGGTAGCATTCCTTCTGAAACTATTCCAATCAATAGAAAAAGAGAGAATCCTCCCTTAACTCATTTTATGAGACCAGCGTCATCCTGACACCAAAGCCTGGCAGAGAAACAATTAAAAAAGAGAATTTTGGACCGATATCCCTGATGAACATTGATGTGAAAATCCTCAATAAAATACTGGCAAACCGAATCCAGCAGCACATCAAAAAGCTTATCCACCACGATCAAGTCGGCTTCATCCCTGGGATGCAAGGCTGGCTCGACATATGCAAATCAATAAACGTAATCCATCACAAAAACAGAACCAACAACAAAAACCACACGATTATCTCAATAGATGCAGAAAAGGCCTTTGACAAAATTCAACACCCCTTCATGCTAAAAACTCTCAATAAACTAGGTACTGATGGGATGTATCTCAAAATAATAAGAGCTGTTTATGACAAACGCACAGCCAATATCGTATTGAATAGGCAAAAACTGGAAGCATTCCCTTTGAAAACCGGCATAAGACAAGGATGCCGTCTCTCACCACTACTATTCAACATAGTGTTGGAAGTTCTGGCCAGGGCAATCAGGCAAGAGAAAGAAATAAAGGTATTCAATTAAGAAGAGACAACGTCAATTTGTCTCTGTTTGCAAATGACATGATTGTATATTTAGAAAACCCCATCGTCTCAGCCCAAAATCTCCTTAAGCTGATAAGCAACTTCAGCAAAGTCTCAGGATACAAAATCAATGTGCAAAAATCAAAAGCATTCCCATACAACATTAATAGACAAACAGAGAGCCAAATCATGAGTGAACTCCTGTTCACAATTGCTACAAAGAGAATAAAATACCTAGGAATCCAACTTACAAAGGATGTGAAGGACCTCTTCAAGGAGAACTACGAACCACTGCTCACTGAAACAAAAGAGGACACAAACAAATGGAAGAACATTCCATGCTCACGGATAGGAAGAATCAATATTGTGAAGATGGCCATCCTGCCCAAGGTAATTTATAGATTCAATGCTATCCCCATCAATCTACCAATGACTTTCTTCACAGAATTGATAAAAACTACTCTAAAGTTCATATGGAACCAAAAAAGAGCCCGCATAGCCAAGACAATCCTAAGCAAAAAGAACAAAGCTGGAGGCATCACGCTACCTGAGTTCAAACTATACTACAAGGCTACAGTAACCAAAACAGCATGGTGTTGGTACCAAAAAGATATACAGACCAATGGAACAGAACAGAGGCCTCAGAAATAACACCACACATCTACAACCATCTGATCTTTGACAAACCTGACAAAAACAAGAAATGGGGAAAGGATTCCTTATTTAATAAATGGTGGTGGGAAAACTGGTTAGCCATATGTAGAAAGCTGAAACTGGATCCTTTCCTTACACCTTATATAAAAATTAATTCAAGATGGATTAAAGACTTAAATGTAAGAACTAAAACCATAAAAAACCTTAGAAGAAAACCTAGGCAATACCATTCAGGACATAGGCAGAGGCAAAGATTTCATGACTAAAACACCAAAAGCAATGGTAACAAAAGCCAAAATAGACAAATGGGATCTAATTAAACTAAAGAACTTCTGCACAGCAAAAGAAACTATCATGAGAGTGAACAGGCAACCTATATAATGGGAGAAAATTTTTGCAAGCTACCCATCTGACAAATGGCTAATATCCAGAATCTACAAAGAACTTAAACGAATTTACAAGAAAAAAACAACGCCATCAAAAAGTGGGCAAAGGACATGAACACACGCTTCTGAAAAGAAGACATTTATGCAGCCAGCAAACACATGAAAAAATGCTCATCATCACTGGTCGTCAGATAAATGCAAATCAAACCCACAATGAGATACCATCTCATGCCAGTTAGAATGGCCATCATTAAAAAGTCAGGGGCCAGGCGCAGTGGCTCAAGCCTGTAATCCCAGCACTTTGGGAGGCCGAGACGGGCGGATCACGAGGTCAGGAGATAGAGACCATCCTGGCTAACATGGTGAAATCCCGTCTCTACTAAAAAACACAGAAAACTAGCTGGGTGAGGTGGCGGGTGCCTATAGTCCCAGCTACTCGGGAGGCTGAGGCAGGAGAATGGCATAAACCCAGGAGGCAGAGCTTGCTGTGAGCTGAGATCCGGCCACTGCACTCCAGCCTGGGCGACAGAGCAAGACTCCGTCTCAAAAA